>NW_027459699.1:0-308423 GCF_050624435.1 Tenrec ecaudatus | reverse complement strand
CAGGTAGGGGTGTGGCGGGATGTTTTTATATTTTGGAGTACTTATTGGCAGTAAAATGAGGCCTGGAGTTATGCATTGGGCTGCTAGCCTAATGGTCAGCAATTCAAACACACCAGCCATTCTAAGGGAGAAAGATAGCCGCTTCTGTAAAGATTTACAGCTGTGTAAACCATAGGGAGCAATTTTCTCCGTCCTATAGGGTCATTTAATCAAAATGTACTTAATGGAAGTGGTTTTGGTTATTGGCATTATGGAAAATGCATCAGAAGAGAAGAACTAATGGAGGCAGAGAGATGGGCTAGTGGTGAGAAATGTGGATGATTGAAACTCAATTCTACAGATATTGATAAATGAGTTTTTTAAGTGATTGAAGACTAGCAGGACTTGTAACTTTTAGAATTGTGGAGATGAAATGGGTAATAAATGACATCAAGAGTAAACAAGGCTATTCATCATCATCAAATATTTTCAACATATAATTGGCTGCAGGGTTGGTTGAACCCAAGACTGTATTTTGGCTGAAAGAATATGTGATGTCACTTCTTTTCAAATGGTCAACTATCTTATTAACATTTATGAATTTTAGAATTAAAACATTTTATTTGTCTAAGTGAAAAATTTCTATCTTAAGGTAGATGGTAGGAAAAATTCCTTTGGCCTTTCTTTTCTTGCAGTACAAACCAAGACTGTGTCTTTGGGGGAAAAAATTGGGAGAAATATTTTAAAACTTGTATTTGTTGTTTTTGCAGTGAAAATGTGTACTTTCATGCTCGATTAAGCCTTTATTTTTGATATAGGTACATAAATAGCCAGAATTTATGCAATGGCTATGGATTTTAAATAAATTATATATATAAATTGAGGATAAATGTAGTACAGATAGACTTAGGGGATTAATTGAATGCATTGGGGAATCCATGGATATATATCAAAAGCAGTTTATATATTCCAGGAGGATGGACTCAGACAAATTCTGGAGGAGATGAAGGCTTTATATGAACAAAACCAATCCGATGTGTAAGTTTTCATAAGATTTTTTTTAAGTTATCAGAGTTAAGAATTAATTAGAAATAATATTAGCTAGTTGATTTTGCATCATATTTGGGTTTTTTTTAAATCTCTGTGCACCTGATTATATTCTAACTATATAATTTAGCCCAGCTCTAAAGGACTTAATATTGCTTATTGTTATATCTGCATTTTGGGTGCTTTAATGCATATTTGTTGGTTGATTGATACGACGGAATTAGGATAGACCCAAATTGAGATACAAGTGAATAAAAGCACTAACAAAGTGGAATACATACATTTTACTTTTTAAAAAAATTAATAGATGTTTTAATGCATTGAGTAAAGAGAATAGACAATATATAGTAGGCAGTATAGACAATAGACAACATGATAGCTACATGTTGGGCTGCTGACTGCAAGATCAGCTGTTTGGAACCATCAGCTACTCTGAGGAGGAAAGATGAAGTTTTCTACTCCTATAAAGTGACAGTCTTAAAAATCCAGAGGGGCAGTTCTACCCTGTCCTATGGGCAGAACTGCTTTGGGTGGAAATCAACTCACTGGCAGAGTTTGGTTTGAGTATCGGCGCAGTAGAGATTATTCATAGTTGGAGTGGAGTTTATACAGAACTAGTGCTGCAGAAAGCTCAAAAGGTTTCTAGATTTACAGATAGTAAAAGTTCAGCCTGGGATTTGGCACAGTGAAGAATTTGAGCTGTAAGACAAAGTAATAGTGCCCTGTGATTTGGTCAAAAAACAAACCACTTTCAGCATTCCCTGGGGACCTTGCCACTCCATTCCCTTGCTGTTCCGCTGCACTCCCCCAGTGATTTGCCTCGGTGTGGTGGGATCAGGTCAGGTGCAATTCCCACACTGTGTCTCCGGTGCTGTCCCCTGTATCGCCCTTAGTCACTGAGGGGCATCATGTCTCATAGTAGGGCCAGCCATGTTGTTCTCTCTGTGGACTGGCTGCTCTACTCAGGAACATCATCATCACGGCCTGGTGGGCCAGGCTGTGCTCCACTCTCTCCTCCTGCCCCTTCATCTGCTCCCGTGTGCTCTGATCAAATATGTCCATCTCCCATAGCTGCAGGGTCAATGTCGTCCTTTGGAACAAGTTCTTTTCGGGGGAGGGGCAGGAATCCACTTAATTTATGGTGCTGGGGCCAGCCTCCCAGACCTCTCCACCGGTTCCGTCCTCCACGCCGGGATATTGCATTCACACCTTGCGACACTGGGTTGAAGTCTGGTCCCACTTCCCTGTGGAGATATAAACCATACCCTCCCCTTGGGTGGATTAATGCCCCATTTCTGTCATGCTGATTGTACTTACCTCAGGGGACTCATGTTGTACCTGTCCCTTTGGGTCTGGCTTACCTCGCTTAACATAATTCCTTCCAGCTCTTCCCATGAAATAACGTGTTTCATGTGCTCATCGGTGCTTTTTAGTGCTGCATAATACTCCATTGTGTGTATGTGCCAAAGTTTGCTAATCCACTCGTCTATCGATGGAAACTTAGGCTGTTTCCAAGTCTTTGCTATTGTGAATTGTGCCGCATTAAATTTTGGAGCGCATATGACTGGTCGTGTTTTATTTGCTGCTTCAACCGGGTATATGCCCAGTAGAGGGATGGCTGGGTCGTAAGGTAGATCAATTTCCATTTTCTTTAGGTATCGCCAGATTGCTTTCCACAGTGCCTGTACAAATCTGCACGACCACCAGCAGTGGAGGAGGGTTCCTATTTCACCACAGCCCCTCCAACACTTGTTGCTCTCTGATTTACTGAAAAAGAGCTGTGCAGTTATGATCCCCATCAATTTTAGAACATTTTCTTCAGTCTTAAACTCACCATTTGCCCCAGCCTGCCCTGTCCTAACCCAAAGAAACTTAATCCATTTATAGTCTTCACAGTAACTAAGTCCTATCCTAGATTTTATTTAAAGAAAATCATATGCGTATGGATTGTGATAAGAGTTGTATGAGCCCCTAATAAAATGTAAAACACAAAATAAAAAAAAACACCTAACTATCCTAAGTCATCATGGCAAAATATTGAATGCTCAAGAAACCACTGAAAACTCCAAAAAAAAAGAAAGAAAATCATATGCAAAAAAAACAGCCCTCAATCCAAAAGAAAATATAAAAACTAGAACAAATTTAAAAGGGACCAAAAGAGAGAAAAACAATAACGTTAAAAGTTATCTGTGTTAATCTACTTTCCAATGCACTCAGTGTATAACAAGACTATTTCCATTCTTTGTTCATGGTCTAAGGAGATTCACTGGAGGCTTAATCTGTGTGGGAACTGTGCAAATGGAGTTTGGGCTTCCACTGTCATCCGCAGTCTGCTCAGGTTTTAATCTCTAATACCATTGCCTCCTCTGATCTTGGATTGCTAAGTACATTTCCATGCTTTATTTTTATTCTGTTCATGTTCTGGAGAAAGAAACAAAGTACCTCAGCTTCTTGAGGGAACTACTAAATAATTACGTTACCAGTTAATTTTTCAGGTTCTTTTTCCATGGTCTTTGTGCCGGAATCTTACATTAAGTGGACTTGAGGGGTGCCTCTTTATTATGGTGAAATGAACAGAACATGTTCTTTCTCTAATAACAATAGCTATAGTATTTTTTTAAAAAACATAGAGTGTTTAAGAGTAATAGTTCTTGTAGGATTTTATCTTAAAATTTAAGTAACCAATAGATGAGGATTTTATTTTAAACATAAATACATGAACTTGTCGTGCATAAACTTTTTTACTTTAGTTCAAGGTAGTCATGACAAGGCACACAAGTAAGACTTCAAGATGCTGATTTTAGAACCAGAAAATTATAATTAACAATTATAATGTTAGTCTTGGGATTAGATTTCCATACTTTATACTTCATTTTGACCTTGAGTTCAATGGAAATCCCTTATAGCTGGGGTCCAAATTCGGTGTTAATAGAGTCTCTACAAGGTCTAGTCTATGGAGAGAATCACTGCCTCTGCCTTTTCCTTCTCAGAGCATAAACCGAAATTCAGTTTCTATATGTGAACATTTCACTTTGAACTCACCGATAAGGGATAGGTGATGCCATCTTTAACAAAGATTAGTGTATTATTTTTTTCCATGAAGGTAGACAAATAGTAGTTTACAAGTTAGAGACTCCAAGACACTTTAGAGAGAGATAATCTTATGTCATAATTTCTTTTTTAAAAATCATTTTATTGGGGCTCATACAACTATTATCACAATCCATACATACATACATTAATTGTGTAAAACACCCACTGCCATTGACTTTTAACAATCCTTAAGGATGAGCAAAGTAGAACTGGCTCTTTAGGTTTCTGAAGCTGTATTTCTTTATAGGAGCAGAAATCCCCTTTCTCCCTAGGTGTAACTGGTTGAGTCAAACTGTTGACCTTGGCTTTAGCCAACACATAACCCAATACTAACCAACATAGTAGTGGTGGGTGCCTTCTCGTCAGTTCCGCCTCATAGTGGCCCTGTCTAGATCAGCATGAAGTACTACTGGACTCTGCATCCTCACAATTGTTATGTTTGAACCCATTGTTGAGTTACCGTATCAATTCATCTCCTTGAGTTGTTTTTGTTTTTCCCACTGACTTTGCACTGTACCAAGTATTGTGTCGTTTTCTAAGGACTGGTCTCCTGAAAACATGCCCAAAACTTGTGAGACAAGTCTTGCCATACTCATCTCTAAGGATCAGTCTGGCTGTGATCTTCCGAGACAGATTTGTTTGTTCAGTTAGCAGTCCATGGTACTTTCGGTGTTCTTTGCCAACATGCTAATTCAAAGGCATCTATTCTTTGGTCTTTATTAATTGTTGTCCAACTTTCATATGCTTATGAGGCAATGGAAAATCCCATGGCTAAGGTCAATGGAAAATCCCATGGCATTGCTCAGTCCTCAAAGTGTGACATCCTTACTCTTCATCACTTTAAAGTAGAATTTCAGAAATCCAAAATATGTTTAGTGAAAGAAATTTGTCACAAAATAAAAATAATAAATACTGTGTGGATCTATTTAAAGTACAAATAATGAACAGCACTAAACTAGTGTTTTAGGGATGCATTCTTGGGTGATAATGTAAAATTTTCAGAATGGAACAAAATGATAAGTCTCCATTTTGGGGCTGAGGACCAGGCTGTTTCTTAATAATGTCATTAACCTGTACATCTTTGTTTTGCCTACCTTTCTGTAATTATACATAAATAAGATTCTGAGGAGATTGCAACTAATATCACAAAACAAAATATATATAAATTACTGTATAAAACATGAGTTTTCTCTGTAAACTTTCACCCTAACCATAATAGACTTTAAAAAATAACAAATGCCTTTTATTATTATTTCCTTCCCCCAGCCCTTTGGCAACTCTTAATCTACTTTTTTACATTTATAGAATTCCGATGACTGACTTTCCTACAAATGCAGTCGTAAAATAATGTGACCTCTTGCGCCACTTTACATGTGATAAAGGTTTACCCTTGTCAGATACAACTTAGAACTGAATTCCAAAGTAAGCCTCACTATCTTCTATTGTGTGCACACCTCATTTTGCTTGTCCTTCCTTCTCTTTGGGGACATTTGCATTGTCTGCTCAAGCATGTTGTTCCATTCTTATAAAAAGAGTCCGTGCAGTATTTAATGCGACCATAACTGAATCATGTGTTTTTCGTAGTGTTGTTTCTGGTTGAATGGTTTTTTTAGATCTGTGCTTAGGTCTACTGGTTTGTAAGCTATGTGATAACAAGAATTTTGTCTGTTTTGGTTGAATGCTCCATCCTAAGTGCACAGACAGTTCCTGACTCGTAGAAGACAACCATTAATGTTCGCTATATAAATACAGGAATGCCACACTCATGATCTACATGGGCGTATGTGCTGTTTGAAGTCACGATTACACAATGTTGGCAAGCTTGTTTTCTTTGTCACTTGGTAAAAAGACCATTTTTCTGTTTTCAGATAGAATGGTTCAATTGTTATAAGAAGTCCCTCGCTACTTACATGAGGTCATTGGGAGGAAATGAAGGTTTGGACATAACACAGGATATGAAGCCTCCCAAAAGCTTATATATTGAAGTAAGTTTTACCTCTTGAGAATGGATTTTATTGAATGTGTGGATTATGCTCCTATTATGTAAGAAGGAGATATGAATATAGTTTTGTTAGGTGCCACCAAGTCCTATTCATAGTAACTAGATGTACAACAGAATGAAACACTGCCTTGCCCCGCACCCTCTTCTCAAACATTGCTGTTTGAGCCCATTATTGCAGTCATGGTGTCAATGTGTACCACTGAGAGGCTTCCTCTTTTTGACCATCCAGGGACTTGCCATCCAGATGACATATACACGGAGTCGGCCTCTTTAAGGGGCACTCCCGCTGTAGCTCTTCCAGCATAGCTTTGTTTGCTCTTCTGGCTGTTGATGTTTTGTCAGTGCTTTTCTGCGATATCATAATTCATAGTTATCAATTCACCTCTGTCTTATTCATTGTTCACCTTTCATATACATATTAGGTGATTAAAAAATAGCATGGCTGGGGTCAGATAAACCGAGGACTAGTTTTCATAGTTTTACTGAGATAAAAGGACCCCTGGTGGTACAGTGGTTACACATTGGGTTGCGATCAGCATGGTCCGCAGTTCAAAACCCACAAAAACTCTGTCCCTTGACTCCACCCCTTGAGGGATAAGATGGGGTTCCTGCCAGGTCTAGAGGCCAGGTGTGTGGATTTCTCACCCAATGGGGGGGGGGGTTAAATTAAACCTCTCAAGTCTACTTTGAGATTGGTGCGGGAAGTGCTAGGCTTCTCTTTCCCCCTTGCCCCCTAATTGTGTTGTTTTGCTAACACATTTCCTGCTTGGGGGTGGCAAGGTGAGGAATGTTGAGCAAGGGCTGGTGGAACTGTAGAACAAAGCAAAAGTTAAGCTTGGCTAGTGACTGTCTGCACCAAGCTGACTCTGCAAAGCTGTTCTTCACCAGAGGACAGCAAGCCAAGAGGCTTGGTCAGCTGGGTTAGCTCAGGGACCAGAAAAAATTGGCTATGCCAGGCAGGAGGGAAGTTTCCCCAGCGTGTGGACAGCCTATAACAAAGAGGGGAATCTGTTAGTAGTTGCTACTGCTCTCTCAGTTTAAGAAGCTTGGATGTACTTCATATTGAGATTCTCTTCCATGAAGTTTAGGATATCGCTCCTAGTGGACCTTCTCTATAATTGCTGAGAGTTGTCCGAGTTTGTTGTCTGACAGTCATTTTGCTGACTCTGCTGCTCTTTAACACTTTAAAGAAGTCTTTTGCAGCATTTATCTCATGGCTTGATTTCTTCACTAATTCCATGAATGTTGATTATGCATTGAAATAAATGAAATCCGTGTCAATTTATTTTTTTCTCTTTTTATCATTGTGTTTATTGGCCGAGCATGAGGCTTTTTTTTTTCATCGAGCCATAATCCCTACAGAAAGCTTTAGTCTCAGTTCTTCATTAATGTGTTGAATCCTCTTAGCTTTCCATAAGCAAAGTTGTATCATATGCATATCACAAGGTCTCTGCTTTTACACTGGACATTTTAATACTTTCATATTGAAAGTTACTACCACTAAGGAAGTACTTACCAAGGAGCTTCAAATGTTTCTGGGACTTTTTTCAGTTTTTAAATTCCATATTTGCACACACTTGAAGTCCCTGTCATATAGTTGTCATTTTGTTACTTGTTAAGTGGGTTATCCTCTCTTTGCTCCTCATTTCTTCCAGTAGTAGCACGTACTTTGGCGCTTAGTTAATTTTTGGATTTTGAACCATCTTTATTATCCTCTTTTGTATACTTTTGAATATTGAATAAAGAAGACCAAAGAAAAATGTTTGCATTCAACTTAGGTGTTGGCTAAATATGTTAGGTAGCCAGAATAGGGGCCATAAAGGGGGAGTGTTAGTCTGGGTAGACAAGAGAAACAAATTCATAGAAACTCATGTTTATAAGAAAGAGGTTTATATAGAAGAACAACTGAATATTGCGAAAACGTCCCAGCCCAGTCCAGGTCAAGTCCGTGAGCCCAATATTAGCCCATATGTCTGATACCAATCTGTAAAGGCCTCGTCAGACTCACGAAACATGCAATGACTCCGATTGCAGGACGATCTTGAACCAGCGAGTAGAAAGTTTTTGGATCCAGTAGCATTGTAAACATCTCAGCGCTGGCAGGGTTCTCTATGTAGCCTCTCTGACTCCAGAGGTCTGTTGCATCAGGGTAGGTCCGTGTGGCTTTCCCAGCTACCAGGACGTAGTGCCATGTGTCTTGCCAGTAGAGCATCTCCAAGGAAGTGAGCTGAGAGAGAGAAGCGTCTCCTGTTTAAGGAGGAAATACTGGAGTTCCCAGAATTCTCAGGCGAAGGCAATGCCCACACAGAGGCCTCACTGGCTATCCTGATTGACCAACTAGACTCCACCACTTCACTCTTAATCCTCTCAAGTCCCAAATTGACATCAGATTACATAAGCACCACAAGGGGGTTGTCTCCGCAGTAACTGCATAAGGTTAAAGCAAAAGGATTGGAAGAAATCAGGCATCCGTTAAATTTTAGAACAATCAAACTGAGCATGCTCAGACAAGAGCTCCCTCCGCCCCGAGGGGAGGTCCACCAGGGCACACAGATTAGGCTCAGTTACATTACCTCACACAGGTGGGCCTAAACTCAAGCCAGTGGAACCAACCAATACCTTCAACCATGCTTCCCCCAGCCGTTGTGGAGAGGAGGGAATAAAGACCCTGCCTTGACTTCCTTCCATTCCAGCATTCTCCACAAGTGGGGGGTGGGAGCCCTTTTGGCCCCTGGGATTTCCTGGTTCCACGTGCTGGGTTATGTGTTCCTGTTCTTTCTATGTGTTTTTTTCCCATTCAGCAGTGAACCCATGTGCAGTTCTGCGGATCCTTGTATGCTTTCTTAAAACAATGTGTATTTTTTGAGGATGTAATACCTGAAACTTCCCTTTTCCCCATAAAATCACTTGGATTACAAACCTGCTTCTGCTGTGTGAATTCTTTCAGGTACCTGAATCCAGGAACCTAACACCTTTTTCTCTATATTGCTTCATCTTGCAATCTATTCTCCTTGTATTTCAATCTAAAGGAATGTCTCAACATTCCCTCAGGTTTTATTTGTTTTCTTGAATTTTATCCTCATTTATAAAGGAAAGTTTTGCTGGCTATAGGAATCTTGGATGGCTGTTCATTTCTTTCATTATTTTAAATATGTGACTCTATTACCTCCTGGTTTCCAGGGTTTCTATATATGTAAATTGGTACTTCATTTTATTTGATATTGTCAAGATTTTATCTTTTTTTTAAAGAGTTTGATGATAAGATATTTTGGTGTGGATCTCTCAGGCTTTCTTCTGATTTGGAAATTCTTAAGTGTCATTGATATGTACATTCTTGTCCTTTGTCAAGTTTTGGTAATGTTCTGCTGTTGTCTATTAAGTTTTATTTAGTTACCCTTTGCCCTCTTCTGGGACTTCCATAATATTTGCATTGATTTGCTTGATGGTGTTCCTTGGGATCATGTTTCTTTACTTTTGTTCCTCAGACTCAATAAGCTGTTCTGTTCTTCTGCCAACTCAAATATCCTGTTGAGTTATCCAGTAACGTTGTTTCTCTTATTTGTTAGTGCTAGTAATTGGATTGGCTTCTTTAAATGTAGGAAGACATATCAGAGGGCCGTATTTGACTTTCTCTGGCTTCACTGTTTCCATGAGGCAGAGTTCAGACATGCCTCCATCCTTCATCCTTCAATATCTATTCTGACACCACCCACTCCTCCCTCACACACTGCCTTTCTGTCGGGTTCAATTATCGGTCCCAGTTGGCCTCACAGAACTCACAGACAATATTCACAATTTAGTGGGCTTATTAAGGAAGGTAACTAGTTACCACAAGTCAGCATCAGGAAACAGTAAGTGTACCTCTCCTGTCATCCAGCAGTCATGTCAGTCTTTACTCCTTAGCCTCTCAGTCACATAGTCCCTTTGCCTCTTTGGGCCAGAAAGGCAGCCCACTGCTCTGCCTCAAAGTATCATAGTCTCAGTATTGCTCCTCTGTTTTATGTCATGGACGCCTTGCCTCAGCTCTGGTCTTGGCCTAGTCCCTCTGTTCTGTCCCATGGTCTCTGTGATGCAGCCTTTGATGCCTCCATCTCAGTCTCTACCACTTCAGACAAAGATCTCAAGTATGTCCCACTAGGGCCTCTTACACCTTGATGGTCCAGCATTTCTCTGTGTTCCTGCTTCTGAGATGGCTTTTCCACATAACCATCCCTCCAAAATGGGATTTTAACCATAGCCATATAGGCTAGAATTGATAATACAATGCATAAGAGATGATTGCTAGATGGGCCTTATTCATTGACTACATCTCTTCATCTCTTTCTTAGGATCCCTGCTGGCATTGTAGGATAGGCATTGATTGGACTGCTAACCATAAGGTTCCAGAACCAAACTCTCTGGTATGGGGTCAATGCTGATTCCTAGGGATCCCCTATGGGTTTCTGAGTAGAAAGCCCAGGCTTTCTCCTACTGGTACTGGTAGTTTTGAACTGTCGACCATGCAGATTGCAACCCAGTGATTAACTGCTGTACCACCAGGGTTCTGAGGTTCTTACGGTTCAAATTTACCAACTGTTGCTCTGGGGAAAGATGAGACTCTTAGTTTCTGTAAGGATTTACAGCCTTGGAAAACCAATATAGGGTCATTGTGAGTTAGAATCAACTAGAGGGCGGTGATAGAATCTCTTTATAGATATTTTAATTTATGTATATATATATTGCTAACCCAGTTTTCTTTTGTTCTTTGGGCCTGTTTTTTTTCCTAATTGTTTTATTAGGGGCTCATAGAACTCTTATCACAATCCATATATATACGTACATCAATTGTATAAAGCACATCTGTACATTCTTTGCCCTAATCATTTTTTTTACATTTTATTAGGGGCTCATACAATTATTATCACAATCCACACATATACATACATCAATTGTGTAAAGCACATTCCTACATTCTTTGCCCTAATCATTTTGAAAGCATTTGCTCTCCACTTAAGCCCTTTGCATTAGGTCCTCTTTTTTTCCCCCCTCCCTCCCTTGCCCCCCCTCCCTCATGAGCCCTTGATAATTTATAGATTGTTATTTTGTCATATCTTTCCCTATCCGGAGTCTCCCTTACCCCCCGCCCCCGCACCCTTCTCTGCCGTCCGTCTCCCAGAGAGGAGGTCACATGTCGATCCTTGTAATCAGTTCCCCCTTTCCAACCCACTCACCCTCCACTCTCCCAGCATTGCCCCTCATACCATTGGTCCTGAAGTTATCATCCACCCTGGATTCCCTGTGCTTTCAGCTCCCATATGCACCAGTGTAGAATTAGGATCATGGTAGTTGGGGGGAGGAAGCATCCCGGATCCGGGGGAAAGCTGTGTTCTTTTTTTTTTTCTTTCTTTTTTTACATTTCATTAGTGGCTCATACAACTCTTATCACAATCCACACATATACATACATCAATTGTATAAAGCACATCCCTACATTCTTTGCCCTAATCACTCTCAAAGCATTTGCTCTTCACTTTAACTTTGCATCAGGTCCTCTTTTTTTTCTCCCCTCCCTCATGTGCCCTTGGTAATTTATACATTGTTATTTTGTCATATCTTTCCCTATCCGGAGTCTCCTTTACCCCCCCCCCCCCCCTTCTCTGCCGTCTGTCTCCCAGAGAGGAGGTCACATGTGGATCCTTGTAATCAGTTCCCACTTTCCAACCCACTCACCCTCCACTCTCCCAGCATTGCCCCTCATACCAATGGTCCTGAAGTTATCATCCACCCTGGATTCCCTGTGCCTCCAGCTCCCATATGCACCAGTGTACAACCTCTGCCCTATCCAGTCCTGCAAGTTAGAATTCGGATCATGGTAGTTGGGGGAGGAAGCATCCAGGATCTGGGAGAAAGCTGTGTTCTTCATCGGTACTGCATCACACCCTGACTGACCCATCTCCTCTCCTAAACCCCTCTATGAGGGGATCTCCAGTGGCCGACAAATGGGCTTTGAGTCTCCACGCTGCACTTACCCCTTCATTCACTATGGTGTGTGTGTGTGTGTGTGTGTGTGTGTGTGTGTGTGTGTGTGTGTGTAAAATTAAAAACTTTTATACAATAGCCTATACTCCAGGATAAAGTGTAGCTATCTGCTTCATACTCCTCCTGGATCATTGCAGTATCCCCACTTTGGGAAACACTGCTATAGAGGGACAGGAGTATGGAAATACTTATAGTGCCCTCTCTGCAACAAACTTTGATTCACAGTTTTAAGGTAATAGTGATGTGTGAGCTGAACTATATTAAGCTTATATTTTATAGGTCAAAAATGATTGGATGTTGGCACTTTAATTTCAAGCATCTTAATGTAATCTAACATTCCATCTTCCATAAATTTTGTTTTATTTTTAAAATACTAAATGAAAATTAATTGATTGCTAAGTTACTGTGTAAGCAAAATGAAAGAGCATGAAACTGAATCTTTTAAATGTATTTTTAAGTATTCCTGAGAAACAAGAGATTGGAAGACTTGATTTCCTTTGAAAAACAGTTTGTTCACTCCCTCAATGCATGAATATCTCCTTTTATTAAATTGGAACTCTATGATGCTCACTCTCCCGACACAACGTCTGGAGCCAAAGTGGGTGAACAAGTAAATGTGGTGAAGAAAGCTGATGGTGCCCGGCTATCAAAAGAGATAGTGACTGGGGTCTTAAAGGCTTGAAGATAAACAAGCGGCCATCTAGCTCAGAAGCAACAAAGTCCACATGTAAGAACACACCAGCCTGTGTGATCGAGTGGTCCCGAAGGGATCAGTTACCAGGCATCAAAGAACAAAAAATCATATCATTGACTGCACACCTCCATGATAGGATCGCTGAAGACAAATGGGTGCATAAGCAAATGTGGTGAAGAAAGCTGATGGTGCCTGGCTATCAAAAGAGATAGTGTCTGGGGTCTTAAAGGCTTGAAGGTGAAAAAGCGGCCATCTAGCTCAGAAGCAAAAAAGCCCACATGGAATAAGCACACCGGCCAGTGCAATCGCGAGGTGCCAAGGGACCAGGTATAAGGCATCATGCAAAAAAAAAAAGATATGTGTGTATGTATGTGTACATGTGTGTATATGTATATATGTATATGTATATATGTATATATATACCATATTAAATGAAGGGGGAAGTGCAGAGTGGAGACCCAAAGCCCAAGTGTCGGCCAATGGAGATCCCCTCATAGAGGGGTTTAGGAGAGGAGATGGGTTAATTAGGGTGCGAGGTAGTACCGATGAAGAACACAACTTTCCTCCAGATCCTGGATGCTTCCTCCCCCCAACTACCATGATCCGAATTCTACCTTGCAGGGCTGGATAGGGCAGAGGCTGTACACTGGTACATATGAGGGCTGGAGGTACAGGGAATCCAAGGTGGATGATACCTTCAGGACCAAGGGTGTGAGGGACGATGCTGGGAGAGTGGAGGGTGAGTGGGTTGGAAAGGGGGTACTGATTACAAGGATCCACATGTGACCTCTTCCCTGGGAGAGGGACAGCAGAGAAGGGGGGTAAGGGAGACTCCGGATAGGGCAAGATATGACAAAATAACGATGTATAAATTACCAAGTGCACACGAGGGAGGGGGGAAAGGGGAGGGAGGGGGAAAAAATAAAAAAGAGGACCTGATGCAAGGGGCTTAAGTGGAGAGCAAATGCCTTGAGAATGATTGGGGCAAGGGAATGTATGGATGTGCTTTATACAATTGATGTATGTATATGTATGGATTGTGATAAGAGTTGTATGAGTCCCTAATAAAATGTAAAAAAGGAAAAGAGAAAAATATGATTAGGGCAAAGACTGTACAGATGTGCTTTATACAATTGATGTATGTATATGTATGAACTGTGATAAGAATTGTATGAGCCCCAATAAATTGTTAAAAAGAAAAACAGTTTGTTTTTAGATGTATGTTCTTTTATCCTGATGGATTATGGGAAGGATCTGGTCAATCTAGTTGAGGTAAAATGCTCTTTTCTTTCTTGTTTGCCACTGTTATGTCCCTCATTTTTATTCCTTCTGATTAATATAGTGCATTGTTTGAGAGGAAAACGTCCAACTATGTAGTCTCCTTTTATCTAAATCCCTGGTTTCCTTATTGGTAATACCATCCATGTATACATTTGCAAAGCTTATTTTTCCCTTCCCGGTGACGTAGGAAATTGAGATCTTTAGGTTTAGGACCACAGTAAATATCTGGGAATAGTAAGGGTCCTAAGTACACAGAGGAGGAAACAGACACATAAAATACAGTACTTTTACTGTTCGGGCATTTATATAATCCCACTTCATGTTATGATCACTGCATATTTTAAAAGGTAATTTGGATAAAATATCTGATTTTCTTTTCAGGTACGGTGTCTAAGAGACTATGGAGAATTTGAAGTTGATGATGGTACCTCTGTGATACTAAGAAAAAACAGCCAGGTATTTATTGTCTTAAGAATGTATACTTTGAACTTCAATAAAAGTATTGAATGAAGAAAATGTTTGAATCAATAGTAAAATAATTACCTTGTGATGACAATTTATAGCACAGGCATTATGTTTAATATAGATCACCTTGTTTTGTACTTTTTGTAAATGTTAAGACTTACAAATATTGAATATACAATGGACTGCAAAAAGTGGGAAAATTCCATTCTGTGATTCCATTAATCTACCATGTGTTCTAAGCAATGTACTAGTAAAATTTTTATCTATTAATTACAAACAGATATAATTTTTATGAGTATATTACTTGGGCTTTGTTTGTTGTTTTTTCATTCTCTTTTGTTTTGTTTTTTCTATAGCACCTATATCTTTAGTGACTTCTTTAAGCATTAAAGAGGGCCACATCCTAAGAACGCATAGTTCTTAGATTGGGGCTAGATTTAAATGGGAGCACAAAATCCATTCACATATCTGTGGTTTATATATGTCTCTGGTTCACTTTAGAAACAACATTATCATTTTATGATAACGAAAACTTTTCAAACCATCTTCCTGGGACATAAGGTAACGATAGTGTTATTCATTTAGCTAATGATACAGAATTTAAAACACGGTTGAGAAAAGCATATAGAAGTATAGGCTGGTTTCAGACATCAATTCATGCTCGAATTGTTGACTTATATAGATTAAATTCAAGTTTCTGAACAATTTATTAAAAAATCTTTTCTGGGGGGACTCATACAGCTCTTATTACAATTCATCCATACATACATTGTGTCAAGCACATTTGTACATTTGTTGCCATATAATTTTCAAAACATTTTCTTTCTACTTGAGCCCTTGGTATCAGCTCCTCATTTTCACCCTCCTTCCCCCACCCTCCCTCACGAACCCTTGATTATTTATAAATTATTATTATTTTGGCATATCTCACACTGTCCAACGTCTCCCTTCACCCACTTTTCTGTTGTCTGTCCCCCATGGAGGAGTTTATATGTAGATCTTTATAATCCCTTGCCCCTTTCTACCCTACCTTCCCTCCACCCTCCCGGTATCGCCACTCTCACTACTAGTCCTCAGAGGGTCATCTGTCCTGGATTGCCTCTGTTTCTAGTTCCTGTCTGTACCAGTGTACATCCTCTGGTCTACCCGTATTTGTAAGGTAGAAATGGGATCATGATAGTGGGAGGGAGGAAGCATTAAAGAACTAGAGGAAAGCTGTATGTTTTATCTTTACTATACTATACCCTGACTGGTTTGTCTCCTCCCCAAGGCCCTTCTGTAAGGGTATGTCCAGTTGCCTATAGATGGGTTTTGTGTCCCCATTTCGCACTCCCACTCATCACAGTGATAGGACTTTTTGTTTTTTGATGCCTGATACCTGATCCCATTGACACCTCGTGATCACACAGGCTGGGCTGGACACTATTTACACAAATAATTAGGGTTGATGTTGGAACAAAACTTTCAACAAAATTCATTCCAAAAGGTAGCAACATGCATACCTGACTAATACATGTCATAACAAAATAAGAAGAGCATTAAAGTAGTAAATATTTGGTATTCCTGGATCACCATTCATTAGGCACCCTGAAGGCCAGAGAGTCAAACCAAAGTCCAATAACTGCCAATTCCATAACTTGGGATAGCAGTCATCATCTTCTCACACTGATGAATTTCAGTCTTAAATCAAAGGGCTCCTGATGAGTTTGAATGAAAGCCCAGTTTACAAACTCCAGTGAATGTAGCTTCCACATGGATTCTTTCTGGTGTGGCCTATGAAAGATATTGTGTGCCTCCAAAGAACAATATTAAGTCCACGAGTCTGTAGCACACACCCTGGATTACCAAGAGCTGGATAGAAAGTAGGTCCAAAAGGTCCAATTAAGTGGGCCTCTACTCAAGTACTCCCTCAACGCAAGAACACTTTGTTCTAGTCACCTGGCATTCTGTGATAACCTTCCCGCCAGAATTGCTGAAGACAAATGGGTGCATAAGCAAATGTAATGAAGAAAGGTGATGGTGTCCAGCAATGCAAAGATATAGCATCTGGGGTCTTACAGGCTTGAAGATGAACAAGTGACTCTCTCTAAGAAGCAACAAAGCCCACATGGAAGAAGCACACCAGCTTGTGTGATAAAGAGGTGTCGAAGGGATCAGGTATCTGGCATCAAAGACCCAGAACAAAAAGCCTTATTGATGTGATTGAGGGGGAGGGTGGACTGGAGACCCCAAACCCATTTGTAGACAGCTGTGAGAGTAGTGGTAACAAGAGGGGGCACTGATCACAATGTAACCCCTCCTTGGGCATGGGCAGTAGAAAAGAGGGTAAAGAGAGACCTCGGACAGTGTAAGACATGAAAAATTAATAACAATTTATGAATTATTAAGAGTTCGTGAAGAAGGGAAGAGGGAAAAATGAGGAGCCCATGCCAAGGGCTCAAGTAGAATGAAATTGTTTTGAAAATGATGATGGCAACAATGAACAAATGTGCTAGACACAATGGATGGATGCATAGATTGTGATAAGAGCTGTATGAGCCCCCAAGAAAATGATTTTGATCAGAATTGTGTTCTATCTATAGATTTATTGCTTTCAGTAATATTCACATTTTGATTTTTCTGTAGTTTCCTTTGTACAGGTCTTTTGTTTCTTTGGTTAAGTTTATTCCCAGGTATTCATCTTTTGTATGGATATTATAAATGATATTGTTTTCTCTTTTTTATTTTTTTTCTTGATGTTTTTATTTTGGAGCTCTTCAATAGCATATTAAAATTGATTTCTGCTTATTAATCTTGTATGCCATTACTTTAACAGATTCGTTAGTACTTTCCAACAATCTTTCTGTGGAGTCCTTGGGGCTCTCACTATGTAAAATCATACTATCTGCAAATAGTGACAGCTTGACCTATTTTTTGCCCAATTATATTCCTTTTATTTTAAAATTTTTTTGCTGTCTGTCTGGCTAAGATGTTTATTGTAGTACAATGTTGAATAAGAATATTGATGAGGGACACTCTTATCTACTTCCTGTTTTCATTTTTTCTAAATGATCGTGATCAGGTTTTGAGGATTATGCTCATTTCATAGAATGCGTGTGGGAGTTTGCTGTCAGTTTCTATATTTTGGAATAGTCTGCACAGAATTAGTTATGGCTCTTCCCTGAATACTTGCTAGCATTCTCCTGTGAAGGCAACATACATACTTCTTTAGAATCTTTCTTGGTTGGAAGTCTCTTGGTGACCTCTAATTCTTCTTTTGCTCTACATGTATCTTTTTATTTCATTTGGATCTTTTGTGATGGCACCCTTTTCATCTCAAATTCTAGATATTTGCATCTTTCTTTTCCTTTGTTAAGTTTTCTAGCAGTTTGTCGATTTTGTTAATCTTTTCATAACCAACTTTTTGTCTTGTTGATTTCCCCCCCATTTTTCATTTCATTTATTTCTGCTTCAATTTTTATTAGTTCTTTCCCTTTATTGTTGAAGGACTTATGTGGTTTCCCTCTTTCTACTTCTTGGAAGTGTTTTATTAGTATTGGTTTTGGATTTCTCTCATATTTCGTGTGTGTATTGATTGCTATAAATTGACTTCAGATAACTGCATTTGTTGTATCCGAGTTTTTGGTATGATGTGTTATAGGTTTGCTTGTTTTAAGGAGTTTCTTAATTTCTCGTTTTCGTTTGCTCTAGTGTCCAGTCATTTTGAAATGGTATGTTGTTCAGTCTCCATGTGTTTGTCTTTTTGTTCCTTTTCTTTCTGTTGTAGATTTCCAGTTTTATAACATTGTGATCTGAGAAAATGAATTGTTGAATTCAAAATTCCTTTATTTTTTCCTCCTCAGGAAATAACCTTTATTTCTCCCTTGTATTTGAGGGATATTTTTGTTCAGTATAATATTCTTGGCTGGCTTCCTTCCGCCCCACCCCCCCTTCCACCCGTCACAATTGTATATATGTCATTCCATTGTCTTCTTGCCTGCAGGTCTTTTGCTGAGAAGTCTGAATTTATCCTTATCAACTTTCCTTTGTAGATGACTTTTCCTTTTTCTCTAGCTGCCCTCAGATTCTCTCCTTTTCTTTATGTCTTGATGTTTTCTCTTTGGTTGTCCATTCTTCTCAGCTTGTTGAATAGTATGTTGAAATTTTCTTCCATGGTTTCTTGTACTATTCTCTGTAGATTTTTTTTTTGGTGGTGTTCTTTTCCCAGCATTTCTTTTCTTTTTTCTTTTCTTAGATGGGTTCTTATGATAGTGTCCTACAGGATTTATTTGGATGCTTCCGGGTTTTTTTGTTGATTGCTTCTCTTGTCTACTGTCGTGAGGGTAATTGTCTTCAAGCTCATTTATTTTATTATCCTTTTCCATTTTATTCCTCTAGCCTTTTACTATGTTGCCTAATTCAGTTATCTCATTGCTTGTCTTCTAGAATCCTTTGGTTTAAGGATTTTAGTTTCTCAATTTCTTCTGTTTTTCTCATGAACATTCCCCAGATCTCTTGACCTAAGCATCATTCTTCTGAATTCTGTTACTGGTGGTTCACAATCACATCTTCAGACTATTCCATTGGTTTGAGTGCTACTTGGTTGTTCATGTTTGTTTTTCTTGAATTTGGAAGCTTTCTGTGCTTGACTGCTGTTTCTTCAGCATTGTGGTGTGTGAGCTGCTGGTCATACAGAGGTAGAGTTTGTCTAGTGACACAGGTGAGTTCTAATAGGAGCTGGAAAACATACAGTGGTGAAATGAAAAGAAGGGGAAAGGTGCCTAAGTGGGGATAGTGGCTGGGAAAAATAGAATAAAATAAAAGTAATGATAAGAATAAAGTAATGATAGTAATAAGTGACTGTGAATAAGCCAACAGACTTGCAAAAATAATGGGAAAATATTTTCAGAGGGGTAATCACAATAAGGAGCTCTGGTCATATAATGGTTATGTATTGAGTTGTAATCCGAAAGGTCAACATTTTAAAACCACCAGCTGCTCCGCCAAAAAAAGGAGACTTTCTATTCCCATAAACAGTTACAGTCTCAGAAACTCACCGGACAGTTTTACCCTGTCCTATAGGATCACTGTGAGTTGACACTTGCGGGCAGAGAGTTAATCTCAATTAATAGGTTTCATGGAAAGATATTTAACGAGAGAACAGCAAGAAAATAGAAAGATAATTGATAGAAGTACAAGGATCAAAAAAAAAGACTTGGGTATGGTTGTGGGTACCAGATTCTGCTATTGTGGCAATGTGAATGAATGTGAGCATATCTGTGCACTTAGGAGGTCCTGGAAAGCCCATGCTAGAGTGGGTATGCTGGGATACACAGACCTGTCTCTTCCTGGGAGGAATGTGGATTCTCAGGAGGGTGGAGTCACTCCAGAAGAGGAAGTAGGAGATCAAAAAAGAGAGAGAGAGAGAGTATTAAAATAGAACAAAAGTACAAAATCCAAAAATATATATAATAAAGCTACCTTGTGGGTGGGGATTCCTGCTCTTTTAGTAGTCTGTGTGTACATGTATGCGGTATCACGGCGCTGGCACACGGGATGGAATGCCTTGTAGAACAAAGCAGGAAAAGAGGAGGAAGATGGGGAAATGGTACAAAGCATACCTTGGGTACTGAGCATGTGTGTACCAAGCTGCCCAAGTGATCTGCTAGCTATCTGTGTCCCTAGAAGCCAGGGAGGTAGAGGGTTGGCTGGCTGACTGTCTTTTCTCAGGGGCCACGAAGAATCACGATGCTTGTAGAAGCAACTCATGTTGCTGCTCATCCGTAAAGGGGAGTCTGTCAGCAGGCCTTGCTGCTTTCCACTTTGAGAAACTTGGGTCAACTTGGCTTTTAAGTTGAATTTCTTGCTACCAGGAAGTGCAGAATCTCTCTCATAGTGGAAACTCTTTGGTAGTTGCTGAGCACATCTTCCCGGGCTTGTTATATGGTGGCCATCTTACCCCATTTTCTGTCTTTTTCTACTTGAGGTATTATAGTAGTATAGATGTATTTTTTTTCTCACAACAACAACCTTACATTATTTATTGTTAAACTTGATTAGGAAGCAAAAAAACAAGGAATAAACCAGATTATTTGCCGATTGAAGTTCAATTCATCAGATGGGGACAAAAATCTTAATTCATGATTTGAGCCTGGGAAAATGCGGCCATGCGTGCCATCCTTCAGGGGGCTCCTTACAGACCCAGCTTGGTTCTTCTCCAATGTCTTCTCTTGGAGTTGTACCTGATTTTATTACCGGTTTTCATTCGAATCCATTGGGAAATGGGCAGATTCTGCTTCTGTTTCTTGGCCAGGAATCTCTTGATCCTGAAAGTCTTATGAGATGACATGGTGAAGTCGGAGCACCACCACACTCGGGGTGGCAGAGAGACGGAGAGGTAGATGTATTTTTTAATATCATTTTACTAGGGGCTCTTACACCTCTTATAGCAATCCATATATCAATTGTATCAAGCACATTTGTACATATGTTGTCACCATTATTTTCAAAACATTTTCTAATTGAGGCCTTGGTATCAGCTCCTGTTTTATTTCCCTCCCTCCCTCCCTCACCCTCATGACTCCTTGTTAAATTATAAATTATTATTATTTTCATATTTTACACTGTCTGCAGTCTCCCTTTACTCTGTTGCTTGTCCCCTGCAGGTGGGGAGTGGCTTATATGTCGATCATTGTGACTGGTTTTCCTTTTCTCCCTTTCCTCTCCCATCTTCCCCTTCCCCTCATGGTATTGCTACTCCCATTACTGTTCCTGAGGGATTTATCTGTCCTGGATTCCGTGTACCAAGAGCTCTGATATGTACTAGGGTACATGTTCCTGTCAAGCCAGATTTGTAAGCTAGAACTGGGGTCAGGATAGTGGGGTGCCAAGGTCAATTAAAGAGCTAGAGTAGTGTGTATTTTGTTGGTGCTAAACTTCACCCTGACTGACTTGACCCTTCTGTGAAGAGATGTCCAATTGTTTACAAATGGGCCTTGGGTCTCCACTCCAAACCCCCCCCCCCAATTCATATCTATATGATGGTTTGTTTTGGGTCATCTGATACCTGATCCTGTTGACACCTTGTGATCACACAGGCTGTGTGCTTCTTTCATGTGGGTTTTATTGCTTCCCTGCTAGATGGCCGCTTGTTTAACTTCAAGCCTTTAAGACCCCAAACACTGTATCTTTTCATAGCTAGGCACCATCAGCTTTCTTCACCACATTTGCTAATGCACCCATTTGACTTTAGCTATCATGTCAGGAAGGTGAGCATCACAGAATGCCAGGTTATTAGAAGGAAGTGTTCTTGCGTTGCGGGAGGACTTGAATAGAGAACCAATATTCATCTGCAACCTTGATATTAAACATAAATATATGAACATAGACCCATATCCCTATCATTATATAAGTATATTTTTATATATGTGTGTATATTTACACCTCTATAAATGTCTTTTGCCTCCAACAAACGATCCTTGAACTAACTACAAGTTTTCTTTCTTGATGTGTTTTGTTTTGTTCTTTGTCAGTGATTTGTTGTTGTTTTGTTGTCTGGTTGTATACTGTTGCTTTGTTTTCCTCTGTCTTATTTTCGTGCATGTTATTGTCTCCACAGGTCTGTCTAAATAAGACAGGCTGGATGAACTATCTGGAGGAAAAACAATGGACCGACAGTTCCGGGGGGGGGCTTGGGATAGGGGAAGTGGGGGGGTAAGGAAGTGGTGTTAACAAACCCAGGGACAAGGGAACAACATGGGACCCAAAATAGTAGTGAGGAGGGAGTGGCAGGCCTGGTAGGGAATGATCAAGGGTAAGGTTACATAAAGAAGAGGTATAGCTGTAACCCAGGTGGGGATGGAGCTTGGTAGTAGGGCAGGAGGAAAGTCAAGGGAGATGGAGGAAAGAGCTAGGAGTCAAAGGGCATTTATAGAGGTCTAGACAAAGACATGTACATGCAAATATATATATGAGGATGGGGAAATAGATCTATGTTTCTGTATTTATAGGTTTAGTTTTAAGGTGGCAGAAGGACCTTGGACCTCTACTCAAGCACTCCCTCAATGCATGAATACTTTCTTTTATTAAGTTGGCACTCTACGATGCTCACCCTCCCTACACAACTGCTGAAGCCAAAGTGCGTGAACAAGTAAATGTAGTGAAGAAAGCTGATGGTGCCCGGCTATCAAACGAGATAGTGTCTGGGGTCTTAAAGGCTTGAAGATAAACAAGCAGCCATCTAACTCAGAAGGCACAAAGCCCACATGGAAGAACACACCAGCCTGTGTGATCGCGTGGTCCTGAAGGGATCAGTTATCAGGTATCAAAGAACAAAAAAATCATATCATTGGGTGCACACCTCCATGATACGATCACCAATGACAAACGGGTGCATAAGCAAATGTGGCGAAGAAAGCTGATGGTACCCGGCCATCAAAAGAGATAGTGTCTGGGGTCTTAAAGGCTTGAAGGTGAACAAGCGGCCATCTAGCTCAGAAGCAATAAAGCCCACATGGAAGAAGCACACCAGCCTGTGAATGAAGGGGGAAGTGCAGAGTGGAGACCCAGAGCCCATTTGTCAACCACTGGAGATCCCCTCATAGAGGGGTTTAGGAGAGGAGATGGGTCAGTCAGGGTGCGATGTGGTACCGATGAAGAACACAGCTTTCCCCCAGATCCTGGATACTTCCTTCCCCCAACTACCATGATCCGAATTCTACCTTGCAGGACTCGATAGGGCAGAGGTTGTATGTACACTGGTACATATGGGAGCTGGAGACACAGGGAATCCAGGGTGGATGATACCTTCAGGACCAGGGGTCTGAGGGGTGATACTAGGAGAGTGAGGGTGAGTGGGTTGGAAAGGGGGAACCGATTACAAGGATCCACATGTGACCTCCTCCCTGGGAGATGGACGGCAGAGAAAGGGAGGAAGGGAGCCTCCGGATAGGGCAAGATATGACAAAATAACAATCTATAAATTATCAAAGGCTCATGAGGGAGGGGGCAAGCGGGGAGGGAGGGGGAAAAAAAGAGGACCTGATGCAAAGGGCTTAAGTGGAGGGCAAATGCTTTGAAAATGATTAGGGCAAAGAATGTAGGGGTGTGCTTTATACAATTTATGTATGTATTTGTATGGATTGTGATAAGAGTTGTATGAGCCCCTAATAAAATGTAAAAAAAAATGTCTTTTGCCTCCTTTCCTCCTCTATTTCCCTTTACTTTCCTCCTGTCCCACTATCATGTTTGACCTTCATTTGGCTCTCAGTAATTCCTCTTTCAGCTACATTGCACTTGATCTAACCCCACCAGGCATTCTACACCTTCCTCTCCATCAATTTTAGATCTCTTGTTGTTCCCTGTCCGTGGGTCTGTTGGCTCCCCTCCCCCTTCCCTAGCTCTCCCTTTCTATTATCCCCTGGAACCGTCGGTCCCATTTTCTTCTCAGGATTGTAGGATTTGAATTTTTCTAATATGGTTATAAAGTTCTTTCCTGTTGTTTTGTTTATATAGTGGATAACATTGATTGTTTTTCTAATATGTAACCATCATTGCACCCTTGTTATGAATTCATGTTGGTCATGATGATTTACTTTACTGAGATATTTATTGTTGGCTTTATTAGGTAGGGTTTTGTTGAGATATTTTTACATTTATGTTCATAAGGGATATTGCTGTATTATTTTCTTTCCTGGCTATGTTTCTGTCTGATTTGGGTATAATGATTTTACAAGTTTCATAAAATGAATTTGGGGACTTTCCATTTTTATTATGTCCTACAATGGTTTGAATAAAATTGGTGTCAACTCTTCTTTGAATGTATTGGGAGTTTTTAATTGCATGACTCGTTTCTCTTTTCAATATGTATGTTTACTTTTCCTGCTTCAGTGTGTTCGTGTATGATAGATGGTGGTGTTGTTGCTGTTATTGGAAGGTGCTGTGGAGTTATTCCAACTCAGTGTTCCTATGGACAATAGAGCAAAACCCTGCCCCATACTGTGCAGTCCTCACTATTGTTCTTATCTTTGAGCCCAGTGATGCAGCTACTGTGTCAATCCATCTTGTTGAAGGTTTTCCTCGGTTCTAAAACCCGGTACTTTTATCATGCGTGGGACACGTCTCCAAGGTCTGTCTCCCTGGACAACATGTCCAAAGTACATTAAACCAAGTCTCGTCATTTTCTGCTACAGAGCCTTCTGGATGCACTTTTTCTAAGACAATTTTTGTTTTCAGTTCCTCTTTTTAAGTAACTTATTTTTCCTCAATTGCTGTCAGGATTCCTGTCATTTGTAACTTTCATCATGATATGTCATGATTATTTTATTTCAGTCAGCCCTGCTTTTGGTTTGTTTAGCTTCATGAGTACATTTGTTACCATGTCATGATATATTAAGGAAGTTTCCTTCTCTCTGCTCTTTTGATTGTTTTGTTTGTTTCTTCCTGTTTTTTTGTCCAATCACACATAATGTACTTGATGTTGTCCCACAGAATTCTGTGATTTTCTCTAGATTTTCTTGTCTATTTTAAAAATTATTCCTTTACCAAATTAGGTTGAGAGATTTTCTTTAATCTCACTGATGAACTCTCTCTGATTCAATTCTAGTCCATTTTCTCTTTTTTAAAATTAAAAGATCATACTACTGGGGACTCAGTTAGTTTATTGTGCCAACCTGGCCGATAAACACATGTGGGGTTAATTGAAGGGCAGAGGGATAAATGGCTCAGTGAGCCTCACCTTTCTAGTTCTCGGGTCTCTTGCTTTGTGGTCACACCAGGGTGCAACTGCTTTCGCAGTTCCCTGCTTCAGCTTGCAAGACAGACTTCCTGCAAGACATCCCCAGGGAGAAGCCACATGAACGTACCCCGATGCAGCCCTGGGTGCTGGAGCACCCACGTGGAGACCCCTGCCAGCGCTGAGATGCTTACATATTCATTGACTCAGCTTTCCTCTGCAGTCGACATCATTGTGTCTGTTTTGTGAGATGGAGCAGGAC
Organism: Tenrec ecaudatus; assembly: GCF_050624435.1. NCBI lineage: Eukaryota > Metazoa > Chordata > Mammalia > Afrosoricida > Tenrecidae > Tenrec > Tenrec ecaudatus. The sequence continues at coordinate 282,871 of NW_027459699.1, read as the reverse complement.
TTTGTGGACTGTTATTGGACTAATGGGTTAATGTTGGACTTGTGGGCTTGGGCAGCACTGGGTTGGGATATTTTCTTGATGCGCACTTAACCTTTACATACAACTCTCTCTTATACACAAGTTGCTGTAGATTTACTTCTCCAAAGTACCTAGACTAATAAAATGGGCTCTTAGAGCTCTTATAACAATCAATACATCAATTGTATCAAGCATATTTGTACATATGTTGCCAAGATTATTTTCTAAACATTTACTTTCTATTTGAGCCCTTACTATTAGACGCCAGGGACTCTCAAGGGGCAGGATTGTACTAGGAGGCCAAGAGGTGCAGTCCTTATGCCCTTGTGATGATACTGGCCTTGCTGTGCCCCAGGGTCAGTTAGCCCCTAGGGCAAGGCAGGGCATGAAGTGAGACCAGTGTTAAGAGCTCCACTGGTGTAGGCAGTCCCCAAAGGAGAGAGGGCCACCGTTGATCCCAAACCCTAGCGAGGTGATCTCCTGGCTGTCTTTTCAGGCAAGTGGGGGAGATATGTCAGTTACGTGGGCGCTGACAGAAAATGAACCAGCCATGTGATGGACATGGGGCTTAGAGGAGCCAGCAGAGAGCAGGCTGCCACGGTCAGGCCTTATCAGGGGTTTAGAGGCCAGGGTCAAAATATCAGTCCCTCTTTTTCCCCTCCCTCCCCACCCCACCTTGACCCCTTGATAAATTATAAATTATTATTATTTTCATATCTTAACCAACCACTCTCTCCCGTCACCCTTGGTTTCTGTTGATCGTCCCCCTGGGGTGGGGGTGTGGTTATGTGTCAATCATTGGAGTCACCTTTCTCCTGCCCTCCTGGTATCACTACTTCCATTGTTATTCCTTGATTCAGTGTGTGTCTCGAGCTCTTATCTGTATCTGTGTACATGTTCTGGTCTAGCCCTCAGTGAAAGGCAGGACTGGAGTCATGGTAGTGGGGGGTGAGGAACCTCAAGGAACCAGAGGAATATTGTATATTTCATTGGTGTTATACTGCATCCTAGTTGACTCATCCCTTGTGACCCTTTTGCAAGGAGATGTTCCATTATCTACAGATGGATTTGGGGGGGGGGGTGTGGGGTGTGTGTGTGTGTGTTTTGGGTCTTCTGATGCCTGTTACCTGATCCCATCTCATGATCACACAGGCTGGTGTGCTTCTTCCATGTGGGTTTGTTTATCAGCTAGACAGCTGCTTGTTTAACCTCAAGCCTTTTAGATCCCAGATGCTATATCTTTTGCTAGAAGAGGTACCATCAGCTTTCTTTTTTTTTTTTAATATTAGCATGGTGTGTTTTATTTTTGCAGTACTTTCACATATCCTGCTCCAATTAGTGATACTTATTTTCCCCAGAGATAAAGAAAACAAGGGAATGGGTTATTAAGCTAAACTGAAATAAGGTATGAATAGCAAACTAGTAAATGTACAAGTAATTTTCTCACATAACACTTGATCACTAGAGTATGAATAGCAGCTTCTCCAACTCTGACACCAAGCGATTACATTTAATGCGATGGAAAGTTAATGTCCAAGCCTGGGTGAGCAGCATCTGACACTTGTCAGAGCCAGTCTTAGTTTTCTGTTGTTGTTGTGGTCGGGTGCTGTCGAACCAGCTCCACCTCACAGTGACCCTCTAGACAAGAGAGCACACCCCATCCAGTCCTGAACCATCCCCAGTATCGCTCTATTTTTGCATCATTGTTGCAGGCAATCCATCAGCTTTCTTTACCACATTTGCTTGTGCACCCATTTTGTCTTCACCGATCATGCCAGGAGGGTGAGCATCACAACATGCCAGGTTCTTAGAACAAAGTATTCTTGTATTGAAGGCAGGCCCTGAGCAGAGACCTAACGTCCATCTACTACACCAATGTCTTGCCATATATGATGTACATAGACCAATACCTCTATTTTTATGAATTAATGTATTTACATAGGTACACACTTATGCTTATACCTCTATCTATACCTTTGCTTCCTAGATCTTTCCTGTTTCTTTTTACCTTTCTTCTACCTCACCATCACACTCACCCTTCTTCCACCTTAGTAGTTCTTCTCAGCTAAATTGCTGTTACCCCAACACCACCAGGATCTCTATGTCCTCCTCATTGTTGATTTTAATTCCTTAGTTATTCCCGTCTTTGGCATTGTTTGCTTACCACTCCCTTCCCCTGCCTCCTTCTACTCGCAAAGTCCTTTGCTCTTCTAATGCGTTATCTGTTTCTCTCATCTTAGTATTAATCTTCTGAATTTCTCTTTGCTGTGGTGTACGGTTTCTAGTTTCAATTGATGTGTTATTTTAGTGCTTTCCTGAATTACTCTAGTGTGTGTGTGTGTGTGTTCAGTTTTTCTTTAGCTTCGCAATCTTTCCTTTCTCCCGGTTCATTGATAGTATAAAAGTATAATTTTTAATAGTTTATCAGGTAATTTCGATGCCTTTTCTTCCTGAAAAAAGGTCTTCTAGCTCTATATTGGTCATGTGCTTCAGCTGTTCTGTCTTGTTTCTTCATATAAACTTAAATTGTCTTTGCCACTGAGATGTTGTAGTATTAGTGTTTTTGTGTTTAATTGATCTTAGTATCTTGAGACTGCAGACACTCCACCTATCTACTGGTTGTTGTAAAGGATAATTTGAGAATGTGTGTAGTACTGTTTGTTGTTATTATAGCACAGTTAGCAATGGTTTGTTTGGTGGTCTCACTTACGTAAAGATGATCAGGTGGTACAGGAGTATGTAGTGTCTGTCACTGTATAGGTATGACTACAGTCATAGAGGTGGCTAGGCCTGCGATTGCTGTCCACTGTCAGGTAGAACAGGAAGGGACAAAAAAAATTGCCAACGAAGAAATAATTTTTGAAAAAGAAACCAGCAAGAGACAGCGGACAAACAAGAGCAAGTGAAAGGAATTTAATAACTAGAAGTGTGTGTGTGTGTGTGTGTGTGTGTGTGTCAAAAACCAAGGTAGAGAAAAATAAAAGAGAAGCTAATCAAAACATAAAAAAGGAAAGGAAGGGAACTGGAAAAGTAAATTAAAATGGAAAGAATAGAAGTAGAAGCAGAAATAAAGAAGAAAGCAGAGTGCAGACGTGATTAAAATAAATAAAAGGAAGTGAAGGAAAAGGAAAAACAAAGAGAAAACTTGGGGTGAGGACCTTTTTGTATAGGTCACAGCCTCTAGGGGGTTGAATATTGATTCCAGATGGAGCTTGGCAGGCCTATCTGTTTTCTGTGGTCCACGCACCTGATCCAGTAGGGCGTTTTTACAGCTTAGGTGATAGCTGAGGGGATTCTTTCTGGTAGAGAAGCAGCTGGGTCAGAATGACTAATCATGGGGGAACTTTCCACGTGTCCAAGAGCAGCGAGGGATCCAGCATTGTATTTTTTGCTAGTGCTTTGAGGAGAATCTCAAGCATTTCTGGGCATGGGGGTGATAATCCATCTCTAGGCATGGGGATGTTAAACCATGAGGGCATAGCTTTGTCTTCAAGCAGAAATGGACTTACAAGGATATCTCTGTCTGGTGTATGGGTGAAGGTAGGGGCTGGCAATTGTGATATCAGGAGGGTGTGGGAAACAAGTGAGGATCCTTTCTTAGTGCCAGCTACCAACGTGCCAGGCTTCTGTCTGGATGGAATGCGTCAGGCTAGCTGACAATTCACCTGTCTGTTCTTGCACCACTTTTGTTTCCCTTCATCTTCTAGTTAGTTTTCAGTCCACTTTTCTATAATTTCTTCTGAAGCTCAAGGTTCCAAGATTACCTAGTTTTACTAGATCTCTTGTATCTTTGTTGTAAGTTGTCTGTATAGTTATTCATTATACCTGATGTCCTTAATTCATAAGTTCTTCTTTTTTTAAAAAAAATATATACTAGTTACACTCCTGGAAAATTCAGGGTTTATTAAAGTTGGGCAAAAAACCACTTCAGTGTTTACAAGTTTCTTATTGAATTTAATTTAAACTATACAATTCATTTAAGTAATTCTGATTAAAATACCAATAGCTTTAACAAAATTTGAATAAAGCAATAAATATAGTAAAGTTAACTTAATTCCTTATTAACTACTTGTTGCTGTTGAGTTGATTATGATCTATCACCGTTGGAATTTTAAAATAAGCTATTAGTTTGTTTTTTATTGATGTAAAATATAATCCAAGAGGTTATTTTCCAATAATTTCTTTTCTGTGTCCCTTTTTTTCCTCAGCATTTTTTACCTCGTTGGAAGTGTGAACAGTTAATCAGACAAGGAATTCTGGAACATGTGCTGTCATAGCTTCACATTTAGACAGAGTCCAGCTCTTGGAGACATCTGTACATCTTTCCATCTACCTGACACCACTGTTTAATTGTTAAAATTACAGGCATTCTTTATGTAAAACCAGAATTACTTGACTACATAGTTTTAGTGCTCATTTCTAAGAATTTATTAGAATCCTAAGAATTCTCATCCTTGCAGTAATCTCTATCCATATATATAACATTTTATATTAGTGGTTTGTTAATTACCTTTGAGTCTTTTTCCTCTTTTCCCCCCAAACACAGTTGCATTTGGCTGTACAAGAAGAAGGCAGACCCTCATGGGTCTTACATTCGGCAGGGATGCTGTAGCATTCCTGGTGAAGCCAAGAAGCCCAAGATTCTTGAATATTTATTAATGTTTCACACAAGCAAGTTACGATGATGTGTAAGACCTCTTGCTATATTTAATGTGTAACCACAATTGTTTATCATCTGATTTGCGAAGGCAGACAGTAATGGCTAGCCTGGCACATGACTATCAATAAACTTGTGCATCAGCAACAACTAAATGCCATAAGCAAGGTAGCTTAAAACAAAGGGAAGTTTATTCTCGGTTCTGGAGGCCAGAAATCTGAAGGCAAGTGTTGACAGCACCTTGTTCTCTCTCTGAAATAAGGGAGGTCCGTATATCGTTTTTCTCAGCTTTTGGGAACTGCCAGCAATTCTTAGAGTTGCTTAGCTTGTAGTCAATCATTCATTATCTATTTAATTGTGTTTTTGGATTCAAATGCCTTTTAAAGATACCAATCACCATTTTGAAATAACAGTGAAAGCAAATAATAATTTATAAGTGTATGTATATATATAGGTAGATATGAGTTGAACCGGTGGTCTGTGGGAGTATTCCTGTGTGGCAGGGACTATTTTGATATACTTATTTGTACTGTAAATATGTCAATATGTCCACGTATGTGATAGAGCATACAGGGTACAAAGTTATGAAAACTTATTCATATCCAAAAACACCTTCAAGTTCTGAGGCACTGGACTGGAAGGGTAAAGACCATAGTTTGGAGACTGTCTAGTGCAATTGGTGTAACAGTCTTTAAACCGAATGTTTTGCATTTTATTTGGATGAGTAGCAGTTATAGGGAGTCTTATAAGCTTGCGTGGTGACCAGTTAAGTTCCAACTGTTAGTCTCTTTCCATTTGGAAAAGAGTTGAAATCAAAGACCCAAACAATTAGGTTAAAGAACTATTGGACCACATGAACTCCTACCTCCTGAGGGGTACCAACTCCCACAATCAAACGGGTCCAGTTGTGTAATTGAGGGGTAAAATTAAAGAGACAACAGACAAAATAAAGTATACAATTGCTCACCTTCAGGACGGCCATGATCTCAACAGCCAGGTCCACACACAGAGAGAAAATGTATCATATTTCTAATCATGCTGTATATACATTTTGAGGACATTCAAGCCCCCTAGTGACAGGTAACCATATGCGTAACAGGAAGGGGCTGTACAATAGGTTTATGCGTGACAGGAAGGGGACGAGCTAGGAATGCACACACAATAGGAAGGGGGAAACACTGGGGATACACCTGTGACAAGATACCCTCTAAGCAGCTGACCTCCAAGTGTACAGTCATTTACCATGTGTCATAATAAGGTTGTGACAACCTGGGGAAAACCTTTCTGTATCCCACAACCTCTCTAACCTTAAGACGAGGAGAACTGGAAGGTTCCTGGCTACCACTCTAGTAAAAATCGAAGATCCTGAACAGAGTAGGAGAGAAAAGACCAGCTTCACTGGTCTGATAAAGACAGGTAGAGAATCCCCTCTCCCCCTAAGACTATAACCCTTAAACATCCGTCAAACCTGAAAATGAACCTATTCCCAGAGATCATTTTTATGCCATACTGGACAGACCTGTAAAATAGTAACACTTGTGAGGACTCATGAGAACAAAGTATACTGACAATCATATGAGAAGAAATGTTGCTAAAAGCCAAGTTCAGAAGGCAGGAAGAGGGTGAAATGGGAACCCAAAAAGGATGTTTAAGGGATTACAACTAATGTCACAAAAGAAACAAATTAAGAATTGTTGAATGCGAAACTAATTCTGTAAACAGGTACAATGATGAAGTGTTCTTTAATTAAATAAAAACTTAGTATTAGATTGTTGTTGCTGTGCATGTTGGGTGCTGTTTAAGATTTTCAACTCAGCAACCCCATAAGTGTTTGTTGGGGCTGTAGTTTTGGTTATCTCTACTATATTTTAAATTATGAAATGATGAAATGTTAAGTAAGTGAGTAAAGCTTTTCCAAAAAGTCATGTGGAAATAGAACTAAAAGATAATCAAGAAGGACTTCTGCCAAGATTAAATAGACACCGAGAGATTGAGACAGAGTCACAGAACAGAGGCAGGGTTCAGATAAAAATGAGTGAAAGAGAAAGATTTTATTGAGGGAAAAGAACTCCCAGATGGATTCCACAACCCAACAAGAATAGGTTAAGGAAGTCGCGCATGGTGCTAGGGTGGCAGGATATATACATATTATATGAGCTTAAAGGCATAAGGGCCGGTAAGGGGAAGGGAGGTTCTTTGTACTGCGGCTGCAAGTTTCGGAGCAGGAGATGACCTGTCCATAAATCATCTTGTTCTCAGCAAACTTGCTTCCTGGCACGCTGGGGGGGAGTCTGTGTTCTGCCCGGGGGTAAGCTTTGTGACATGCTGGAGGCAGCTGCTTTGAAGTTCAGCAGGTCATTTGTCTTCTTGAGAGGCTGGTGCAAGGGGCTGCCTGGTCCGGACCTGGCCCAAACAGACACACTACCAAGATCCTGTACAAGAAATATGTGAAAGACCAAATAAAACACGAATGAAAATCCAGGGACCCTCAGTTTTAGAGGAGAGGATAGAGAGATTATTTGAATGCTGACTACAAGAAGCTGAATAAAATCTAAATATGAAGACACGAGACTAGTAAATTCTCAACTGACATTACAGCACATCCATTATGAAATTTGTGTTTAATGTGAAATCATCACTATAATCAACATTGGAAGATTTTCTTCTTGTACCCATTGCTGTTGAACATTATGAAGTTTTGTGAACAGGGTTTGATCAGAACAATGAGCTGACAACTGCCCCATATCAATAGCTGGCAGCCCAGGTGCCCAGCCCTCCCCCTCCCCCCACCCATTTACCATAGGAGTTCTACCTACAGGTGGGGGCCACTTTTTGACTAATGATAGTGGCCAACATCTTCTAAATCTGTTCTCAACTGCACTCCGCAGTGAACAGAGAATTATAGTCATTCCCGTTCTGTGTCACACCCATAAGGAGACAGGTGCTTAGCACCTAACAACATATAATCACCAATTAAGTACAAATAGTACCATTACAGTACACTGAAGAATTCAATTTCATTTCACCCAAAGAAACAATTCACCAAAATAAAGATCTAGAAACCCTTTCTAAGGAAGAAATGTCATGGGAACTTCCTAATAGTTAATAATTGGGCATTTTACATAGAGAATATTGCAAGGCAAACAAAACTTTGGGAAAATTCAGGGACGACTACAATAACAAAATAAATGAAACATTAGAAATTATACCAACACAGCAAATTAAAATCCAAAAGATTACAGAAGTAGGTAGCATTGAAGGTAAGTCAATGAAATGTAATCAAGAAGAAACATTCATCAAGAGAAGACAAAGCTCATTAAGCTGATCATTTTTAGGTGCTATTTAGTTGGTTCCTCATAGCAACCCAGTGTACAAAATAGCAAAATACTACCGTCCTGTGCCTCTTCACAATTAGGTTTGAACTTGTAACCATTTTATCAGTCCATTGTGAGAATCTTTTTTACTACCCTATTTTAACAAGTCTGATGTCCAACATCTTGAGACAATATGCTCAAAGTATGTGAAATGAAATCTTGTCATCTTTACCATTAAGGATCATTCTAGCTGTATTTGTTCTAGAATACTTGTTCTGCCTGTCCCTGGTCTTCTCACTGTTCTTCATCAATACCATGATTCAAATGTATCCATTCTTCTCTGGTCTTAATGCCCAAATGCCACACTCTCTTGGGTCAGACAGGTCTCAGTCTCAAAGTGACTCCCTTGCTCTTCAACACTAAAATGTCTTGTGCAGCAGATTTCTCCAGTGCAATACTGTTTGTTTTCTTGACTGCTCCTTCCATGGGCATTGCTTGTCAATCCAAGCAGAATGACATTTTAGATAATATTAGTCTTTACCATAATGTTGACTACTGATTATAAGGGTTTTGGTTTCCTTTGCATTGAGTTGTATTCCATACTGAAGATTGCAACCCTTGATCTTCATCAGCAAGTGTTTCAGGTCCTCACCTGTAGCAGTTGAGGTGTCATCTGTATATTGTAAGTTGTTAATAAACACTCTCTCCAATCCTGGGCCTGTCTTCATATGTTCTTAGATTATTACTTCACCATATATTTTGATTAAATATGGCGAAAGAAAGCAGCTCTGACATGAATATTAGCTGCTTTTAAACAGCCCCATATTGTTCTATTCCAATGAATGCCTCAAATACCACTTGGTTTGTACAGGGATGATCAAGGGTTGAGGAATTCCCATTTTTCCAAATGTGATCAATAGTTATGATCTATGTACCCTGTTACCTTTACAACGCAAGTAGCAACAGTTGTTATCTTTGTTCAGCCAAGATCCATCTCATATAATCAATGATAAATCCTTTGTTCCACATCCTCTCCTGAATCTGACTTGAATTTCTGGCAGCACTCTGTTGATTGTAACCATTGATGAATTTTTTTCAGCAAAAGTTGATTTAACAGATATTAATATAAGAAGTTTGATAACTTCTGCAGTCTGTTGTGTCACCTTTCTTTGACGTAGGCACAGATTTTCAGTTGGCCTTATAACCTTGTGCCAAATTTCTTAGGCATAGACGAGCCTGTATATTCCTTCGCTGAAGAAACATTTCCATTGACCAATTGCAGGAACTTTATTTTTTGCGAATGCCTTTGATAGGGCTTGGACTTCTTCCTTCAATACCGTTGTTTTGTGATCAGAAGTTACCTCTTAAAATAGCTGAATGTACTTTTCAGTACAGTGAGTGTTCTTCCCATCATCTTTGGGTACTTCCTGCTTTGTTCAATATTTTGCCCATAGGAATCCTTAATGTTTAACTCAAGGCTTGGATTTTTTTTTTTTTCAGTCCTTCAGCATGAGATATGTTGAGTGTGTTCTTCCTTTTTGGTTTTCTAACTTCAAGTCTGCATATTTGATACTTTGTCTCTTTAATCTGCCCTTTGTGATTTTCTGTGAACTTCATTTCTTAAATTTATTACAGTTGATCTATGATCAACTGCAAGTTTTAGGGTCTCTTCTGATATCTGCTTTGTTTTCTTTTTATTGGCATATTGCTTTCTTATTATATAACCTTGTCATTTATTTCATCCTACAGCATATCAGTTGTCATCAGTGTTGTTAATATTTAATGCTGTTCTTGATGTGTCTATAAAATTGAGGTGGGATATATGCAAGGTCATATTGGGGCTTTTGTGGGCATGTTTTAATTTTCAACATCAACCTGAACTTTTATGTGAGCAATTGATGTTCTGTTTCACAGTCAGCCTTTTGGCTGCTATTACTGAGCTTCTCTGTCATCTCTTCCCATGGAGGTAGTCAGTATGAGACCTATCTATACATTCTGTATGCTGTCTATCCAAGTACACATTATGTTGTTGGAAAAGGTATTGCATTTAAGTCCATCTCAGAAAATTCTATCATGCAATCAGCAACATTTGTTTCTTTGAAGCCATAGTTTCAAACTATTGTCCCTCTTTGTTCCAGCTCTCATTCCAATTATCAATAATGCATCTTGATTATATTTGTGATCAGTTCAGACTGAAGTTGGTAGAATTCAATTTCTTTATTCTTAAATTAGAATAATAGTCATACTAATTGGGCTTCCTTGTAGGTATATAGATATTTTCATATTACAGAAAGCATTGTACTTTAAGTTTTGAAATTCTCTTTAATCCACATTCACACAATTCAATAGTTCAGTCATATCAAGAAGAATTACCACAATTTCAGAATATTTTCTCTATATCCCCCCACTCCCATGGTTAAATCATCTTTAAATTGAGTTGTGTAATCACCTTGAGTCCTAGTACTCACTCCCCCTCCCACCTTCATTGTTTACTCCCGAAATAGCCTCACCCTCCCCAATCCCTGCTCACCCACCCCTATATCTCCTAGAAACCCTTTCATCAGTTAACTATATTTATCCACTCTTGTGCTTCAACTGGTAAATCCAACAGAAATAATAACAAAAAATAAAATTATATGGATAACACAATAATATATAAAGACAAATAAAAAGCACCACCATCATTTTTTTTTCCTAACCCACCACCATCAATATTTTAAAGGCCAGGGAAGAAGTTTTTATCATGGAGTAAGCAAGAGATCCAATACCAGTCTATAAATTCCTCTTCAGACTCAAGCAACACATGCAATGATGTTGAATGAGGAAAATCACAGGCCAGTGGGTGGTTACCTACGGGCACTTGGACTATCTAGGTTAACTAGCGGGCACTTGGACTATCTAAGTTACCTAGCAGGCACTTGGACTATATAGGATCCCTATCGGACATTTGGACTGCTTTGGTTACCTAGAGGGAACTTGACCTATCTAGGTTAACTTGCGGGCACTTGGACTATCTAAGTCAACTAGCAGGCCCTTGTACTATGTAGGTTAACTAGCGAGCACTTGGACTATCTTGGTTAACTAGCAGACCTTGTTCTATGTAGGTTAACTAACGGGCCCTTGGACTATGTAGGTTAACTAGCGGGCACTTGGACGATCTAGGTTAACTAGAGGGCACTTGGACTAGAGGGCACTTGGACTATCTAGGTTACCTAGCGGGCACTTGGACTATGTAGGTTCCCTAGCGGGCATTTGGACTATATAGATAACCCAGCGGGCACTTGGACTTTGTAGGTTACCTAGCGGGCACTTGGACTATCTACGTAGCCTAGCAGGTTCTTGGACTATGTAGGTTTCCAAGCGGGACCTTGGACTATGTAAGTTCCCTAGCGGGCACTTGGACTATGTGGGTTAACTAGAGGGCATTTGGAATATGTAGGTTACCTAGCGGGCATTTGGATTATGTAGGCTCCCTAGCGGGCATTTGGACTATATAGATTCCTTAGCGGGCACTTAGAATTTGTAGGTTACCTAGCGGGCACTTGGACTATCTAGGTTACCTAGCTGGCACTTGAAGTATCTACGTTACCTACCAGGTTCTTGGAGTATGTAGGTTACCTACCGGGCTGTTGGACTATCTAGGTTACCTAGCGGGCACTTGGACTATCTAGGTTAACTAACGGACACTTGGACTATGTAGGTTCCCTAGCGGCCCTTGGACTATGTAAGTTCCCTAGCGGGCACTTGGACTATGTGGGTTCCCTAGCGGGCATTTGGACTATCTAGGTTACCTAACGGGCACTTGGACTATGTAGGTTAACTAGCGGGCATTTGGACTATGTAGGTTACCTAGCGGGCACTTGGACCCTCTAGGTTACCTAGCGGGCACTTGGACTCTCTAGGTTACCTAGCGGGCACTTGGATTATCTAGGTTAACGAACGGGCACTTGGACTATCTAGGTTAGCTAACAGGCACTTGGACTATCTAGGTTCCCTAGCGGGCACTTGTACTATCTAGTTTCCCTAGCGGGCACTTGCACTATCTAGGTTACCTAGCTGGCACTTGGACTATGTAGGTCAACTAGCGAGCCCTTGGACTATCTAGGTGAGCTAACGGGCACTTGAACTATGTATGTTCCAGAGCGGGCACTTGGATTATGTAGGTTGCCTAGCGGGCATTTAGATTATGTAGGTTTCCTTGCGGGCATTTGGACTATGTAGGTTACCTAGAGGGCACTTGGACTATGTAGGTTCCCTAACGGGCACTTGGACTATGTAGGTTCCCAAGCGGTCACATGGACTATGTAGGCTCCCTAGAAGGCACTTGGACTATCTAGGTTAACTAGCGGGCACTTGGACTATCTAGGTTAACTAGCGGGCACTTGGACTATCTACGTTAACTAGCGGGCACTTGGACTATGTATGTTCCTGAGCGGGCAATTGGACTATGTAGGTTCCCTAGTGGGCACTTGGACTATCTAGGTTACCGAACGGGCACTTGGACTATCTAGGTGACCTAGCGGGAACTTGGACTATGTAGGTTAACTAGCGGCCAATTGGACGATCTAGGTTAACTAGCGGAAACTTGCACTATGTAGTTTACCTAGCTGGCACTTAGACTATCTTGGTTAACTAGCGGGCCCTTTGACTATGTAGGTTAACTAGTGGACACTTGCACTATGTAGGTTACCTAGCGGGCACTTGGACTATGTAGGTTAACTAGCAGGCCCTTGGACTATCTAGGTTACCTAGCAGGCACTTGGACTATGTAGGTTAACTAGCGGGCACTTGCACTCTCTAGGTTACCTAGCGGGCACTTGGACTATATACCTTCCCTAGCGGGCACTTGGGCTATCTACGTTAACTAGCGGGCACTTGGACTATGTAGGTTACCTAGCAGACACTTGCACTGTGTAGGTCACCTAGCGGGCACTTGGACTATGTAGGTTAAACAGAGGACACTTGGACGATCTAGGTTAACTAGCGGGCACTTGGACGATCTAGGTTAACTAACGGGCACTTGGACTATCAAAGTTAACAAGCGAGCCCTTGGACTATCTAGGTTAACTAGCGGACCCTTGGACTATCTAGGTTACCTAGATAGCACTTGGACTATATAGGTTCCCTAGCGGGCACTTGGACTATCTAGGTTAACGAACGGGCACTTGGACTATGCAGGTAACCTAGCGGGCACTTGGACTGTCTAGGTTACATAGCGTGCACTTGGACTTCTAGGTTAACGAACGGGCACTTGGAATATGTATGTTGCCTAGCGGGCACTTGGACAATCTAGGTTAGGTAACGGGCACTTGGACTATCTGGGTTACCTAGTGGGAACTTGGACAATGTAGGTTACCTAGCAGGCACTTGGACTATCTAGGTTAACTAGTGGGCACTTGGACTATCTAGGTTACCTAGCGGGCACTTGGACTCTCTAGGTTACCTAGCGGGCCCTTGGACTATGTAGGTTACCTAGCGGGCACTTGGACTATCTAGGTTAACGAACGGGCACTTGGACTATGTAGGTAACCTAACGGGCACTTGGACTGTCTAAGTTACCTAGTGGGCACTTTGACTACCTAGGTTAACTAGTAAACCTTGGACTATGTAGGTTAACTAGCGGGCCCTTGGACTATTTAGGTTAACTAGCGGGCTCTTGGACTATCTAGGTTTCCTAGCAGGCACTTGGACTATGTACATACCCTAGCGCGCACTTGGACTATCTAGGTTACCTAGCGGGCACTTGGACTATGTACGTTCCCTAGCGGACACTTGGACTATCTAGGTTAACTAACGTGCACTTGGACTATGTAGGTTCCCTAGCGGGCACTTGGACTCTGTATGTTCCCTACGGACACTTGAACTAGGTAAATTAACTACCGGGCACTTGGACTATGTAGGTTAAATAGCGGGCCCTTGGACTATCTAGGTTACCTAGCGGGCACTTGGACTATGTAGGTTAACTACCGGGCACTTGCACTATCTAGGTTTCCGAACGGGCATTTGGACTATGTAGGTAACCTAGCGGGCACTTGGAGAGTCTAGGTTACCTAGCGGGCACATGGACTTCTAGGTTAACGAACGGGCACTTGGACTATGTATGTTGCATAGCGGGCAATTAGACTATCTAGGTTAGGTAATGGGCACTTGAACTATCTAGGTTTCTTAGCGGACACTTGGACGATCTAGGTTAACTAGAGGGCACATGGACTATCTAGGTTAACTAGCGTGCACTTGGACTATCTAGGTTTCTTAGCGGGTACTTGGACTATGTAGGTTAACTAGCGGGCCCTTGGACTATGTAGATTAACTAGCGGCACTTGGACTATCTACGTTAACTAGCGGGCCCTTGGGCTATGTAGATTCCCTAGCGGGCATTTGGATTATGTAGGCTCCCTAGCGGGCATTTGGACTATATAGATTCCTTAGCGGGCACTTAGACTTTGTAGGTTCCCTAGGCACATGGACTATCTAGGTTACCTAGCTGGCACTTGAACTATCTACGTTATAGCGGGTTCTTGGAGTATGTAGGTTACCTAGCTGGCTGTTGGACTATCTAGGTTACCTAGCGGGCACATGGACTACCTAGGTTAACTAACGGGCACTTGGACTGTGTAGGTCCCCTAGCGGGCCCTTGGACTATGTAAGTTCCCTAGCGGGAACTTGGACTATGTAGGTTAACTAGCGGGCAACTGGACTATCTAGGTTAACTAGCGGGCATATGGACTATTAGGGCCCCTAGCGGGCATTTGGACTATATTGGTTACCTAGCGGGCACTTGGACTATGTAGGTTAACGAACGGGCATTTGGACTATGTAGGTAACCTAGTGGTCACTTGAAATGTCTAGGTTACCTAGCGGGCACTTGGACTATGTAGGTTAACTAGCTGGCACTTGGACTATCTAGGTTAACTAGCGGGCCCTTGGACGATGTAGGTTAACTAGCGGGCCCGTGGACTATGTAGGTTACCTAGTGGGCACTTGGACGATCTAGGTTAACTAGCGGGTACTTGGACTATGTAGGTTAACTAGCGGGCCCTTGGACTGTGTAGATTAACTAGCGGCACTTGGACTATGTATGTTCCAGAGTGGGCACTTGGACTATGTAGGTTCCCTAGCAGTCACTTGGACTATGTAGGTTCCAGAGCGGGCACTTAGACTATCTAGGTTCCCTAGCGGGCACTTGTACTATGTAGGTTAATTAGCGGACATTTGGACGATCTAGGTTAACTAGCGGGTACTTGGATTATGTAGGTTAACTAGCGGGCCCTTGAACTATGTAGATTAACTAGTGGCACTTGGACTATCTACATTAATTAGCGGGCCCTTCGACTATGTAGATTCCCTAGCAGGCACTTGGACTATGGAGGTTCCCTAGCGGGCACTTGGACTCTGTATGTTCCCTACGGACACTTGAACTATGTAAGTTAACTACCGGGCAGTTGGACTATGTAGGTTAACTAGCGGGCCCTTGGAATATCTAGGTTACCTAGCGGGCACTTGGACTATGTAGGTTAACTACCGGGCACTTGCACTATCTAGGCTACCGAATGGGCATTTGGTATATGTAGGTAACCTAGCGGGCACTGGGACGATCTAGGTTACCTAGCGGGTACTTGGACTATGTAGGTTAACTAGCGGGCCCTTGGACTGTGTAGATTAACTAGCGGCACTTGGACTATGTATGTTCCAGAGTGGGCACTTGGACTATGTAGGTTCCCTAGCAGTCACTTGGACTATGTAGGTTCCAGAGCGGGCACTTAGACTATCTAGGTTCCCTACCGGGCACTTGTACTATGTAGGTTAATTAGCGGACATTTGGACGATCTAGGTTAACTAGCGGGTACTTGGATTATGTAGGTTAACTAGCGGGCCCTTGAACTATGTAGATTAACTAGTGGCACTTGGAATATCTACATTAACTAGCGGGCCCTTCGACTATGTAGATTCCCTAGCAGGCACTTGGACTATGTAGGTTCCCTAGCGGGCACTTGGACTCTGTATGTTCCCTACGGACACTTGAACTATGTAAGTTAACTACCGGGCAGTTGGACTATGTAGGTTAACTAGCGGGCCCTTGGAATATCTAGGTTACCTAGCGGGCACTTGGACTATGTAGGTTAACTACCGGGCACTTACACTATCTAGGTTACCGAATGGGCATTTGGTATATGTAGGTAACCTAGCGGGCACTTGGACTTCTAGGTTAACGAACGGGCACTTGTACTATGTAGTTGCATAGCGGGCAATTGGACTATCTAGGTTAGGTAACGGGCACTTGGACTATCTATGTTTCTTAGCGGGCACTTGGATGATCTAGTTTAACTAGAGGGCTCTTGGACTATCTAGGTTAACTAGCATGCACTTGGAATATCTAGGTTTCTTAGCGGGTACTTGGACTATGTAGGGTAACTAGCGGACCCTTGGACTATGTAGATTAATAGCGGCACTTGGACTATCTAGGTTAAGTAGCGGGCGCTTGGACTATGTAGGTTCCCTAGCGGGCATTTGGACTATATAGGTTACCTAGAGGGCACTTGGACTATGTAGGTTACCTAGCGGGCACTTGGACTATCTAGGTTACCAAGCGGGCCCTTGGACTATGTAGGTAACCTAGCGGGCACTTGGACAGTCTAGGTTACCTAGCTGGCATTTGGACTATGTAGGTCAACAAGCGGGCCCTTGGACTATCTAGGTTAGCTAACGGGCACTTAGATTATGTAGGTAACCTAGCGGGCACTTGGAGTATGTAGGCTAACTAGGGGGCCCTTGGACGGTCTAGGTTACCTAGCGGGTACTTGAACTATCTAGGTAACCTAGCGGGCACTTGGACTTCTAGGTTAACGAACGGGCACTTGTACTATGTATGTTGCATAGCGGGCAATTGGACTATCTAGGTTAGGTAACGGGCACTTGGACTATCTAGGTTTCTTAGCGGGCACTTGGACGATCTAGTTTAACTAGAGGGCTCTTGGACTATCTAGGTTAACTAGCATGCACTTGGAATATCTAGGTTTCTTAGCGGGTACTTGGACTATGTAGGGTAACTAGCGGACCCTTGGACTATGTAGATTAATAGCGGCACTTGGACTATCTAGGTTAAGTAGCGGGCGCTTGGACTATGTAGGTTCCCTAGCGGGCATTTGGACTATATAGGTTACCTAGAGGGCACTTGGACTATGTAAGTTACCTAGCGGGCACTTGGACTATCTAGGTTCCCAAGCGGGCCCTTGGACTATGTAGGTTTCCTAGCGGGCACTTGGACTATCTAGGTTAACGAACGGGCACTTAGACTATGTAGGTAACCTAGCAGGCACTTGGACAGTCTAGGTTACCTAGCTGGCATTTGGACTATGTAGGTCAACTAGCAGGCCCTTGGACTATCTAGGTTAGCTAACGGGCACTTAGATTATGTAGGTTACCTAGCGGGCACTTGGAGTATGTAGGCTAACTAGGGGGCCCTTGGACGGTCTAGGTTACCTAGCGGGTACTTGAACTATCTAGGTTACCTAGCAGGCAGTTGTATTATCAAGGATCCCTAGCAGGCACTTGGACTATCTAGGTTAACTAGCGGGCACTTGGAATATGCAGGTAACCTAGCGGGCACTTGGACTTCTAGGTTAACGAACGGGATCTTGGACTATGTAGGTTGCCTAGCGGGCACTTGGACTATCTAGGTTAACTAGCGGGCACTTGGACTATCTAGGTCAACTAGCGGGCCCTTGTACTATGTAGGTTATCTAGCGAGCACTTGGACTATCTAGGTTAACTAGCGGACATTGGACAATGTAGGTTAACTAGCGGGCCCTTGGACTCTGTATGTTAACTAGCGGGCACTTGGTCGATCTAGGTTAACTAGAGGGCACTTGGACTATCTAGGTTACCTAGCGGCACTTGGACTATTTAGGTTCCCTAGCGGGCATTTGGACTATCTAGGTCAACTAGGGGGCCCTTGTACTATGTAGGTTGCTTAGTGGGCACTTGGACTATCTAGGTTAGGTAACGGGCACTTGGACTATCTAGGTTACCTAGCGGGAACTTGGACAATGTAAGTTACCTAGCGGGCACTTGGACTATCTAGGTTACCTAACGGGCACTTTGACTATCTATGTTACCTAGCGGGCCCTTGGACTATGTAGGTTTCCCAGCGGACACTTGGACTATCTAGGTTAACGAACGGGCATTTGGACTATGTAGGTAACCTAGCGGGCACTTGGACAGTCTAGGTTACCTAGCGGGCACTTGGACTATCTAGGTTAACGAACGGGCACTTGAACTATGTAGGTTACCCAGCGGGCACTTGGACTATGTAGGATCCCTATCGGACATTTGGACTACTTTGGTTACCTAACGGGCACTTGACCTATCTAGGTTAACTTGCGGGCACTTGGACTATGTACGTTCCCTCGCGGGCACTTGGACTATGTACGTTCCCTCGCGGGCACTTGGACTATCTAGGTTACCAAGTGGCCACTTGGACTATGTACGTTCCCTAGCAGGCACTTGGACAATGAAGGTTCCCTAGTGGGCACTTGGACTACGTATGTTCCCTATGAGGCACTTGGACTATGTAGGTTACCTAGCGGGCACTTGGATTATGTAGGTTACCTAGCGGGCACTTGGACTATCTAGGTAACCTAGCGGGCACTTTGACTATGTAGGCTAACTTGCGGGCCCTTGGACAGTCTAGGTTACCGAGCGGGCACTTGGACTATGTAGGTTAACTAGCGGGCACTTGGACTATCTAGGTTACCTAGCTGGTACTTCGACTATGTACGTTTCCTAGCAGGCACTTGGACTATCTAGGTTACCTAGCAGGCACTTGGACTATGTACGTTCCCTAGCGGGCACTTGGAATATCTAGGTTAACTAACGGGCACTTGGACTATCTAGGTTATCTAGAGGGCACTTGGACTATGTATGTTCCCTAGAGGGCACTTGGACTATGTAGGTTCCCTATCAGGCACTTGGACTATCTAGGTTAACCAGCTGGCACTTGGACTATGTAGGTTACATAGCTGGCAATTGGACTATGTAGGTGAACTAGCGGGCACTTGGATTATCTATGTTACCTAGCGGACACTTGGACTATGTACATTCCCTAGCGGGCACTTGGACTATCTAGGTAAGCGAATGGGCACTTGGACTATGTAGGTTACCTAGCGGGCACTTGGACTATCTAGGTTAACGAATGGGCACTTGGACTATGTAGGTTTTCTAGCGGGCACTTGGACTATATAGGTTAGCTAACGGTCATTTGGACTCTCTAGGTTAACTAGCGAGCACTTGGACTATGTGGGTTACCTAGCGGCCACTTGGATTATCTAGGTTACCTAACGGGCACTTGGACTACGTATGTTAACTAGCGGACACTTGGACGATCTAGGTTAAATAGCGGGCACTTGGACTATGTAGTTTAACTAGCGGGCACTTGGACTATCTAGGTTAACGAACGGGCACTTGGACTATGTAGGTAACCTAGCGGGCACTTGGACAGTCTAGGTTACCTAGCGGGCACTTGGACTATCTAGGTTAACGAACGGGCACTTGAACTATGTAGGTTACCCAGCGGACACTTGGACTATGTAGGATCCCTATCGGACATTTGGACTACTTTGGTTACCTAGCGGGCACTTGACCTATCTAGGTTAACTTGCGGGCACTTGGACTATGTACGATCCCTCGCGGGCACTTGGACTATGTACGTTCCCTCGCGGGCACTTGGACTTTCTAGGTTACCTAGCGGGAACTTGGACAATGTAGGTTACCTAGCAGGCGCTTGGACTATCTAGGTTACCTAACGGGCACTTTCACTATCTAGGTTACCTAGCTGGCACTTGGACTACGTAGGTTAATAGCGGGCACTTGGACTATCTAGGTTACCTAAAGGGCACTTGGACTATGTAGGTTAACTAGCGGGCATTTGGACTATGTAGGTTACCTAGCGGGCACTTGGCCTGTCTAGGTTACCCAGCGGGCACTTTGATTAACTAGGTTAACGAAAGGGCACTTGGACTATGTAGGTTACCTAGTCGCCAATTGGACTATCTAGGTTAGCTAACAGGCACTTGGACTATCTAGGTTCCCTAGCGGGCACTTGTACTATCTAGGTTACCTAGCTGGCACTTGAACTATGTAGGTCAACTAGAGGGCCCTTGGACTATCTAGGTTAGCTAACGGGCACTTGGACTATGTATGTTCCAGAGCGGGCACTTGGATTATGTAGGTTGCCTAGCGGGCATTTAGACTATGTAGGTTTCCTTGCGGGCATTTGGACTATGTAGGTTACCTAGCGGGCACTTGGACTATGTAGTTTCCCTAAGGGGCACTTGGACTATGTAGGTTCCCTAGCGGTCACGTGGACTATGTAGGCTCCCTAGAAGGCATTTGGACTATGTAGGTTAACTAGCGGGCACTTGGACTATCCAGGTTACCGAGCGGGCACTTGACTATGTAGGTTACCTAATGGGCACTTGGACTATCTAGGTTAACGAACGGACACTTGGACTATGTAGGTTAACTATCAGGCACTTGGACTATCTACGTTACCTAGCAGTCACATGGACTATGTAGGTTACCTAGCGGACACTTGGACGATTTAAGTTAACTAGCCGGCACTTGGACTATCTAGGTTAACGAACGTGCACTTGGACTATGTAGGTAACCTAGCGGGCACTTGGACTGTCTAGGTTACCTAGCGGGCACTTGGACTATCTAGGTTAACGAAAGGGCCCTTGGACTATGTAGGTTAACTAGCGGACACTTGGACTATCTAGGTTACCTACGGGCACTTGGACTATGTACCTTCCCTAGCGGGCACTTGGGCTATCTACGTTACCTAGCGGGCTCTTGGACTATGTAGGTTAACGAACGGGCACTTGGACTATGTAGGTAACCTAGTGGTCACTTGGACTGTCTAGGTTACCTAGCGGGCACTTGGACTATCTAGGTTAACTAGCCGGCACTTGGACTATCTAGGTTAACTAGCAGGCCTAGAGGGCACTTTGATGATCCTGGTTAACTAGCGGGCACTTGGACTATCTAGGTTAACTAGCGGGCACTTGGATTATCTAGGTTAACTAACGGGCACTTGGACAATGTATGTTCCAGAGCGGGCAATTGGACTATGTAGGTTCCCTAGCGGGCACTTGGACTATCTAGGTTCCCTAAAGGGCACTTGGACTATCTAGGTTACCGAACGGGCACTTGGACTATCTAGGTTACCGAACGGGCACTTGGACTATCTAGGTTACCTAGCAGTCACTTTGACTATGTAGGTTAACTAGCGGACACTTGCACTATGCAGGTTACCTAGCGGGCACTTGGACTATGTAGGTTAACTAGCAGGCCCTTCGGGGGCCTCTGGGTCCTTGGGGGTACAAAGAACGCAGGCTTCCGTCAGCCACTCTAAAAAGGCAGGCAGGCAGGCAGGCAGGCAGGCAGACATTCTCTTGTAGGTGCCTGAAAAGTCTCACTGACCTTAGATAAATGCATAGGTTTCCTAGCTGTCCCACGGAGGCCCTGCAAGAGAAACTGGTGATACCTGGCTAAGCCTTCGGGGCCTTACAGGGAGTTTGGGTCCCACATTATTCGTGGAGTGGTAAAAAGAGTTTCTCTCCACTGGGATGTGCCCGCTGGCTGACCATCAGGTCTATTGACTGCTTTCTGGGACTCTCTCTGGAAGGGCTCCCGTTCCTAAGTTGTGAACAGCACCTGGAGAAGTGGCTGGCACTTGTCTGAGGTGGGCTGATGCATGTGGAAAAGCTAGTCTAGCAAAGAAATCAGACCTTGTGGTTTCTCAGACAGGGGGTTTTGTTTATTCCAATTATGCAATCCCAGGGATAAAAGGGGACATAGACCCAAAGAGGGACTCGGGGGGTTTCCCCAGGTGTTGGGGCTGCTTGCCTTAAGCAGAGAATGCTGCTGC
This sequence comes from Tenrec ecaudatus, assembly GCF_050624435.1. NCBI lineage: Eukaryota > Metazoa > Chordata > Mammalia > Afrosoricida > Tenrecidae > Tenrec > Tenrec ecaudatus. The sequence continues at coordinate 260,955 of NW_027459699.1, read as the reverse complement.
CCAGTGATCCTTCTTGGGGGGTGGAGAGGACATGCCAGCCCTAGTGCACGTGTTGGGGGGTGACTTTAAAAGGGGTGGTATTTCTCTCTCTTTGGCCCCCCATGAACTGATAGGCAGGCAGCGGTCACAAAGGGTCTTAAGCCAGCTCTCCTGCTCCTGAGTCGTCTTGAAAAGTGGGATAAAGACGACGGGGATGGGAAGGGGAGGGGAGGGAGGGCCTCCACTTTGGTGGCTTTAGGAACTTGCACTGGTTGTCTTTCCTGGTCATGGCATGTTTCCTGAAATCTTGGGGAAAAGAACCCATTCTGTTGGGGGAGGGAGTAAGTCTTTTATATATGCTGGCTTACTAGTGGCCCTGTCAAGTCACACATCAATTTTCCCTAACCCAAACCCAAACCCTATCCCTGACCCTGACCCCGACCCCGACACTAAACCCTAAACCCTAACCCTGAACCCCGAACCCCGAGCCCCTAGCCCCAACCCCAACCTTAACCCCTAACCCCTAACCCTACCCCTAACCCCACCCCCGACCCCTTACCCTGACTCTGACCCTGGCCCTGGCCCCTGACCCCGACCCCGACCTAGACCCTGAGCCTGACCTCGACCCTAACCCTAACTCCTAAACCCAACCCCAACCCTAAACCTTAACCCCAACCCCTAACCCCTGACCCCTAAACCCAACCCCAACCCTAAACCCTACCCCAACAGTCAAACCCTAAACCCTAACACCCAACACCAAAACCCATAACCCGAAACTCCCTAAACCCCAAACCCCCTTTACCCAGAACCTAACAACACCATCTCATAACCCACCTGACCATAACCACACTAAATCTAAATGCTAAACCTAAAACACTAACAACCCCATTCCATAACCCACATCACCATAACACTAAACATAAACCCTAAACCCCAACCCCAAACCTAACAACCTCAACCCATATCCCACAACAGTAACCCAAAAGACAACCCTAAACCTTAAGACTAACAGAAGCACAATTAAAACCACAAACCCCAAGCACAAATCTGACAGCACCAACCCCTAACCTTCAACAGTAACGCACAACACACTAAATATAAAGCCAAACACAAGCACAATCAAATTACAACCAAAACAACGAAAACCACAAACCTAACAAAACCAAACCCCTAACACACAACAGGAACCTTAAGCACAACCCTAAACATAAGGACAAACAAAAGCACAACCAAAAACAACCGAAACAAAAAAACCACAACCCTAACAGTTTCACACAACACAACCCTAAAACTAAAGACAAAGACAAGCTCAACGGAAACCACAAACCCCAACCCCAAAACTAACAACCACAACCCTTAACTCACGACAGTAACCCAGAACACAACCCTAAACCCAAAGACAAACACAAGCACAACTAAAACGAGCGACAACATGGCTAGGCATCTGGCACCTGAGGGGACAACCTGGTGAGCTCCAGGGGCAAAGGCAAAGGGACAATACAGACACAACCCCGTGCATACCTGAGCAGGTGCACATGTGGCAGGAGGGGCACACCATCCCCACCACGTGGAAGACCCAGTGCCAAGAAAACGAGCGCAGATGGTAGATTGGGATCACAGACGCACACTCCCGGGAGCCACGCCGTGAGCCAAGAGGGGTGCTCCTGAGAGCCAGAACCGAATTCCGCAACACTGCCCTCCCCACGAAACCAAAAAGCGGATAGCGGGAAGAGTCTAGGGGCCCACGGACAGAGCCAGAGGAGAAATCCCATACGCTGACGGCACCTCGATGGGGTGTTCAAGTAAAGTCACCCAAGGAGAGCAAAAGAGGGGAAAAAATCCGTCAGGTGCTGGGTGAGGTCAGGAAGGAAAGCGAACAGGTTTCTGCCTCACCTGACCCACCCAGGGCTAAGGAAGAATGGCTGCCAAAAGGACATGTAGAGTGCCTGACACCAGAGACACAGTCCAAGGAGCTTGGAAGGCGCTCCGCTAAGCGTGGCACAGCTGCCAGGGATGCCTGCAGTGGGGAGAGAACGCGGGGAGCACAGAAGACCCAAACCCCCAACCTCTGTGGATCCCGCCCCCTCTGGGCACTGGAGGCTGGAGGAGGCACCAAAGGACCGAACACAACTGGACTCGTAAAAACCAGCGCACAGGTCTCAAAGCAGGTGACTCACACGGGAACCGAAGGGATCGCACCAAGGGGCCGTCGGTAACCAAAGAGCGACCCAGGGAACCAACGCACATCCAGAACATCAAACCAACATCTTCAACGACGGTCACTGATGATGAGCGTGTCAGCATCCATACGGTGACCCAAAGTGATCAATTTCAGCAAAAGAAATACCACGCCAGGAACCACGTTTCAGCCAAAGGCAAGCCAGGAGACCCCATAGCATTCACTCCCAGAGGTCCGGGGACACTGGCCAACATCCCACCAAGCAGGCGCTGCACACTGGAGGGTCCCACATATCTGTGGGGCTGGCGACCTATGTGGAATCATTTATCTCAGGCCCCACCTGAGGAGCGTCGCACTCAAGGAGTCGCCTAGGAGCAAACTGCCACTCGCCGGGTGACCACGAGCCACCAAGGCAGGTCCCAGGACCCAAAGTTGGGACTTGAGAAACACTCTCAATTACCGCCTGCAATAGAGCTGGGCGGGCCTCAACGAGATGCGGCCGTGTTCAGACCCAGGTAGTAAACACCGAATTTCTAGCCATATGAGAGCCACCAGGGCTGTTCCCAGGCACCAAGTGGGTTCTTGGAAAAATTCAAGCACAGCTTCAGGCAGTTGGGACTCCGCCCACGCCCAGAGAGGTAGAGGTGACACCAAGACCAGAGGAGTTCGCGCAGACCAACGCTCCCAACACGCCAACTTTTATTTTTTCATGACGCCTCCTTGGGGACCGCTCTGGTCCGCGAGGTAGCAGCGGGAGAGCGCCCTGTGCTGGTCCACCAAGCCTGATGGACACCGGCAGTGAAGCCCACCAACCCGTAAGGCTGCAGGCACAACCTCGGGCCACCAACTGGAGGACTGAGGCAACGCTGCCGGCATCCTGAAACTCTGGCCAGCGACACAGGGCCCTCTTGTCCCATCGCGTTGGCAACAGAGCTCAGGAGAGAAAGTGAAACTGAATGCTGGGTGGTAGTGGCGGGACGAGTGTGCATCACTAGCCGGCAATGGCGCGTCCTTGGCAGGACAGTCGCCTAACTTCGACCAGGTCAAACACCGCCATCATCTACCGCCGCCGCCTGACCCAGAACACTCACCACAGATGCTGCCGCCGCCGCTGCCATCACCGCTGCTTGTCCCGGACAGGAATCGCCACCACAATGGCTGCTGCCACCCTCCGTGCACGCGCCTCCGGTGTCCCGCTTCCGGACGCTCTATCCGACAGCCAAGTGCCATCCACCGCACTTCTGGCAGATCCCTGCAGGAACAGGAAAAAGACAGACCAGGTTGGTGCCCAGTTATCACCACCTATCACCACCTCCTGACCGGACCTACGTATGGGTAGGAAGCAGAGGAGGGGGAGGACCAACCAACCAACTGCCCTTGTAGGTTTCTGAGTGGGCGCAACGACAAGGGTGTTGATGGGTGGTTTCCAACGGGCTGACCTAGTGATTGGTAGTGCAACCGGACCGACCACGCCGTGCACACAGCACCCATCTCACTTGAGGGGCGTCCTGTCCTAGTGCGCTCCAAAGGAACCTCCTGGCAGTGCTGGCCAGGAAGTGGGGGTGGGGTTGAGGGTCCCTGTGAGAAAGCTCTACAATTGTCCTCCTATTCTGAGTACGATAAGATGGCGGTAGTGATGGTATGATATGCGGCTAAAGTGTAAGTTTAAACGATTTATACCAAAAAGTTTATGTCAGAATGAACAAGTGGACATCTGAGAAACAACAAAGTCCACATGGAAGAAGCGCACCAGCCTGTGAGAGCACGAGGCATTGAAGGGATCAGGTATCAAAAACCAAAAAAATCAAGTGGGGACCCAGAACCCATCTGTGGGAAATTGGACATGTATGATGAAACATACAACTTTCCTCTAGTTCTTGAATGCTTCCTCCCCACCACTATCATAATCCCAATTCTACCTTACAAATCCAGCTGGACCAGAGGATGTACACTGGTACAGATAGGAACAGGCAACACAGGAAATCGAGGACAGATGAACCCCTCAGGACCAGTGGTGAGATTGGCGATACCACGAGGGTAGAGAAGGTGAGGGAGAAAGGGGGAACAGATTACCAGCATCTACAAATAACCTCCTCCCTGGGGGATGGACAGCGGAGAAGTGGGTGAAGAGACATGTTGGAGAGTGTAAGATATGACAAAATAATAATTTTTTATAAATTAACAAGGGGAGGGGGGAGGGAGGAAAAATGAGGCGCGGATACCAGGGATTCAAGTAGAGAAAAAATGTTTTGAGACTGATGAGAGAAACAAATGTATAAAAGTGCATGACACTCTAGATGTATGTGTGGATTGTGATAAGAGTTGGACAAGCACACAATAAAATTATTTAATTTAAAAAATTAAAAACTTAGAAACTAAAAGGAAGAGTTGTTGAAAAATAAGACCTGGTAGAAAGAAAGTTGGACATTGTGGGAAACAGAAGGATTTCTCCAAAGCTGACTCCCCCAAATGTATGCCAAACTTTGCTGCTTGTGAATATACACTTGGAGGTCATCAGGAGATCAGGGGTCATTCTCCCTAAGAGCTATCAGCCATCTAAAGCAGACACCACTGTTTATCTCACAACAAGTAGGGTCCACTCCCTTCTGATAAAGATAGTAGTTTTCTGTTTCCTTGTAGGAGACACCAGAGAGGTCAAACCCATCCAAGGATGACCAAGGTTAAGCTGACACTAAATCTAGGATCTGCCCATCTTGTCACATATATACCCCGAATCCCTCCTCTTCCTATTATGTGTATTTCCCTAGACTACCTCCTGTCATTACTGTATTACCTTCCTGTGATGAATGCCCTCACCTGTAATTAGGGGGCTTGCATATCCCCAGAGAAGATTGAAGCCTGGGCTAACATTAAAGCTCTTGCCCACCAAGCGGGGCTGAGGTGAGCACGCTACATGAATTGTGTCTGATTCCATTTCAATATTTCTATCTCTCATGCTCTCTATAACTTTACTATGATCTTGCATTATTATCGCTGTACAATTGCACCTCCCAGACCCGTAGAGATGTGTTAGGGGCTGGCTTCCCCTGACAGATCATATAATAGAATTTTAAAAGACCAACTCCTTCATCATAAATACCTTTTCTCATCAACACTAATGACTATACACATGGATGGGCTTTCTATTTCCATCAACAGACACAATCTGAAAAAAATTCCATCAGGGAATAGCACTAAGATATACACAATTAAAAATGAAAAAAAAAACTTTATTGTTACTATGTTCACTTTGTTTTTCTTTTTTCAATTTTAATACTTTTATCGGGGACACTTTCCATTTATCTTTCGAAGTGATCTTTCTAAATAAAAACTTTGTGTCACTCAATAAAGAAGATTACAAACATACAATAATGCATGATGATTAGACGAGCATAAAAAAAAGTAAAACTTTACCTATTGAAGACTGGTATGACATATGCTACACATTCAATTATCTCGGGAAAATACAAACGGATAGTATGAAAACACATGGAAATAAAGTCAAACGATATGCATATACATATTAATTGTATATATGCACATGTGATTTTTTCCTTGTTTTGATTTTTTTGTACTATTTCATTTTTTTTTTTTTAAAGCAATGCTTCTTGGACAAGATGAGTAACAGCCTTTAGTGCCTGGACGACAAAGGCATTTGGATGTGTAGGTTTACTTTGTTTTTATTTCATAGAAATTGTGAACTGTCAGTATGCTCTCAGAGAATTTCCAAACTTTTCTTTAACTTTCTATTAAAATTCATGCTCTAATACTGAATATACTCACATTTTTTAACAAGAAATATTGAACCTACCAAGTTCAATTGGAAAATTATGACAGTATTACTACCGCCATAATACAGGCTGACAAATCCAGTGGCTGAGGAAAAGAGAAATCTATGAACTTACAATTCCATCTTTCAGAAGTGATTGGTAGGTCTTATTGGACTCAAACTAAGGTGGTAATGGGTGCATCTGCTGCACATGGCCTCTTCTGAGTTTTGCAAAGCAAGGACCCTTATGATGCAAACGCGTCTACTCTATTCTGAGCCCACCGACCAAACTACTACTACCCTGGGTTGGTCACGAATTGCTAGAGAACAATGAAAGGCATCCTGGGTGACCATTAGGCTGCAATCCACAACCCAAGGCCACCAACCCGCGCTCCAGAGCACAGGACAATGGGTTTTCTAGTACTGTCATGAGTCACAGTCTAAGAAAATATATTTTATCAGGCAATACCACTGTAGCAAACACAATTACAAAGGGAAACCAAATTTTATTAAGACTACTTTTTTAAAATGCTTCAAAGATAAATCTTTAAATAAAAATTTCTGGAACACAATAGATTGCATGACAAACATACAATGATTGAAGATTCGACCAGCATTAAAAAATTAAGACTCGATGTTGAAGACCGGTGTGGCATATGCTACAAATTAAATTATCTCAGGAAAACACTGGAAGAGGGAAAAATATGAAATGAAAACAGTACTCCAAAAACTCACATTATATACCTATCCATTATGGTCCTAATGGATACCTTCTTAAAAGCTGAAGCTTTTCATTTTGATGACGTCCTATTTTTCTTTTATGACTTATGCTTTTTTGGAAGTAGGAAATTTTTGCCTGGTTACAGGGTCGCAGGGATTTTTCTCTAAATATTAAAAACTTTCAGAATTTACAATTGAGGTATATGATGAACTGAAATGGTTATTATGTATGTGGGAGAAAAAGCCTGAAATTCTGCCCGCACCAAACGTCCAGTTGTTAGAACACCGTATGCTTTGCAAAGACTATCCTTTCCTTCACTGACCTTTAGAGCAGCTGCTTAAATTCTAGTGGAAAAACAAGAATTTGTTTTTTCGTGCCGACCCGGTACCTGTAAGAAGATATGGGTGGCGTTTAGCCATTCAACCCGGTCACTGTCTAATGACCTTCTTTGGAGGTGAGACGGAGATACATGGCTCTCTGGAGGCCTGTCACTCTCTCCCCCTCCATGGTGGTCAGCCCAGTTCTTTGCTTAATCCAGCTGCCCCACCTCATCATGCATTCTGTGCTGTCTGTGGGCTGAGGAGCACTCCGTACCACCTTGTCAAGCCAGAGTGCACCACACTGCTGTGCTATGCAGTTCCACACTATGGCCCCACTCCACCTTGCCATGTCTGCTTCCTACAGGCTAATTCCGCCTTTTTTGGCCATCATTACAGATGCCACACCTCCAACCAGCCACTTTGAATCACTACCCAGTGAGGCTCCTTTGTGACTTGGCTTCAACACACTGCACTATTGGCCTCCAATACACCTCACCACCTCATCTTCCTATTGTCTGCAGCCCTAGCCTGGGGCTAGTGGTTAGGTGAGTTTGAAAGACCTTCAGTATATTAACTGACACACTAAATTGAGTCAGACTGAGCTCTCAGTACTGTTATAGGCAATAATGTGCTGTCGTGTTCCTTTTCACTATATAAATTTATTCATATATATGTATAAAATCATAAGTGCCCTGTTTTTTAAGGGTCAGTGTATATCTTTAAGGATTATACTAGTGCATGATTAATGTAGTTTTATGATAAGTATAAAATAAGGTTGTATAAGGCCTCCAACCTTGTTCTTTTAAAAAACTGTTTTAGGCTAAGCTAGATTCTTTGTATCCTCATAAAGAGTTTAAGTCCACTTGTCAATTTCTACACAAAAGACAGAGTAATTTTTATTTGAGTTACAATGAATCTAAATATAGCTACCATATTCATAATTAATTGTTTACTATGTATTCTTTGAGGAGTTTAAGAGTTCTCAGTGCTTCGATGGTATACATTTAAATAATTGAACTACATTTATGATTTTATTATCTAATTGAAATGCTAGTTTAAAGAAGTAACATTTTAATACATTGACATTGCATGCTGTGATCTTACTAATAAATTCCTTTATTAGTTCTAATATATTTTTTGTAGCTTTAACCTTTGGAAGATAAAAAACTTATCATTTAAGAGACACATTCCCTGATAATCTTTAGAAAAATTTTGTAAGAATTGAAAAGTATAACAAAGTAGATTTCAGTTCTTTCAATATGCAGACTAACCAATGCTAAGCAGATGACCCATTTTCACTGGGGAAATCTGCTGCAAAGTACCTCTTTAAAGTGTAAAACAGTAAAGATGTCACCTTGAGTGTGCCTGACCTAAGTCACACTATTTTCATTCACCTCACATGCTTATGAAAGCTGGACAAATACTGGAAAGTTGATTCTATGAATTATGGTGTTGGTGAAGAATACTGACTATGCCACGAACTGCAAGAAACTAACAAAGCATTCAGCCTGTACTTCTTCAAACATACATTTGGGAGGGTAGCACGACTCTTGTCTCATTTGCTTTGGATATGTCACCAAGACACAGCAGTCCCTCGAGAAAGACATCATGATGCTTGGTAAAGTAGAGGGCTGAGAAAAAGAAGGCTCAACAAGGTGGACTGACACAATAGTTCCAACAAGAGGAGAAAGCAACAACAGAGATGGTGCTGGGTTGGTTATTGCTTTCTTCTTTTGTACACAGGGTCACTTATAGTAGGAACAAACTGAATGGTATCTAACAACAACCATCTTTTACCCAATTTCTTTACCATTTTGGGCAAAATTCATTCTAGTTTTATACAATGCATTTTTTTAACATATTGAGTTTAAACCAGTTGACAATCATCAGGGTTTTCTACATCTAGTTTTTCATAATCAGATTGAAAACAAGTCTTTCTTCCAAGGTTATCAATGGGTGGATTCAAACCTCCAACCTTTTAATTAACAGTCAAGTATTTTTTCCATGACATTAGTTGGAATCAGTGCCTGTTTTAAATATATTTAAGACATGCTAAATATGAGAGACAGCTGGTCACTAGATTGTGGAAGCCGGCTCATCTGGCTCGATGGCTTCCAGTTCACAGCGTTCCATTTTATGATCATTCTGTCTTCCTCAATCATCATTGAAACGGATGGGTAAAATTACCAAGTTGCTGCTAAGTAATGAAAATGGCAATGTCTTGGTCTGAAGACTGACACTAATGCCTAGGTGGTCAACCGTTAAGTTTTCTGGTTTCACTTCAACAACTCACTACCATCGATTCAATGCTGACTCATAATGACATTATAGGACAGGGTTGAACTGCCCCTGTTCCTTTCTGAGACTAACTGTTTACAGGAGTAGAGAGTCAGCTTTCCAGCTTCAGACCTTGTGGAGTCACAGCCCTACAAGTAACTACTGCACCACCAGGGCTCCATTTGGGTTTTGATTAGAAAGCACCATTGTGTTGCCCTTGTGAGCTTTCTCTTTAAATCTTTCTCCTTCCAAAGGCCAGAATTTTTTTAAGTAACTGACAATGTGCTTGAAGTGAGTCCATCTGAACCATAGGTTTATTTACTGTAGCTTAAGGTAAAACTGAAAAATAGAACATGCACAAATATCAACGAACTAAAACATATTTATGATCAACTGATTTACAACAAGGTTGCCAGGTCAATTTACTGATGAGGCAAATAATGTTGGAAAACTGATACCCACAAAAGAATAAGAGGTGACCCTTTTCTTGTACCACATGGAAAAATTAACTCAATATGGACCATAATCCTTAATGTAAAAGCATAACTCAAGGGAACAAATATAGAAGTAAATCTTGAATCAGGGAACTTTGTTTTTAAACCTGACACCAAAAGCTTAAGTGGCAAATGGAAAGATAAATAGGACTACGTCAATTTTGAAATTTTCTTTTGAAAACAAAAAAACTCAAAGTAGGAAAGTATGTATGCAAATTCTATTATCTGACAAAAGTACAGAGTACATAAAGTATGGGTGACTTGTGGAAAAAAGAATGGGTGGCTTTTTGGGTATGTGAATTTTATCTTACGAAATTATATCACCGGGCATAAAAGGACTAGCACACAAAAAATAAGAAATTATATCATCGTTTTAAATGTGTGGTGGGTTTTAGCATAGGAAGACTTGTAGTTGTATAACCATCGCTACAAACTTTCACATATTTCATTACCCTAAAAATAAAACAGCATAAATTTTCCCAGTCACTTCCCATTATCCCTACACTTATCTCCTTAAAATCATAGAGAGGCCTGAGGGGCCAGCCTCCCCTCTCTGCAGAAGATTTCATTTCAGAGGACAGTACTGAAGCTATACAGCTCTAGGAGAGGGTCATGTCTGATCAGAGCACACAGGAGCAAATGAAGGAAGAGGAGGAGAGAGTGGAACACATCCTGGTCCACCAAGGCCTGAGGATGATATTCTGGCTCAGAGCAGCCAAAGCACAGAGAGGACCGACCATAGGGCCTGCCCCACTAGGAGACATGACGTCCCTCACTGACCCATTGTGCTATGGGGGACAACACTGGAGACACAGTGCGGGAATTGCGACCAATCTGACCCCACCACACTGAGGCGAAACACTAAGGGCATGAACAGAATAGCAAGGGGGATAGAGCAACGAGGTCCCTAAGGAAAACCAAAAATAGAATGTGGGGCCAGGGCGTGACACCCCATCAGACGTGACTGGAAAACACTCCTAAAGGTCAAAAAAACAGACCCTGAACTATTTACAGGTTTTTTTCTTTTTTTGTGCTTGATTTTTGTTGTTTTGTTGCTTTGCTGTCTTGGTTTTTTTATGCATATTATTATCTCTTCAGGTCTATCTAGATAAGATAGGTGAGATAAACCATCTGGGGAAGAAAACAAAGGGATCTACATTGGAAGAAGGGGGGCTGGCAAAGGGAGGCAGGGGAAAGGAAGTCCGTGTCAACAACCCCAGGGATTAGGGAACAAGTGATCCAAAAATCAATAGAGAGGAAGGTGTGGTATAGGAGGCCTGGTACGGCTTGATCAAGGGCAATATAACCAAGAGTAATTACTGAAATCCAAATTAATGCAGAACATGAAAGTAGCACAAGAGGAAGGTAAAAGGAAATAGAGGTCTAAATACAGGCATATACATATGTAGATATAATTATATATGATGATGGGGAAATAGATCTATGTGCATATATTTATAGGTTTAGTGTGAACGTAGATGGACATTATTGGGTCTCTAACTCAAGAACTCCAGCAATGCAAGAACACCTTGTTCTACTAAACTGGCATTCCATGATGCTCACCTTCCTGACATGTTCAATGAACACAAAGCAGGTGCGTAAGTAAATGTGAAGAAAGCTAATGGTGTCCAGCTCTCAAAAGATATAACATCTGAGGTCTTAAAGACTTGAATATAAACAAGCAGCCATCTAACTGAGAAGCAACAAAGCCCACATGGAAGAAGCACACCAGTCTGTGTGATCACAAGGGGTCCATAGGGTCAAGTATCATGCATCAAAGAACCATATCACTGTGAATGAGGGGGAGTGCAGACTGGGGACCCAAAATCCGTCTGTAGGCAACTGAACATCCCCTTCTGGAAGGTCACAGGGAAAAGACGAGCCAGTCAAGGTGCAGCATAGCATCATGAAACATAACTTTCTTCTAGTTTTTTTAATGCTTCCTCCCTAGCACTATCATGATCCCAATTCTACCTTACAAATCCGGAAAGACCAGAGGATGTACACAGGTACAGCTCAGAGCTGGAAACACAGGGAATAACCCTGATAAACCCCTCAGGACCAATAATGAGTAGAGATGCCAGGAGGGGAAGGTGGGGGAGATCCCCTGATAATTTGCCATGAGTTAAAAAGTACCTGAGACGTCTACCCCTGCTGCCTCGAAGGAGTATTCTGGCTGTGCTTCCTCCAAGATAGATTTGTGTGTTCCCTTGGCAACCTAAGATACTTTCAATATTCTTTGCCAGCAGAATAATTAGTTCTTCCAGGGTCACCTTTATTCATTTTCCAGCTTTCACATGTATACGATATGACTGAAAATGCCATGGCTTAGGTCAGATACACCTTAATTCTCAAAGTAGCATCCTTGTTCTTCAAAACCTTTAAGAGATCCTGTGCAGAGTTTACCAAAGATTAGACACAATTTTGTTTCTCTCATGTATATCTAGTAATGCTTAACCAGTAAACAAAATGGCTTCAAAAAGTTCGTGGTAAATGAAATAGAAAGACAATGAAATATTATTCATAAATTTTTGAAGACCCTCATCCAGACTTCTTCACTAATTGGATATCTGAAATACATATGGAAGGGGGATTATCTCTACAATAAGAGAAAGGGATGAGGTGGTGGTGGTGGTGTGGAGTGGGGTGGCACACCATCTCAGAGAATGAAAACAGCTGTTTCAATGGTTCCCACTGCAGTGTGGAAACTGCAGGTACACTAAAAGAGCACAGCAACGACAGCATTAAGGTCTTAGAGCTGAAGGACTCCCTCCCTCCTTAGGCCTCTCTTTCAACTATAAAATGTAGCTCTAAAATGAAAAGGTTCTCGGACACAACTTTCAGGAAGCCTGTGGATCCAGGAAAGCCCCAATCTCAGCAGAACCAATTTGGCAATCCACAGGTCTGATTTTTGACCAGTCAGCTCACTTGGTCTAGATCACTCAATTATGTTCACATAAATTACAAGAAACAGGTTCACACCGTCACCACATTCTTTTAAATATTCTTTGAGTCTGGTGAATTAGAATAAACTTTGAAGGAGAAAAATCAGACTGGAAGGGGATGGTGTAAGGCTCCCCAGTGAAATCCTCCAAGGACAGCCATTGGTTACCCTCAAAGAATGTGCAGGTGCATTGTCAGAATGGAAAACAATTCTACAGCAAAATTTTTCTGACCTTTTTCTCATCAATGAAGTTTTTAAATTTTCTTAAACTTCTTCCTAATAAGCTTTGTGACTGCATTGTGTCTTCAAAAAAGTCTAGTAAGATGACCCCTGTGAGTTCCCCTGCCTTGAACTGGCTGAGCAGGTCCCATCAGAGGCCACTGTTTTGAATAACTGTGTTTTGTTTTGTTTCGTTCTGTTTTATTTTACAAGTGAATTTCCAAGAGAACTTGTCTGCAATCATCCACTAATTGCAGAGGCATTTTTATGTTTTTGTGTATGATCTAAAGGCAACACTTTCTACGTATCCTCATACATGATGTTACAAAGTACACAGGAAAAAAAATGCTACTTTTTTTTAAGTATTACTGACATTGTCCCATGATATAAAGATTGGGATCTTTGAAAATATTTTCCTTTTCTTTTACTGAAATCAGATCTCACCCATAGTACAAAATAGAATGTAGTCAAAGGCAATTCATTCATTTCAATTCATTATATATAGCTCACTTTTAAAATGGAGAATACTTCAGAAGTTCTAAATCTCCATGTTTAGTAATGATAGAATAATATTTATAATTATACAGCTAGAGTCGCTTAACTCTTTGGCAGTGAAGCAATTAATCACAAATCCCCTATTTGTGGGATTGGATAGCCTGTCATAGTGACTTTAATATCAACACACCAGAAACTTTCCTGAAACAAGTTACATACCTACCCAGGTTTCCAAACGGGTAAAAAGCCGTGTGCATGTGTGTGTGCGTACTATGTTTACTACTGAATACAACCTTCAGATATATGAAACTATTGACCATAAAATCATGGAATTCTGAGCATACTTGGCACAAGTTTCAGTACAACTTAATAAAAGATGTAGTATTAATAATCACATTTCTTTCTCACACGGGAAGATGGAAAACAAAGCTAAATAATATAAATACTTGCTCTACTCAGGTTTTTTAATCTCCTTTTTCAAGTGAGAGGGGTGTTATCTATAGTCTATCTATTGGCTCATTTACTCAAAAGTAAATTTATGTTTAAATTCTTCTACTCCTAATATAGTCTTCCCTCCGTATACACGGAGAGGGGGACCAGGACTCCCAGCAGGTACCAAAATCTGAAGGTATAAGTCTCTTACATAAAATGATATATTGTTTGCATGCGACCCATGCACATCTCCTGTGTACTTTAAATCACCTCTAGAGTAATGGTAACACCTAAACCACTACACATGCTATATAAGGAATACTTTGTGCTCCCTCAGTCTCTGAAGGATTGCTTGAGCACTCATCACTCAGTTGCTCTCCCCCACCAAATATTTCCCATCAGGAGTTGGATGTAACAATGATGCAAAACCCTGAGATACAAATAGTCAACTGAATTTAAAGATCAAGTTTAGTAGCCTGTCAATACACCATCCAAACAAATCACATGTGTTGAGTGGGTGTAAGGACTTTGAGAATTTTCTTAAGGATTCCACATGACACTGGTTAAATATTGGGCTGGTGAAAGCACAAGGTCAGCAATTCAAACCCTCCAGCCACTCCACAGAAAAAAGATGAGGCTTTCTGCTCCAGCAAAGATTGACAGTTTGATGACTATGGGTCAGAATTGACTCAGTGGTGGTGGAATTGGCTTCTTTGGTTACACCAGTGGTTCTCAACCTTCCTAATGCGCGACCCTTTAATACAGTTCCTCGTGTTGTGGTGACCCCCCCAAACACAAAATTATTGTCGTAGCTACTTCATAATTGTAATTTTGATACTTTGATGAATCATAATGTATATATCTGATATTCAGGATATATTTTCATTGTGACAAATTAAACATAATTAAAGCAGTGATTAATCACAAAAATATGTAATTATATATTGCTAAATATTTTTTCTAATGACAAATAAATGAATTTTTGTCTTGAAGTATGGTATATCATGGGTGCCAAAAGTAAAATAAAATGCTACATTTTGCAAAAGTATGCACAAAAGGCCAACATCAATGTGATGCTTGCGATAGCTTTTTTCTCACCAGATCAGAAGCATGTATTTTCCCATGGTCTTAGACAACCCCTGTCAAAGTGTTGTTCAACACTGAAAGGGGTGGTGACTCACAGGTTGAGAACCACTGGGTTAGACCGTTTTTATTTGAAAATTCTATACATATGAGCAACACAACTTACAAGATGTAACTACATCATGTCATACATTAATCATTTTCCTTAATTACATATATATACAAATTCATTAAAACAGTCGTTCTATTTTTAAAGTCGGGCCAAAACAAAGAGAAAGCTGATCATACTTCCAAACAAAGGTACACTAACATCAAATGCCTAATTTATTACTTAACTCTTATCTATAAAAATGGATCAATTAACCTAACAGTGGTGACAGAGAGAAAGTTGCTGACTGACTGGAAAAGTCCTTCCTGTTTACAAATATATATGTATCATAAAATGAAAACGGTGATTATTAATTACACTTTTTACGATAACACTTTAAAAATAATAAAAATTTTAAAAATAACACTTTTAATCAGGGATTTGAAACCGTCTTCACAGTTCAGTTATAACCAAGGAAGCAAAACTGAAACAGACTGGAAAGAATTACTGTCTATGCTCTTTTGGAAAGTTAATCTGCCTCTTAGAAAACAAGGGCAGCCCAATCAACGCCTAGCCACCACATCTCTTAGCCTGCAATCAGAAACAGCACTGCCATGCTCAAAGATGGCAGCTGCACCAGTTTGAATGTGTATTAACCACCCATCCAATCTCCTAAATTAGGTTCCTAAAAGGACTCCCTAACCCTCTGCCAAATCCTATAATCCAGGGATAAAATCTACAAGATTTCCCATTCCGGTTTTCTTTCTACTTCATCCAAATTTTAAAATGTGGAGTCTTTTTTGATTTTGCTTCTTCAGACATGATTGAATCGGATCAAAATCCTGATTTAAATTAATATAAACTTACAGCCATTGAGTCCATGCTGACTCACTTGGACCCTGTACAGGCAGAACTCCTGCCCCTGTGAGTTTCTGAGATTGTAACTGTAAAGGGAAGTAGATAGCCTCTTTAAATCTTCCTCTGAATCAAAAACAAACCAAATTCAGTGCTACCACTCACAATGACCCTACTGGGCAGGGTAGAACTGCCCCTGTGGGTCACACCGCCACAAGTCGATTCTGATTCACAGTGAGCTTCCTAACTTTGCTCCATATGATTCTCAATCACTGTATTCTCTTTAAGTACACTGCCAGGCCTTTTCCTGCAAGTCACTTCCCACTGGTTTGATCCACCAATCTTTCCATTCTTAGCCTAGTTAGTAGTAGCTAAGTGGGTACATGTTTGTGCTGCACAGGGCCTCTACTATAACCAAACAGAGCTCTCAAAGAAGCACTTCGTATATCGGGTCGCTATGAACCAGAGCCACCTTAATGGCTGTGGGTCCAAGGATACATAGGTGCACAAGCACAGTTACACACATACACACACAGTGGGTAATTTTTAGATGGAAAAGAGAAACAATGAAAGTGAACTAAATCTACCCCCTGCAAAAATCTGAACTTTCCTATAGGATTGTGATGTTGATCAAATTACCACACTCTAGAACCAATCCACTGTCAAGACCAAAATTTGATGCCCAAAAAAATCTAAACTGATAAAGCTTGTTTGGTCCCTTGGCTGCCAAAATGCTAATAATCTAGTATACATGAGCATGACTGAGAAATTCACATTTGCTTTTGTAATCAAGGACAGCGTCTAAATGCTTAACTTCTTCATGGATAGAGTACTTTTATGAAGACAAAAGTGGCAGCTGTTAATGAAGACTGAGTAAGAACACCTAAGAGGTTAACTCTAGGTCTCCTGGTTATTTCCTCAGTTGTACAAATCTGAGACCTTTCAATACATGCTATATGTGGAACCAGAAGATGTTATTACACATGGCATTCATTTCATATTCAACATTAGTTAAATGATTCAGGCACTACTCTGGATGCTGGGGATACTCTAGAAGGCAAACAAAGTCGCTATATTCATATACCTTATATGAAAGTGGAAGAAAGAAATCAGAAATTGTGATAAGAGCGGTAAGAGCCCCTAATAAAATGATTAAACAAGAAAAAAGAAAGCAATCTTAAATAACTCCAAGAGAGCAAGACCCGAGGAAAGGAAGCTAATTAAGTATCCTTTTCAGTTTGAATTAATTAATGTTAAAAAGATATCCAGAAAGACAGGGAGATGGAGTGACATTGTTTAAACTCCAGTCCAGAGCTTGAGCCAAGATCAGACTTCAGACACCAGTGTCTTTTATAATGCCTATTAATGCTTCCGCTGTGGCGTTTCACCTTTTACAGGACAGTCTGAATAACACAAAGAGGAACACAGGATAGACTACAAGGTTCATATGCCCACCACCCCACTCCCAATCGGTTTGGTTGATATTCATAGCAAGATGGATCTAAAATCTTTATGGATAAGTCTCCAAGAAACACAGGTCAGCGGTGTAAAGCAACAATAAATGAAAACTCCCATTTTCCCCACTTCTAAATAACACCCCTGCCAGTAGAACATCCCCATGAACAGGGATGTAAGGCAGAGTTGTTGATTTTGTGTATCACTTGTGCTTTAGAGAAGTAAATTCGGTTCAGGTTTAGATTTGCTCACACCTGCCTTGGGAAACTCGGTTAAGATTCTATTCTCCTATGCTAGCTACATTACACTCAAACACTTCTGCTTTTCCACTGAAACCTTACAATGCAGCTTTTGGAAGAAAAAAAACCCCGATTCTGACTCTCTGGAGATGATTTTTTTAGGAATACTACTTCCAAACAGCCATTCAGTGCTTCAAAATAAGTACTCATCTAATTTAATTATGACGACTTCACCAGACAGTAACAGCCCAAGATGATGTTTACAAAGGCACTTGTCACTCCCTTTAGAAGTACCAATGTAGTTGGTGGGGGGGGGGTGCGGGGAGTGGGTGTTTCATACTTTCGGTGTGTTTATAGTCTGCAACCAGTGATAAAGTGACACTTGAGATTATTTAAAGAGCAAAGCACTTCAAGTTTGGGACCTCCCGTAAATTATCCTACGTTCACTGGGTTGCCTCAGCCCCCAGGTACCTGGGACAGGTATTCCGAGTCGCCATGTGCTTGTGCTAGGAAGCACTCTAGGAAGGGGCCCCGGGATGCTATTTTACCCGCCGACGACAGGCTCCAACATTAGGAGCTACTCCAGCGGAGCTTGCAGCCACACCACAGCAGCTCGGAAATAAACGTGACCCGCCCAGCAGCCAGGCTTCGGCCAGCGGAGCGAGGTGCAGCCTTCCCAGTTGCTACCATTCACAAGCACTTGCGCTCTGGCCAGGCAACCTTTTGGACACGCATTCTTACCCCCTTGGGCAAAGTAGGGCATTAGGGGTGAGGCCCCAGGGCTCCTCGGCGGCGCTGGGATTTAAAAACACGTCCGTGAAGCCCACCACAGGTTTCCCGCTCCTAAAACACACTTCTGCGTGAAGAGACACCTGAGTGGCAGGCGGGTCCGGGGCGCCCGCGTAGACGCGATGGCGCGAACGCCGCTCTCCGCTCAGGCGCCCTCAGGAGGCGCCCGAACGCGCCACCCGCCCGCCAGGGACATCCGGCCGCGCCTCAGCAAGGCGTCCTGTGGGCCGCTCAGCGCACGTCTTCCGAGCCGGCAGGAAGCGCGGCACGGGCGCCGGAGCAGCCGGCCCGGACCTCCAGGAACTCGCCGCAGGCCAGCGCGGGGCCCAGGCGCCGCCGCGACCACCGCCCTTGGCCGCCCTCAGCCGCGCAGCATCCGGGTCCCGCGCCGCCGCTCTCACCTGCCCGGCGCCCCGCGCAGTGCGCTCCGGATCCGGTGAGCCGTCAGTAGCCCCAGCCGCTGCCCGCCCCGCTCGTCACCTCACGCCCGCCGGGCTTGGCACTCCGCCTGCCCGCCGCCGCGCCGCCTTCGTCCCCGTCGTCGTCGTCCCCGCCGCCGCACCGACTGTCGGAGCATGCGCGCCCGCGCCTCCCATCGAGCTGTATGACTGGCGGGTCCCTGAAGGGCCCCGGGACCCCCAGACCCCCGCCTTCCATGCACGCAATAGGAAGAGGAGGGATTGGGCGTATATTTGTGACAAGATGGGCGGATCCTACATTTAGGATGGCAGTTTAACTTTGACTGGTCTGGATCTCCATATGAACCATATCAGTAGGGTGTGAACTCCACCTACAGGAACCAAGCTATTGGTTGCAAGCTTGAGGGAGAATTAATCCATTGTCTTCAGCAGCAGGGAGCAGAGCACGCCCATCCCAGTCAAGGAGTATTTGTAATTCCTGCATTTAACATTTGAATGCTTACTTTCTTGGAATGTTCGAGCTTGGAGTCTTAAAAACATATTGCCCAGCCCCTCACTTTACACAAAGAACAATAAAAGTAAGGTAAAAATATTTGCATAAGGCCTTCAGTCATCATCTTCAGGCTCTTAAAGGGGTAGGTTTGGCTGCTGGTCTCACATATCAAAGAGCCAGCAAAGCATCAGACATCCTGTCCTGCCCACAGATAGTGGCATGTTCAGTCCCTTTCACTGCCCTTCTTCTCCCAACTGCCTGCAGAGACCTGCACAAAAAAGGTCGAGCAACACACACAGCAATGGTGTGGCCAACAGAGGGAAGAGAAGGAAGGGAAGAAAGGTGGTGGTGGGGGGGGGGGCAGAGGTGACAGAAGAAGAATAAGCATCAGGTGTCAGGGGAAGCCAGCCCCTAACACATCATTATGAGTCCGGTGGGCGCAATTGTATAGCGATAATAAATAAATATTATAGTAAAGTTACAGAGCATAAGAGAAATATTGAAATAAATGGAGTCAGACACAATTCATAGTAGCATACTCAGCTCAGCCCCGCTTGGTGGTCTACGTGGAAAGAGAGATATTTGATGCTAACCCAGGTTTTTATATTCTCTGGGGGCATGCAAGCCCCCTAATGACAGGTGAGGACCCATGTCACAGGAAGGGGATGTGCTATAGGTGATACAGTAATGAGAGGGGATGGTCTATGGAAATGCAATAGCAAGAGTAGAGATTGGGGGGTATACATGTGACAAGATGGGCTGATTCTAGTTTTAGGATGGCAGCCTAACCTTGGTCATCTTTGGATGGGTTTGACCTCTCTGGTGTCTCCTACAAGGAAACAGACAACTACTATCCTTATCAGAAGGGAGTGAATCCTACTTGTTGTGGGATAAGCAGTGGTGTCTGCTTGCACTAGATAGCTGATAACTCTTAGGGAGAATGACCCCTGATCTATTCCTGATGACCTCCAAGTGCATAGTCATTTGCAAGCAGCTGAGTTTGGAATATATTTGGGGTAGACAGCTTGGGAGAAATCCCTCTGTTTCCCACAATCAGGCACTTGGGGAGAGAAAGAAAATCTGCCATAAAAACAAACCAGCTTGGGGAGCTGATTAAGGCACTGTGATGTAATGAGGTAGATCAGGGAGGAGGTGTTGAAACCAAACCCAAACCACATCTACTGTCCTCACTAGTCTATTCTGACTCTCATAGGACAGAGTAGAGTTGCTCTGTGGGGTTTCCAAAAGGATATATCTTCAGGGGAACAGACAGTCTCATCTTCTTTGGAGCATCAGGTGGGTTTGAACTGCCAGTATTTGGGTTAGCAGGCCAATGCCTTCCTCACAGCACCACTGGGTTCCTTGAGGGTGTCAAAAGGGAGGTACAAAGACACAGATTCTTGGATTTTTCTTCAGGCAAGAGTGCACGATTAACGACAATTATTACTACTGGCAAACTCATACATAAAGAATGCTGTCTTTAGAAGCAACATCTGTACAGGTGGGATCAAATTTCCTAGCTTCTATTGGTTTGTCTACTGCTTCCCCATATCTGACATATAGTAGAAACCTGGTAAAAAATAATTTTTTTAATTGACCCAGAAAGGTAAAGAGGCTTGATCAAGGTCAGAGTCAGCTGGTATTCAAATTGCTAAGCCCTTTAATTTGGCTGAAATCCCTACTAGTCATTCCTCATGACCCCCTGAAATGACCTCACCATGCTCCTTGGATTCCCAAATATTTTTGTGCCAACCTTCCTCAGCTTCATAAGAACATAGAGGAACCATTCTCAGACTCAGGAGGCTGGTAGCACCTGGCAGAATTTCTGAGAAGAGTCAGGAAGCATTTTTGTAGAGGCTGTAGGCATGACACAGCCTGCCTGCTGATAGCTCTTCCTCCTTCCTCCCTAGGGAGCGTCAAATGAACTTAAAATTTGTGAGGATCCTGGACCAGGTTATTTTTAATCTTTCCTTCCCTACACCACTCCACATCTGTTTATCTTGACCAAACTTTTCCCAAGGTCTCAGCCTCAAATTCACTTTCCTGTGAAGCTTTCTACTCCTATAAAGAGTTACAGACTCTCCCAGCCCTCACCCCACTATCATGACTCCAGTTCTACCTTACAAATCCGGCTAGACCAAAGCATGTACACTGGTGCAGATAAGAGCTCTGGACACACAGAATTCAGGACAGATAAACCCCCTAGGAACAGTAATGGGAGTAGTGATACCATGAGGGTGGGGGAGAGGTGGGGTGTGAAAGGGGGAACTGACTGCAATGATCACTGTATAACCACGCCGCTCCCCAGGGGGTGACTGGGGGGCATGAACAACAAGAACTTGGGTGAATGGAGACAGCGGATTCTGTACAATATGAAAAATAATAATTAATAATTTATCAAGTGTTCATGAGGTAGGGAGGGTTGGGAGGGAGGGAAATAAAAGGAGTTGATACCAAGGGCTCACATACAAAGAAAATGATGATTGCAACATATGTACAAATGTGCTTGACAAAATTGATGTATGGATTGTTATAAGACCTGTAAGAGCCCCCAATAAAATGATTTACAAAAATAGAGAGTTTCAGACTTGGAAACTCAGAGGTAGTTCTACCCTGTCCTGTGTAAGGTTGCTATGGGTCAGAATCAACTCTATAGCAATGCGTATGGTTTTGGGAGTCAACCTTGAGATTCTTACCTCAGTCTTGCAGGCAATTGCTGGCTTTCCTGAGGTTTCTGCAGTAGTTTACAAGTAATCTGAGGGATGGAATGATCTCTTGGTTCTCTCTACACCATCAAGTGAAATTTAAAATGACAATCGGTTGTAAGCGAAGGCATTCTTTTAAGAACCAATTTCTCTGCTCAACTCATATTTTTAGCTATGCTGTTTAGGAGGGAGTAGTGTTATGGTGTAGTTTTATGTTAGGTAGCTAGAGCTGGGACCAGGGTGTCTACTGGGCAGGCTCCAAATTCAGGCACATGAGGCAGGGAGGCAGTGCACTTAGGTGGGTGCAAACCAGGACAGGTGGGCTTAATTCAGCCAATGGGGTCAACCAATAATGTCAAACACGCCTCCCAGCCGAAGCCACTAAAGGCCGAACCTGGAGACCACCTCCCTGTTTTTCTGTGGGGTCTCTCTCTCTCTCTCTCTTTCTCTCTCTCTCTCTCTCTCTCTCTCTCTCTCTCTCTCTCTCTCTCTCAATCCTTTCTTTCCCCCTTCCCCCTCTCTCCTCTCTTTCTCTTCTCTTCTCCTCTATCACCTTCTCTCCTTAATACAAACCCATTTGGATCAACAATCAGTCTTCGACATGAATTCTTTCTCCTGTGATGCCAAGAACTGAGGTATTTCCCACCCGAGAAACCTAACAGTTATGCTGTGATCCACATGGTTGGCAGTTCAAAACTACCAGCAGCTCTGAGAAAGACTGGTTTTTCTACTACCATAGACAGAGTTTCAGAAACTCAGAGGGTCACTGCAAGTCAACAGTGACTTGATGACAGTGAGTTTGGGTTTTATTTTTTGATTTTAGGGAGAGGGTTCACAGTTCACATACCAGCACACCTGCACAGAGATTGGTTCTGAAGAGGAGGAGGACTCCAGGCCCTAGGATTCAAGGGGTACTAGACTTAAGGTGTCCCTGAAAGCAAACTCAGATATGGTCAATTTTGACAGGAAAATTGGTAAAATACACAGAGAAAAAAGAGAGGTTGGTTAGATGCATTTTATCATAGCTGTATTGTGTAACAGCATGCACTCTTAAATGAATGAGGTCATTCTGTATGAATCCATTTGGAAGAATCTCCAAAATATAATATTTAATGAAATAGGCGATACAAAAGAGTAAAAAGTAAGCTTTACTTGGACATGCGTACATGATCATCAAAAAGAAACAGAAAGGCCATAGTTGCCTCCAAGGTGGAGATTCAAAGGCTAGGAAGCGAGTGGAGGGAATAATGGATTTGTTCTGGTGATCATCCTTTCCCCAGCTTCCTGGGTGACATAACAGCTAACTTCTTGACTACTACCTAAAAAGTTGGCAGCTGGAATACACCCAGAGATGCCTTGTGTTTTAGGGTAAGAGGATATTCCAAATCTCAAAGATAATTTATTAAATCTTAAACAGGACAAACACATGCCATCGAGATGAGGGGAGGGAAACTATTAGCAAGACGTCTTATTGATATGTAAGGGTTATCTGAGATTCACAGACTTGAAAGGACATGGCGGCAGATCCCAACATCACAGTTCCAGGTGGGACTACAGAAGCAAGAATAGGACAAGGATTGGGACCTGTGTTAAACAGGACAGTTTACAAGAGTGGTCCAGGGCCAAACAACCAAGGCTTTGGGGGCATGACTCATGACTGTGCAGCCCAGAATGGCAGCCTCGATTCAAGGATACACTTAGGCAAGTCTCTAAGCCCCACCATGGGCTGCCTAAGGGGTAATCCACTTTCCAATGCCCTCTGCCTGGTGGCAAGAGTGTTCACATCCCTGGTCAATGGTCTGAAGGAATTCACTGGAAGCTTAATCCACGTGGGGACTGTGCAAATAGAATTTTGGCTTTCACTGTTATCCACATACTTCTGAAAATTGTGAATTCTCAGAATTTCAGTTGAAAGGTAGGCTTGATGATCTGCTTCTGAGGGGTCACTATGGTGCACACAGCAGGTCACTGTGCATGCGCACCGGAATCAGTTCAACAGCAGCCAACAGCATTCTCCCTTATGTTGCTTGATGTTTGTTTTATGCCCACATCTCCTCTCTCTCTCTCTCTCTCTCTCTCTCTCTCTCTCTCTCTCTCTCTCTCTCTCTCTCTCTCTCACACACACACACACACACACACACACTGGTATTTCAAAAAGTCCCTGAAAAATTCCATTCTCTTTTGATTCCTTGTTCCACTAACTTTTGGGAGCCTGCTTGTGTGCATATATGACACCATTTGTTTGCTGAAAATGAGGAGGAATTGAACTACTTGCTGAAGACCAAGGATTGCAGCCTTCAATATGGGTTACAATTCAATATAAGGAAGACCAAAATCCCCAAAACTGGACCAATAGGTGATAAACAGAGAAAAGGGCTTCAGTTGTCAAGGATTTTGTCTTGCTTAGATCCACTATCAATGTTCATAGAAACAGCAGTCAGGAGATCAAAAGATGTATTGTAATGGGTAAATCTGCTGCAGAAAACCTCTTTATAGTGTTGAAGAACAATGATGTTACTCTGAGGACTAAGGTGCACATGACCTAAGCCATGCTATTTTCCATTGCATCATATGCATGTGAAAGTTAGACACTGAATAAGGAAGGCTGTAGAAGAACAGATGCATCGAATTGTGGTCCACCAGAAGACTACTGACAGTACCATGGACTGCTGAAGGACTGACCAATCTGTATCAGAAGAAATAAGGCCAGAGTGCTGCTTAGAGGCAAGGATGGCAAGACGCCATCTTACATACTTTGGACATGTTGTCAGGAGAGACCAGTCCCTGGAGAAGGACATCCTATTTGGTACAGTGGAGAAGCCATGAAACAGAGGAGGTCCTCGAAGAAGTGGATGGACTCAGTGGCTTCA
Organism: Tenrec ecaudatus; assembly: GCF_050624435.1. Lineage (NCBI taxonomy): Eukaryota > Metazoa > Chordata > Mammalia > Afrosoricida > Tenrecidae > Tenrec > Tenrec ecaudatus. The sequence continues at coordinate 236,130 of NW_027459699.1, read as the reverse complement.
TCGGTGGTTCAGGCACAGGAACAATTGTGAGGATGGTGCACGACCCTACAGTGTTTCATTCGGTTGTATGTGAGGTCACGACGAGTCCAAGTGTCCTCAATGGCACGCAACAACAACTAGCCAGAGCAGAGAGGAGCAATCTGCCCTCTGGGACTTCCCTGGGAAGGTCCTCAATGGAAATTGGGAAAGTCTAAGACCCTATGGTCATGAGTTATAGTGGTCGGAAGGCCCCAGAACAAATCCAGTAAGCCTTTCTAATCTGTGATCGTCTCCATGTCTCCATAATGGCCCCATTCTCACTTATGTAGTCCTGCCTGAGAGAGTGATGAATTGCTCTGCCTCCAATCACATTTTTGTGGCAGATTTCATCCATTTCTATAATTAGCGACATGGCCACACAGCCTTTGGACCCCATTATGGCCTCATGCTTATGGTCTCCTTCATCTAAATCATTTCTCCTACTTTTGTCTTTCTTCATTAATTGAATATCTGAGATACATATGGAAGGGGCATTATCTCTACAATAAGAGAAAGGGATGAGGTGGTGGTGGTATGGAGTGGGGTGGCACACCATCTCAGAGAATGAGAACAGCTGTTTCAATGGTTCCCACTGCAGTGTGGAAACTGCAGGTACACTAAAAGAGGACAGCAATGACAGCATTAAGGTCTTAGAGCTTAAGGACTCCCTCCCTCCTTAGGCCTCTCTTTCAACTATAAAATGTAGCTCTAAAATGCAGAGCTTCTCGGACACAGCTTGGAGGAAGCCTGTGGATCCAGGAAAGCCCCAATCTCAGCAGAACCAATTTGGCAATCCACAGGTCTGATTTTTGACCAGTCAGCTCACTTGGTCTAGCTCACTTGGTCTAGATCACTCAATTAATTATGTTCACATAAACTACAACAAACAGGTTCACACTGTCACCACATTTTCTATATAAGAAAAGTGGAACAGAAATAAGCTGCCAAATTACTTGGCTTCTTATAAAAGAAATAGCCAAGTGAATGTTTGGGAAAACAACAGCTCCCGCTATGTGGCACAGGGAGCCCTGGTGGCATAGTGGTTTTCACTTGGCTGCTACCCACATAGTTCAAAACCACCACCCGCTCTGAGAGAGAAACGTTAGGGCTTTCTACCCCTGTAAAGAGTTGCAGTCTCAGAAACTCACAGGGGCTGCTCTACCCTGTCCAATAGGGTTGCTGAAAGTCAGGGTTGCTGTGAGTCACAAAAGATGCAATGGCAGTGAGTTTTCAGTTTGATTATTAAGCAAAATTATCAAATTCTGAAACTATTGTTTCTCAATCTATCCTCCATCAAGATCTACCTAAACACTTTAAAAAAATTGAGTCATTTTATCGGGGGCTCTTACACCACTTATAACAATGCATACATCAATTGTATCAAGCACATTTGTACCTACGGTACCATCATCATTTTCTTTATACTTGACCCCTTGGTATCAGCTCCTTTTTCCCCCTTCTCTCCCACTCTCCCACCCTCATGAAACCTTGATAAATTATACTTTCATATTTTACAATGTCCAAGGTCTCACTTCACCAATGTTTCTGTTGCTTGTCCCCCTGGGGTGTGAGTGTTAACACATCAATCATTGCTATCAGTTCCCTCTATCTCATCCCTACCCTCATGTTATCACTACTTCCATTACTGTTCCTGAAGGGTTTATCTGTCCTGGATTCTGTGTGTTGAGAGTTCTTATCTGTACCAGTGTACATGCTCTGGTCTAGCCGGCTTTGTAAGGTAGAGCTGAGGTCATGATAGTTGGAGGGAGTGAGCGGGAGAGGAAGCATTGAAGAACTAGACAAATGGTATGTACTGTGGTATGAGTTGGGGTGCCAGCCCCCCACCAGTAATCTTGGGTTCAATAAGCACAATTGTATGGTTGAGATATATAAATATTATATTAAAGTCACCGGGAGCATGAGCGATAGAAGAGACATTACAATAATGCAGTCAGACACAATTCATGGTAGCATGCTCACCTCCTGGATGGCCATGATCTTACCAGCCAGGTCCACGCTCAGTGTGGATGAAGGGAGGTGGGATGGAGACCAGGCAGGAGGCTCAAGGACTGGGCTGGAGGCTGGAGCCCCAGCACAAGGCGGGCTTCCCCAGACAAATGGCGCACAACGTGGGACAATATGAGTTATATCCCATATAACAATTATATGGCCCCATTGGTATGTAGAGTGAATTTGAAAATTGTGTGAAGTGAGGATCCGGTGTGGGGATTGACAGAGAAGTAGTGGAAATAGTGAATTAGAATTTTAAAGAGGATAATGGGAGCAAGGTAAAAGTAAACCTGAAACTTATGGTACCATGCTCTCTACTTACTGAAAAGACAAGGTGTAAAAGTAACGAAGAAAAAGATACAATGTTTTCTAAAAGTAGTAAAAAGGTATAATTCATGGTTCTCAGAGGAAGGAACTTTTGATTTAGAGACCTGGGAGGAGGTCATTGTCAACTTAAAGGAAGCACAGAGATGGGGAGAGTATCCCTATGGAGAAGTGGTCTCTGTGGGTACAAGTTAAGATGGTTTTAAAACTTTTGCAGGAGGAAGAGAATAAGGATGAACAGTCTAGTGAGAAGTCTTGTGTCTATTCAAATCTAGAAAAGCAAGCTAAAGTGTCTGTGAATAAGCATGATTTAGGTTATGAAACTTTAGGAAAAACTGAAAAGGCAGGGATTGGTTTGTTATCTAAAGCCTCCAATTCTAGAACAGAACCTCATTGCCAAAGCCTGTATGCTCTCGCGAGACTGCAGACTCCGAAGGTTTAAAGGTGATACAGTACTAGAGGCAGTGGATTGCAAGATCCAAAGCATGGCTATTAAACAATCCCAGGAAGCTCCCTTGCTTTCAAAGGTAGAGAAAGCCAAGAAGCAGAACAGGCAACGTCTAAGATGCCCAAATTTAAATCAGATGAGAAGCAGTGAGAACGGGTTTCAGGCAGATGAGAAGATTTTAGGCAGAGCTAAAAGAATGAGCCTGAGTCAGAAGGGGACATAGTAAAAGCAACTGCTCTCCTGCTGGAATTTAGTGTAAGAAAGGCCAGAGATTGTAAAACAATCAAGCAAGCCAGCCCTGAAGGTAGAGAGATTAGCTCCAAAGAAATGCAAACTAGGAGAGCTAGCACAGAAGGTGAAGTTCAGGAAGTGGAACTCCAAGATATACAGATTGAAAAGAGTAGCTCAGAGAATAGATGTAAAGAAGCAAAGTATAGGAAAGCACCTTTACTCTCCAGAGTAGGAAGAGGGATTGCAGAAGAAGATTTAGAATGCAAGATGTCTTATCCTGTTAGAACCAAAAGGAATTCACAGTGCCTTTGCCTTTTAAGTTGCTGAAAGATCTCAAGCAGGCAATCAATGACTACGGCCCAGACTCCCATTTTGTAATTAGCATGATAAGGGCTCTAGCAGAGTCTGACAGCTGGACCCCTACAGATTGGAAAGCTTTAGTGAGAATTTGTCTTTACTCTTCAGAATGCTTGTGATATCAAATGCTATGGAAGGAAGCAGCCCTTGCAAGAGCTGGGAAGAATGCTGAGGATGGGATAGATATAGGAATTCATCAATTGCTAGGGGCTGCAAATTATATTACAGTTGAGTCTCAACTACAGTTTACTGAACAGACAATAGGACAGATACATGAGGTTTGCTTAAGGGCCTGGGAAAAGATAATTCCATCAGAAGAGAGAACGCCGCATTACAGGCCTATAAGACAACAGAATGATGAGCGTTACGCTGACTTTGTGTCCCGACTGGAAGATGCTATTTCCAAATGTGTGAAGAATGTTCAGGCAGTAAGAGACCTAGTGCACAAGCTATCTTATGATTTCTCTAATAAGCACTGTAAAAATGCCTTGCATCCCTACAGCGAACAGGGCACTTTGCTGGGTTATTTTAGGATATGCAGGAATGTAGAGGCAGAGGAATACAAGGCAGACCTCATGGCAGCTTCATTGGCAAACTATATCAGACCTGGAAGAAAGTGCTTTAGTTGTGGGAAGACAAGTCATCTTCAAAAGAGTGTAGGCAGAGCAGGCTGCGGCCAGTGTCAGAGCATGGGCCAGGACCATGGAGATCGGGTTTAAACGAACCTGAACTCTGCCTCCATTGTAGGAAGGGAACTCATTGGGCGAGCCAATGTCGTTCAAAAATCAACAGTGAAGGGTCGCCATTAGCAAAGACTTCCCGGCGGGAAAATAGTGGAAGAAGCTTGATGCAGAGCCCTCATAGCAGAGCGTGGTAGGCAAGGTGTCTGCCTACTGGAGCAAAGAAGATCTTTGAGAGAAATCGCCTTTATCTAGCAGCCTCACAGCAGGAGAACAGACCTAGCCAAAGAGGCAAAAACCTAGTCTCTGTTCTCACTGCAGTTGGTTTGAATAACCAAGAGATGGCTCAGAAGCCTTCACAGGAGCTTGATCCTCAAAAGCAGGGACCTCTTATTGAAAGATTAATACAGTTTCTATCAGGAAGATTTAACCTTAGTACTCAAGAAATTTAAAATTGATACTGGAGTTGATAAGAGTTGTAAGAAAAAACCCAAAACTGTGATTGAATCAGAAATGAAGAGCAGTAATTGGGGTCCACTACCTAAAAGAACTATAGGATGTTTATTAAGAAAGTCCAAAAAAAAAAAAAAAAAAGAAAGTCCAACATAAATTCTCAATGTGTTGCTGGAGTTATTGGTCAGGATTGTGAAGAAGAAATTAAGGCAGTAATGAGTTCTGATATACCATGGTTTGTAAAAATGTAGGATCGCTTAAGCCAATTTTCCCTTCCTTGCATTTCTAGAGTAAAAATTTATACCTATCAGGAAAGAGTACTTGAGAAGTTTGACCACCCTATAAATCAAGCAGTCTTCTGGACTGCTGTTGTGGAGAAACAGCGCCCCCACATGGAATTAGAAATGGAAGGAAAAAGGTTTGTTAACTGTGGATGCCGGGTCATTTCCTTAGGGCATTCAGGGGGGCCTAGCCCTCCCATTAACTTCCCCTAAAGCCAGCATAGAGGGAATGAGTGAAGTTAACCAAGACAGAACTCTGGGGGCATGCAAGCCCCCTAATGACAGGTGAGGACCCATGTCACAGGAAGGGGATGTGCTATAGGTGATACAGTAATGAGAGGGGATGGTCTATGGAAATGCAATAGCAAGAGTAGAGATTGGGGGGTATACATGTGACAAGATGGGCTGATTCTAGTTTTAGGATGGCAGCCTAACCTTGGTCATCTTTGGATGGGTTTGACCTCTCTGGTGTCTCCTACAAGGAAACAGACAACTACTATCCTTATCAGAAGGGAGTGAATCCTACTTGTTGTGGGATAAGCAGTGGTGTCTGCTTGCACTAGATAGCTGATAACTCTTAGGGAGAATGACCCCTGATCTATTCCTGATGACCTCCAAGTGCATAGTCATTTGCAAGCAGCTGAGTTTGGAATATATTTGGGGTAGACAGCTTGGGAGAAATCCCTCTGTTTCCCACAATCAGGCACTTGGGGAGAGAAAGAAAATCTGCCATAAAAACAAACCAGCTTGGGGAGCTGATTAAGGCACTGTGATGTAATGAGGTAGATCAGGGAGGAGGTGTTGAAACCAAACCCAAACCACATCTACTGTCCTCACTAGTCTATTCTGACTCTCATAGGACAGAGTAGAGTTGCTCTGTGGGGTTTCCAAAAGGATATATCTTCAGGGGAACAGACAGTCTCATCTTCTTTGGAGCATCAGGTGGGTTTGAACTGCCAGTATTTGGGTTAGCAGGCCAATGCCTTCCTCACAGCACCACTGGGTTCCTTGAGGGTGTCAAAAGGGAGGTACAAAGACACAGATTCTTGGATTTTTCTTCAGGCAAGAGTGCACGATTAACGACAATTATTACTACTGGCAAACTCATACATAAAGAATGCTGTCTTTAGAAGCAACATCTGTACAGGTGGGATCAAATTTCCTAGCTTCTATTGGTTTGTCTACTGCTTCCCCATATCTGACATATAGTAGAAACCTGGTAAAAAATAATTTTTTTAATTGACCCAGAAAGGTAAAGAGGCTTGATCAAGGTCAGAGTCAGCTGGTATTCAAATTGCTAAGCCCTTTAATTTGGCTGAAATCCCTACTAGTCATTCCTCATGACCCCCTGAAATGACCTCACCATGCTCCTTGGATTCCCAAATATTTTTGTGCCAACCTTCCTCAGCTTCATAAGAACATAGAGGAACCATTCTCAGACTCAGGAGGCTGGTAGCACCTGGCAGAATTTCTGAGAAGAGTCAGGAAGCATTTTTGTAGAGGCTGTAGGCATGACACAGCCTGCCTGCTGATAGCTCTTCCTCCTTCCTCCCTAGGGAGCGTCAAATGAACTTAAAATTTGTGAGGATCCTGGACCAGGTTATTTTTAATCTTTCCTTCCCTACACCACTCCACATCTGTTTATCTTGACCAAACTTTTCCCAAGGTCTCAGCCTCAAATTCACTTTCCTGTGAAGCTTTCTACTCCTATAAAGAGTTACAGACTCTCCTAGCCCTCACCCCACTATCATGACTCCAGTTCTACCTTACAAATCCGGCTAGACCAAAGCATGTACACTGGTGCAGATAAGAGCTCTGGACACACAGAATTCAGGACAGATAAACCCCCTAGGAACAGTAATGGGAGTAGTGATACCATGAGGGTGGGGGAGAGGTGGGGTGTGAAAGGGGGAACTGACTGCAATGATCACTGTATAACCACGCCGCTCCCCAGGGGGTGACTGGGGGGCATGAACAACAAGAACTTGGGTGAATGGAGACAGCGGATTCTGTACAATATGAAAAATAATAATTAATAATTTATCAAGTGTTCATGAGGTAGGGAGGGTTGGGAGGGAGGGAAATAAAAGGAGTTGATACCAAGGGCTCACATACAAAGAAAATGATGATTGCAACATATGTACAAATGTGCTTGACAAAATTGATGTATGGATTGTTATAAGACCTGTAAGAGCCCCCAATAAAATGATTTACAAAAATAGAGAGTTTCAGACTTGGAAACTCAGAGGTAGTTCTACCCTGTCCTGTGTAAGGTTGCTATGGGTCAGAATCAACTCTATAGCAATGTGTATGGTTTTGGGAGTCAACCTTGAGATTCTTACCTCAGTCTTGCAGGCAATTGCTGGCTTTCCTGAGGTTTCTGCAGTAGTTTACAAGTAATCTGAGGGATGGAATGATCTCTTGGTTCTCTCTACACCATCAAGTGAAATTTAAAATGACAATCGGTTGTAAGCGAAGGCATTCTTTTAAGAACCAATTTCTCTGCTCAACTCATATTTTTAGCTATGCTGTTTAGGAGGGAGTAGTGTTATGGTGTAGTTTTATGTTAGGTAGCTAGAGCTGGGACCAGGGTGTCTACTGGGCAGGCTCCAAATTCAGGCACATGAGGCAGGGAGGCAGTGCACTTAGGTGGGTGCAAACCAGGACAGGTGGGCTTAATTCAGCCAATGGGGTCAACCAATAATGTCAACCACGCCTCCCAGCCGAAGCCACTAAAGGCCGAACCTGGAGACCACCTCCCTGTTTTTCTGTGGGGTCTCTCTCTCTCTCTCTCTTTCTCTCTCTCTCTCTCTCTCTCTCTCTCTCTCTCTCTCTCTCAATCCTTTCTTTCCCCCTTCCCCCTCTCTCCTCTCTTTCTCTTCTCTTCTCCTCTATCACCTTCTCTCCTTAATACAAACCCATTTGGATCAACAATCAGTCTTCGACATGAATTCTTTCTCCTGTGATGCCAAGAACTGAGGTATTTCCCACCCGAGAAACCTAACAGTTATGCTGTGATCCACATGGTTGGCAGTTCAAAACTACCAGCAGCTCTGAGAAAGACTGGTTTTTCTACTACCATAGACAGAGTTTCAGAAACTCAGAGGGTCACTGCAAGTCAACAGTGACTTGATGACAGTGAGTTTGGGTTTTATTTTTTGATTTTAGGGAGAGGGTTCACAGTTCACATACCAGCACACCTGCACAGAGATTGGTTCTGAAGAGGAGGAGGACTCCAGGCCCTAGGATTCAAGGGGTACTAGACTTAAGGTGTCCCTGAAAGCAAACTCAGATATGGTCAATTTTGACAGGAAAATTGGTAAAATACACAGAGAAAAAAGAGAGGTTGGTTAGATGCATTTTATCATAGCTGTATTGTGTAACAGCATGCACTCTTAAATGAATGAGGTCATTCTGTATGAATCCATTTGGAAGAATCTCCAAAATATAATATTTAATGAAATAGGCGATACAAAAGAGTAAAAAGTAAGCTTTACTTGGACATGCGTACATGATCATCAAAAAGAAACAGAAAGGCCATAGTTGCCTCCAAGGTGGAGATTCAAAGGCTAGGAAGCGAGTGGAGGGAATAATGGATTTGTTCTGGTGATCATCCTTTCCCCAGCTTCCTGGGTGACATAACAGCTAACTTCTTGACTACTACCTAAAAAGTTGGCAGCTGGAATACACCCAGAGATGCCTTGTGTTTTAGGGTAAGAGGATATTCCAAATCTCAAAGATAATTTATTAAATCTTAAACAGGACAAACGCATGCCATCGAGATGAGGGGAGGGAAACTATTAGCAAGACGTCTTATTGATATGTAAGGGTTATCTGAGATTCACAGACTTGAAAGGACATGGCGGCAGATCCCAACATCACAGTTCCAGGTGGGACTACAGAAGCAAGAATAGGACAAGGATTGGGACCTGTGTTAAACAGGACAGTTTACAAGAGTGGTCCAGGGCCAAACAACCAAGGCTTTGGGGGCATGACTCATGACTGTGCAGCCCAGAATGGCAGCCTCGATTCAAGGATACACTTAGGCAAGTCTCTAAGCCCCACCATGGGCTGCCTAAGGGGTAATCCACTTTCCAATGCCCTCTGCCTGGTGGCAAGAGTGTTCACATCCCTGGTCAATGGTCTGAAGGAATTCACTGGAAGCTTAATCCACGTGGGGACTGTGCAAATAGAATTTTGGCTTTCACTGTTATCCACATACTTCTGAAAATTGTGAATTCTCAGAATTTCAGTTGAAAGGTAGGCTTGATGATCTGCTTCTGAGGGGTCACTATGGTGCACACAGCAGGTCACTGTGCATGCGCACCGGAATCAGTTCAACAGCAGCCAACAGCATTCTCCCTTATGTTGCTTGATGTTTGTTTTATGCCCACATCTCCTCTCTCTCTCTCTCTCTCTCTCTCTCTCTCTCTCTCTCTCTCTCTCTCTCTCTCTCTCTCTCTCTCTCTCTCACACACACACACACACACACACACACACACACTGGTATTTCAAAAAGTCCCTGAAAAATTCCATTCTCTTTTGATTCCTTGTTCCACTAACTTTTGGGAGCCTGCTTGTGTGCATATATGACACCATTTGTTTGCTGAAAATGAGGAGGAATTGAACTACTTGCTGAAGATCAAGGATTGCAGCCTTCAATATGGGTTACAATTCAATATAAGGAAGACCAAAATCCCCAAAACTGGACCAATAGGTGATAAACAGAGAAAAGGGCTTCAGTTGTCAAGGATTTTGTCTTGCTTAGATCCACTATCAATGTTCATAGAAACAGCAGTCAGGAGATCAAAAGATGTATTGTAATGGGTAAATCTGCTGCAGAAAACCTCTTTATAGTGTTGAAGAACAATGATGTTACTCTGAGGACTAAGGTGCACATGACCTAAGCCATGCTATTTTCCATTGCATCATATGCATGTGAAAGTTAGACACTGAATAAGGAAGGCTGTAGAAGAACAGATGCATCGAATTGTGGTCCACCAGAAGACTACTGACAGTACCATGGACTGCTGAAGGACTGACCAATCTGTATCAGAAGAAATAAGGCCAGAGTGCTGCTTAGAGGCAAGGATGGCAAGACGCCATCTTACATACTTTGGACATGTTGTCAGGAGAGACCAGTCCCTGGAGAAGGACATCCTATTTGGTACAGTGGAGAAGCCATGAAACAGAGGAGGTCCTCGAAGAAGTGGATGGACTCAGTGGCTTCATCGGTGGTTCAGGCACAGGAACAATTGTGAGGATGGTGCACGACCCTACAGTGTTTCATTCGGTTGTATGTGAGGTCACGACGAGTCCAAGTGTCCTCAATGGCACGCAACAACAACTAGCCAGAGCAGAGAGGAGCAATCTGCCCTCTGGGACTTCCCTGGGAAGGTCCTCAATGGAAATTGGGAAAGTCTAAGACCCTATGGTCATGAGTTATAGTGGTCGGAAGGCCCCAGAACAAATCCAGTAAGCCTTTCTAATCTGTGATCGTCTCCATGTCTCCATAATGGCCCCATTCTCACTTATGTAGTCCTGCCTGAGAGAGTGATGAATTGCTCTGCCTCCAATCACATTTTTGTGGCAGATTTCATCCATTTCTATAATTAGCGACATGGCCACACAGCCTTTGGACCCCATTATGGCCTCATGCTTATGGTCTCCTTCATCTAAATCATTTCTCCTACTTTTGTCTTTCTTCATTAATTGAATATCTGAGATACATATGGAAGGGGCATTATCTCTACAATAAGAGAAAGGGATGAGGTGGTGGTGGTATGGAGTGGGGTGGCACACCATCTCAGAGAATGAGAACAGCTGTTTCAATGGTTCCCACTGCAGTGTGGAAACTGCAGGTACACTAAAAGAGGACAGCAATGACAGCATTAAGGTCTTAGAGCTTAAGGACTCCCTCCCTCCTTAGGCCTCTCTTTCAACTATAAAATGTAGCTCTAAAATGCAGAGCTTCTCGGACACAGCTTGGAGGAAGCCTGTGGATCCAGGAAAGCCCCAATCTCAGCAGAACCAATTTGGCAATCCACAGGTCTGATTTTTGACCAGTCAGCTCACTTGGTCTAGCTCACTTGGTCTAGATCACTCAATTAATTATGTTCACATAAACTACAACAAACAGGTTCACACTGTCACCACATTTTCTATATAAGAAAAGTGGAACAGAAATAAGCTGCCAAATTACTTGGCTTCTTATAAAAGAAATAGCCAAGTGAATGTTTGGGAAAACAACAGCTCCCGCTATGTGGCACAGGGAGCCCTGGTGGCATAGTGGTTTTCACTTGGCTGCTACCCACATAGTTCAAAACCACCACCCGCTCTGAGAGAGAAACGTTAGGGCTTTCTACCCCTGTAAAGAGTTGCAGTCTCAGAAACTCACAGGGGCTGCTCTACCCTGTCCAATAGGGTTGCTGAAAGTCAGGGTTGCTGTGAGTCACAAAAGATGCAATGGCAGTGAGTTTTCAGTTTGATTATTAAGCAAAATTATCAAATTCTGAAACTATTGTTTCTCAATCTATCCTCCATCAAGATCTACCTAAACACTTTAAAAAAATTGAGTCATTTTATCGGGGGCTCTTACACCACTTATAACAATGCATACATCAATTGTATCAAGCACATTTGTACCTACGGTACCATCATCATTTTCTTTATACTTGACCCCTTGGTATCAGCTCCTTTTTCCCCCTTCTCTCCCACTCTCCCACCCTCATGAAACCTTGATAAATTATACTTTCATATTTTACAATGTCCAAGGTCTCACTTCACCAATGTTTCTGTTGCTTGTCCCCCTGGGGTGTGAGTGTTAACACATCAATCATTGCTATCAGTTCCCTCTATCTCATCCCTACCCTCATGTTATCACTACTTCCATTACTGTTCCTGAAGGGTTTATCTGTCCTGGATTCTGTGTGTTGAGAGTTCTTATCTGTACCAGTGTACATGCTCTGGTCTAGCCGGCTTTGTAAGGTAGAGCTGAGGTCATGATAGTTGGAGGGAGTGAGCGGGAGAGGAAGCATTGAAGAACTAGACAAATGGTATGTACTGTGGTATGAGTTGGGGTGCCAGCCCCCCACCAGTAATCTTGGGTTCAATAAGCACAATTGTATGGTTGAGATATATAAATATTATATTAAAGTCACCGGGAGCATGAGCGATAGAAGAGACATTACAATAATGCAGTCAGACACAATTCATGGTAGCATGCTCACCTCCTGGATGGCCATGATCTTACCAGCCAGGTCCACGCTCAGTGTGGATGAAGGGAGGTGGGATGGAGACCAGGCAGGAGGCTCAAGGACTGGGCTGGAGGCTGGAGCCCCAGCACAAGGCGGGCTTCCCCAGACAAATGGCGCACAACGTGGGACAATATGAGTTATATCCCATATAACAATTATATGGCCCCATTGGTATGTAGAGTGAATTTGAAAATTGTGTGAAGTGAGGATCCGGTGTGGGGATTGACAGAGAAGTAGTGGAAATAGTGAATTAGAATTTTAAAGAGGATAATGGGAGCAAGGTAAAAGTAAACCTGAAACTTATGGTACCATGCTCTCTACTTACTGAAAAGACAAGGTGTAAAAGTAACGAAGAAAAAGATACAATGTTTTCTAAAAGTAGTAAAAAGGTATAATTCATGGTTCTCAGAGGAAGGAACTTTTGATTTAGAGACCTGGGAGGAGGTCATTGTCAACTTAAAGGAAGCACAGAGATGGGGAGAGTATCCCTATGGAGAAGTGGTCTCTGTGGGTACAAGTTAAGATGGTTTTAAAACTTTTGCAGGAGGAAGAGAATAAGGATGAACAGTCTAGTGAGAAGTCTTGTGTCTATTCAAATCTAGAAAAGCAAGCTAAAGTGTCTGTGAATAAGCATGATTTAGGTTATGAAACTTTAGGAAAAACTGAAAAGGCAGGGATTGGTTTGTTATCTAAAGCCTCCAATTCTAGAACAGAACCTCATTGCCAAAGCCTGTATGCTCTCGCGAGACTGCAGACTCCGAAGGTTTAAAGGTGATACAGTACTAGAGGCAGTGGATTGCAAGATCCAAAGCATGGCTATTAAACAATCCCAGGAAGCTCCCTTGCTTTCAAAGGTAGAGAAAGCCAAGAAGCAGAACAGGCAACGTCTAAGATGCCCAAATTTAAATCAGATGAGAAGCAGTGAGAACGGGTTTCAGGCAGATGAGAAGATTTTAGGCAGAGCTAAAAGAATGAGCCTGAGTCAGAAGGGGACATAGTAAAAGCAACTGCTCTCCTGCTGGAATTTAGTGTAAGAAAGGCCAGAGATTGTAAAACAATCAAGCAAGCCAGCCCTGAAGGTAGAGAGATTAGCTCCAAAGAAATGCAAACTAGGAGAGCTAGCACAGAAGGTGAAGTTCAGGAAGTGGAACTCCAAGATATACAGATTGAAAAGAGTAGCTCAGAGAATAGATGTAAAGAAGCAAAGTATAGGAAAGCACCTTTACTCTCCAGAGTAGGAAGAGGGATTGCAGAAGAAGATTTAGAATGCAAGATGTCTTATCCTGTTAGAACCAAAAGGAATTCACAGTGCCTTTGCCTTTTAAGTTGCTGAAAGATCTCAAGCAGGCAATCAATGACTACGGCCCAGACTCCCATTTTGTAATTAGCATGATAAGGGCTCTAGCAGAGTCTGACAGCTGGACCCCTACAGATTGGAAAGCTTTAGTGAGAATTTGTCTTTACTCTTCAGAATGCTTGTGATATCAAATGCTATGGAAGGAAGCAGCCCTTGCAAGAGCTGGGAAGAATGCTGAGGATGGGATAGATATAGGAATTCATCAATTGCTAGGGGCTGCAAATTATATTACAGTTGAGTCTCAACTACAGTTTACTGAACAGACAATAGGACAGATACATGAGGTTTGCTTAAGGGCCTGGGAAAAGATAATTCCATCAGAAGAGAGAACGCCGCATTACAGGGCTATAAGACAACAGAATGATGAGCGTTACGCTGACTTTGTGTCCCGACTGGAAGATGCTATTTCCAAATGTGTGAAGAATGTTCAGGCAGTAAGAGACCTAGTGCACAAGCTATCTTATGATTTCTCTAATAAGCACTGTAAAAATGCCTTGCATCCCTACAGCGAACAGGGCACTTTGCTGGGTTATTTTAGGATATGCAGGAATGTAGAGGCAGAGGAATACAAGGCAGACCTCATGGCAGCTTCATTGGCAAACTATATCAGACCTGGAAGAAAGTGCTTTAGTTGTGGGAAGACAAGTCATCTTCAAAAGAGTGTAGGCAGAGCAGGCTGCGGCCAGTGTCAGAGCATGGGCCAGGACCATGGAGATCGGGTTTAAACGAACCTGAACTCTGCCTCCATTGTAGGAAGGGAACTCATTGGGCGAGCCAATGTCGTTCAAAAATCAACAGTGAAGGGTCGCCATTAGCAAAGACTTCCCGGCGGGAAAATAGTGGAAGAAGCTTGATGCAGAGCCCTCATAGCAGAGCGTGGTAGGCAAGGTGTCTGCCTACTGGAGCAAAGAAGATCTTTGAGAGAAATCGCCTTTATCTAGCAGCCTCACAGCAGGAGAACAGACCTAGCCAAAGAGGCAAAAACCTAGTCTCTGTTCTCACTGCAGTTGGTTTGAATAACCAAGAGATGGCTCAGAAGCCTTCACAGGAGCTTGATCCTCAAAAGCAGGGACCTCTTATTGAAAGATTAATACAGTTTCTATCAGGAAGATTTAACCTTAGTACTCAAGAAATTTAAAATTGATACTGGAGTTGATAAGAGTTGTAAGAAAAAACCCAAAACTGTGATTGAATCAGAAATGAAGAGCAGTAATTGGGGTCCACTACCTAAAAGAACTATAGGATGTTTATTAAGAAAGTCCAAAAAAAAAAAAAAAAAAGAAAGTCCAACATAAATTCTCAATGTGTTGCTGGAGTTATTGGTCAGGATTGTGAAGAAGAAATTAAGGCAGTAATGAGTTCTGATATACCATGGTTTGTAAAAATGTAGGATCGCTTAAGCCAATTTTCCCTTCCTTGCATTTCTAGAGTAAAAATTTATACCTATCAGGAAAGAGTACTTGAGAAGTTTGACCACCCTATAAATCAAGCAGTCTTCTGGACTGCTGTTGTGGAGAAACAGCGCCCCCACATGGAATTAGAAATGGAAGGAAAAAGGTTTGTTAACTGTGGATGCCGGGTCATTTCCTTAGGGCATTCAGGGGGGCCTAGCCCTCCCATTAACTTCCCCTAAAGCCAGCATAGAGGGAATGAGTGAAGTTAACCAAGACAGAACTCTGGGGGCATGCAAGCCCCCTAATGACAGGTGAGGACCCATGTCACAGGAAGGGGATGTGCTATAGGTGATACAGTAATGAGAGGGGATGGTCTATGGAAATGCAATAGCAAGAGTAGAGATTGGGGGGTATACATGTGACAAGATGGGCTGATTCTAGTTTTAGGATGGCAGCCTAACCTTGGTCATCTTTGGATGGGTTTGACCTCTCTGGTGTCTCCTACAAGGAAACAGACAACTACTATCCTTATCAGAAGGGAGTGAATCCTACTTGTTGTGGGATAAGCAGTGGTGTCTGCTTGCACTAGATAGCTGATAACTCTTAGGGAGAATGACCCCTGATCTATTCCTGATGACCTCCAAGTGCATAGTCATTTGCAAGCAGCTGAGTTTGGAATATATTTGGGGTAGACAGCTTGGGAGAAATCCCTCTGTTTCCCACAATCAGGCACTTGGGGAGAGAAAGAAAATCTGCCATAAAAACAAACCAGCTTGGGGAGCTGATTAAGGCACTGTGATGTAATGAGGTAGATCAGGGAGGAGGTGTTGAAACCAAACCCAAACCACATCTACTGTCCTCACTAGTCTATTCTGACTCTCATAGGACAGAGTAGAGTTGCTCTGTGGGGTTTCCAAAAGGATATATCTTCAGGGGAACAGACAGTCTCATCTTCTTTGGAGCATCAGGTGGGTTTGAACTGCCAGTATTTGGGTTAGCAGGCCAATGCCTTCCTCACAGCACCACTGGGTTCCTTGAGGGTGTCAAAAGGGAGGTACAAAGACACAGATTCTTGGATTTTTCTTCAGGCAAGAGTGCACGATTAACGACAATTATTACTACTGGCAAACTCATACATAAAGAATGCTGTCTTTAGAAGCAACATCTGTACAGGTGGGATCAAATTTCCTAGCTTCTATTGGTTTGTCTACTGCTTCCCCATATCTGACATATAGTAGAAACCTGGTAAAAAATAATTTTTTTAATTGACCCAGAAAGGTAAAGAGGCTTGATCAAGGTCAGAGTCAGCTGGTATTCAAATTGCTAAGCCCTTTAATTTGGCTGAAATCCCTACTAGTCATTCCTCATGACCCCCTGAAATGACCTCACCATGCTCCTTGGATTCCCAAATATTTTTGTGCCAACCTTCCTCAGCTTCATAAGAACATAGAGGAACCATTCTCAGACTCAGGAGGCTGGTAGCACCTGGCAGAATTTCTGAGAAGAGTCAGGAAGCATTTTTGTAGAGGCTGTAGGCATGACACAGCCTGCCTGCTGATAGCTCTTCCTCCTTCCTCCCTAGGGAGCGTCAAATGAACTTAAAATTTGTGAGGATCCTGGACCAGGTTATTTTTAATCTTTCCTTCCCTACACCACTCCACATCTGTTTATCTTGACCAAACTTTTCCCAAGGTCTCAGCCTCAAATTCACTTTCCTGTGAAGCTTTCTACTCCTATAAAGAGTTACAGACTCTCCCAGCCCTCACCCCACTATCATGACTCCAGTTCTACCTTACAAATCCGGCTAGACCAAAGCATGTACACTGGTGCAGATAAGAGCTCTGGACACACAGAATTCAGGACAGATAAACCCCCTAGGAACAGTAATGGGAGTAGTGATACCATGAGGGTGGGGGAGAGGTGGGGTGTGAAAGGGGGAACTGACTGCAATGATCACTGTATAACCACGCCGCTCCCCAGGGGGTGACTGGGGGGCATGAACAACAAGAACTTGGGTGAATGGAGACAGCGGATTCTGTACAATATGAAAAATAATAATTAATAATTTATCAAGTGTTCATGAGGTAGGGAGGGTTGGGAGGGAGGGAAATAAAAGGAGTTGATACCAAGGGCTCACATACAAAGAAAATGATGATTGCAACATATGTACAAATGTGCTTGACAAAATTGATGTATGGATTGTTATAAGACCTGTAAGAGCCCCCAATAAAATGATTTACAAAAATAGAGAGTTTCAGACTTGGAAACTCAGAGGTAGTTCTACCCTGTCCTGTGTAAGGTTGCTATGGGTCAGAATCAACTCTATAGCAATGTGTATGGTTTTGGGAGTCAACCTTGAGATTCTTACCTCAGTCTTGCAGGCAATTGCTGGCTTTCCTGAGGTTTCTGCAGTAGTTTACAAGTAATCTGAGGGATGGAATGATCTCTTGGTTCTCTCTACACCATCAAGTGAAATTTAAAATGACAATCGGTTGTAAGCGAAGGCATTCTTTTAAGAACCAATTTCTCTGCTCAACTCATATTTTTAGCTATGCTGTTTAGGAGGGAGTAGTGTTATGGTGTAGTTTTATGTTAGGTAGCTAGAGCTGGGACCAGGGTGTCTACTGGGCAGGCTCCAAATTCAGGCACATGAGGCAGGGAGGCAGTGCACTTAGGTGGGTGCAAACCAGGACAGGTGGGCTTAATTCAGCCAATGGGGTCAACCAATAATGTCAACCACGCCTCCCAGCCGAAGCCACTAAAGGCCGAACCTGGAGACCACCTCCCTGTTTTTCTGTGGGGTCTCTCTCTCTCTCTCTCTTTCTCTCTCTCTCTCTCTCTCTCTCTCTCTCTCTCTCAATCCTTTCTTTCCCCCTTCCCCCTCTCTCCTCTCTTTCTCTTCTCTTCTCCTCTATCACCTTCTCTCCTTAATACAAACCCATTTGGATCAACAATCAGTCTTCGACATGAATTCTTTCTCCTGTGATGCCAAGAACTGAGGTATTTCCCACCCGAGAAACCTAACAGTTATGCTGTGATCCACATGGTTGGCAGTTCAAAACTACCAGCAGCTCTGAGAAAGACTGGTTTTTCTACTACCATAGACAGAGTTTCAGAAACTCAGAGGGTCACTGCAAGTCAACAGTGACTTGATGACAGTGAGTTTGGGTTTTATTTTTTGATTTTAGGGAGAGGGTTCACAGTTCACATACCAGCACACCTGCACAGAGATTGGTTCTGAAGAGGAGGAGGACTCCAGGCCCTAGGATTCAAGGGGTACTAGACTTAAGGTGTCCCTGAAAGCAAACTCAGATATGGTCAATTTTGACAGGAAAATTGGTAAAATACACAGAGAAAAAAGAGAGGTTGGTTAGATGCATTTTATCATAGCTGTATTGTGTAACAGCATGCACTCTTAAATGAATGAGGTCATTCTGTATGAATCCATTTGGAAGAATCTCCAAAATATAATATTTAATGAAATAGGCGATACAAAAGAGTAAAAAGTAAGCTTTACTTGGACATGCGTACATGATCATCAAAAAGAAACAGAAAGGCCATAGTTGCCTCCAAGGTGGAGATTCAAAGGCTAGGAAGCGAGTGGAGGGAATAATGGATTTGTTCTGGTGATCATCCTTTCCCCAGCTTCCTGGGTGACATAACAGCTAACTTCTTGACTACTACCTAAAAAGTTGGCAGCTGGAATACACCCAGAGATGCCTTGTGTTTTAGGGTAAGAGGATATTCCAAATCTCAAAGATAATTTATTAAATCTTAAACAGGACAAACGCATGCCATCGAGATGAGGGGAGGGAAACTATTAGCAAGACGTCTTATTGATATGTAAGGGTTATCTGAGATTCACAGACTTGAAAGGACATGGCGGCAGATCCCAACATCACAGTTCCAGGTGGGACTACAGAAGCAAGAATAGGACAAGGATTGGGACCTGTGTTAAACAGGACAGTTTACAAGAGTGGTCCAGGGCCAAACAACCAAGGCTTTGGGGGCATGACTCATGACTGTGCAGCCCAGAATGGCAGCCTCGATTCAAGGATACACTTAGGCAAGTCTCTAAGCCCCACCATGGGCTGCCTAAGGGGTAATCCACTTTCCAATGCCCTCTGCCTGGTGGCAAGAGTGTTCACATCCCTGGTCAATGGTCTGAAGGAATTCACTGGAAGCTTAATCCACGTGGGGACTGTGCAAATAGAATTTTGGCTTTCACTGTTATCCACATACTTCTGAAAATTGTGAATTCTCAGAATTTCAGTTGAAAGGTAGGCTTGATGATCTGCTTCTGAGGGGTCACTATGGTGCACACAGCAGGTCACTGTGCATGCGCACCGGAATCAGTTCAACAGCAGCCAACAGCATTCTCCCTTATGTTGCTTGATGTTTGTTTTATGCCCACATCTCCTCTCTCTCTCTCTCTCTCTCTCTCTCTCTCTCTCTCTCTCACACACACACACACACACACACACACACACACACACTGGTATTTCAAAAAGTCCCTGAAAAATTCCATTCTCTTTTGATTCCTTGTTCCACTAACTTTTGGGAGCCTGCTTGTGTGCATATATGACACCATTTGTTTGCTGAAAATGAGGAGGAATTGAACTACTTGCTGAAGATCAAGGATTGCAGCCTTCAATATGGGTTACAATTCAATATAAGGAAGACCAAAATCCCCAAAACTGGACCAATAGGTGATAAACAGAGAAAAGGGCTTCAGTTGTCAAGGATTTTGTCTTGCTTAGATCCACTATCAATGTTCATAGAAACAGCAGTCAGGAGATCAAAAGATGTATTGTAATGGGTAAATCTGCTGCAGAAAACCTCTTTATAGTGTTGAAGAACAATGATGTTACTCTGAGGACTAAGGTGCACATGACCTAAGCCATGCTATTTTCCATTGCATCATATGCATGTGAAAGTTAGACACTGAATAAGGAAGGCTGTAGAAGAACAGATGCATCGAATTGTGGTCCACCAGAAGACTACTGACAGTACCATGGACTGCTGAAGGACTGACCAATCTGTATCAGAAGAAATAAGGCCAGAGTGCTGCTTAGAGGCAAGGATGGCAAGACGCCATCTTACATACTTTGGACATGTTGTCAGGAGAGACCAGTCCCTGGAGAAGGACATCCTATTTGGTACAGTGGAGAAGCCATGAAACAGAGGAGGTCCTCGAAGAAGTGGATGGACTCAGTGGCTTCATCGGTGGTTCAGGCACAGGAACAATTGTGAGGATGGTGCACGACCCTACAGTGTTTCATTCGGTTGTATGTGAGGTCACGACGAGTCCAAGTGTCCTCAATGGCACGCAACAACAACTAGCCAGAGCAGAGAGGAGCAATCTGCCCTCTGGGACTTCCCTGGGAAGGTCCTCAATGGAAATTGGGAAAGTCTAAGACCCTATGGTCATGAGTTATAGTGGTCGGAAGGCCCCAGAACAAATCCAGTAAGCCTTTCTAATCTGTGATCGTCTCCATGTCTCCATAATGGCCCCATTCTCACTTATGTAGTCCTGCCTGAGAGAGTGATGAATTGCTCTGCCTCCAATCACATTTTTGTGGCAGATTTCATCCATTTCTATAATTAGCGACATGGCCACACAGCCTTTGGACCCCATTATGGCCTCATGCTTATGGTCTCCTTCATCTAAATCATTTCTCCTACTTTTGTCTTTCTTCATTAATTGAATATCTGAGATACATATGGAAGGGGCATTATCTCTACAATAAGAGAAAGGGATGAGGTGGTGGTGGTATGGAGTGGGGTGGCACACCATCTCAGAGAATGAGAACAGCTGTTTCAATGGTTCCCACTGCAGTGTGGAAACTGCAGGTACACTAAAAGAGGACAGCAATGACAGCATTAAGGTCTTAGAGCTTAAGGACTCCCTCCCTCCTTAGGCCTCTCTTTCAACTATAAAATGTAGCTCTAAAATGCAGAGCTTCTCGGACACAGCTTGGAGGAAGCCTGTGGATCCAGGAAAGCCCCAATCTCAGCAGAACCAATTTGGCAATCCACAGGTCTGATTTTTGACCAGTCAGCTCACTTGGTCTAGCTCACTTGGTCTAGATCACTCAATTAATTATGTTCACATAAACTACAACAAACAGGTTCACACTGTCACCACATTTTCTATATAAGAAAAGTGGAACAGAAATAAGCTGCCAAATTACTTGGCTTCTTATAAAAGAAATAGCCAAGTGAATGTTTGGGAAAACAACAGCTCCCGCTATGTGGCACAGGGAGCCCTGGTGGCATAGTGGTTTTCACTTGGCTGCTACCCACATAGTTCAAAACCACCACCCGCTCTGAGAGAGAAACGTTAGGGCTTTCTACCCCTGTAAAGAGTTGCAGTCTCAGAAACTCACAGGGGCTGCTCTACCCTGTCCAATAGGGTTGCTGAAAGTCAGGGTTGCTGTGAGTCACAAAAGATGCAATGGCAGTGAGTTTTCAGTTTGATTATTAAGCAAAATTATCAAATTCTGAAACTATTGTTTCTCAATCTATCCTCCATCAAGATCTACCTAAACACTTTTAAAAAATTGAGTCATTTTATCGGGGGCTCTTACACCACTTATAACAATGCATACATCAATTGTATCAAGCACATTTGTACCTACGTTACCATCATCATTTTCTTTATACTTGACCCCTTGGTATCAGCTCCTTTTTCCCCCTTCTCTCCCACTCTCCCACCCTCATGAAACCTTGATAAATTATACTTTCATATTTTACAATGTCCAAGGTCTCACTTCACCAATGTTTCTGTTGCTTGTCCCCCTGGGGTGTGAGTGTTAACACATCAATCATTGCTATCAGTTCCCTCTATCTCATCCCTACCCTCATGTTATCACTACTTCCATTACTGTTCCTGAAGGGTTTATCTGTCCTGGATTCTGTGTGTTGAGAGTTCTTATCTGTACCAGTGTACATGCTCTGGTCTAGCCGGCTTTGTAAGGTAGAGCTGAGGTCATGATAGTTGGAGGGAGTGAGCGGGAGAGGAAGCATTGAAGAACTAGACAAATGGTATGTACTGTGGTATGAGTTGGGGTGCCAGCCCCCCACCAGTAATCTTGGGTTCAATAAGCACAATTGTATGGTTGAGATATATAAATATTATATTAAAGTCACCGGGAGCATGAGCGATAGAAGAGACATTACAATAATGCAGTCAGACACAATTCATGGTAGCATGCTCACCTCCTGGATGGCCATGATCTTACCAGCCAGGTCCACGCTCAGTGTGGATGAAGGGAGGTGGGATGGAGACCAGGCAGGAGGCTCAAGGACTGGGCTGGAGGCTGGAGCCCCAGCACAAGGCGGGCTTCCCCAGACAAATGGCGCACAACGTGGGACAATATGAGTTATATCCCATATAACAATTATATGGCCCCATTGGTATGTAGAGTGAATTTGAAAATTGTGTGAAGTGAGGATCCGGTGTGGGGATTGACAGAGAAGTAGTGGAAATAGTGAATTAGAATTTTAAAGAGGATAATGGGAGCAAGGTAAAAGTAAACCTGAAACTTATGGTACCATGCTCTCTACTTACTGAAAAGACAAGGTGTAAAAGTAACGAAGAAAAAGATACAATGTTTTCTAAAAGTAGTAAAAAGGTATAATTCATGGTTCTCAGAGGAAGGAACTTTTGATTTAGAGACCTGGGAGGAGGTCATTGTCAACTTAAAGGAAGCACAGAGATGGGGAGAGTATCCCTATGGAGAAGTGGTCTCTGTGGGTACAAGTTAAGATGGTTTTAAAACTTTTGCAGGAGGAAGAGAATAAGGATGAACAGTCTAGTGAGAAGTCTTGTGTCTATTCAAATCTAGAAAAGCAAGCTAAAGTGTCTGTGAATAAGCATGATTTAGGTTATGAAACTTTAGGAAAAACTGAAAAGGCAGGGATTGGTTTGTTATCTAAAGCCTCCAATTCTAGAACAGAACCTCATTGCCAAAGCCTGTATGCTCTCGCGAGACTGCAGACTCCGAAGGTTTAAAGGTGATACAGTACTAGAGGCAGTGGATTGCAAGATCCAAAGCATGGCTATTAAACAATCCCAGGAAGCTCCCTTGCTTTCAAAGGTAGAGAAAGCCAAGAAGCAGAACAGGCAACGTCTAAGATGCCCAAATTTAAATCAGATGAGAAGCAGTGAGAACGGGTTTCAGGCAGATGAGAAGATTTTAGGCAGAGCTAAAAGAATGAGCCTGAGTCAGAAGGGGACATAGTAAAAGCAACTGCTCTCCTGCTGGAATTTAGTGTAAGAAAGGCCAGAGATTGTAAAACAATCAAGCAAGCCAGCCCTGAAGGTAGAGAGATTAGCTCCAAAGAAATGCAAACTAGGAGAGCTAGCACAGAAGGTGAAGTTCAGGAAGTGGAACTCCAAGATATACAGATTGAAAAGAGTAGCTCAGAGAATAGATGTAAAGAAGCAAAGTATAGGAAAGCACCTTTACTCTCCAGAGTAGGAAGAGGGATTGCAGAAGAAGATTTAGAATGCAAGATGTCTTATCCTGTTAGAACCAAAAGGAATTCACAGTGCCTTTGCCTTTTAAGTTGCTGAAAGATCTCAAGCAGGCAATCAATGACTACGGCCCAGACTCCCATTTTGTAATTAGCATGATAAGGGCTCTAGCAGAGTCTGACAGCTGGACCCCTACAGATTGGAAAGCTTTAGTGAGAATTTGTCTTTACTCTTCAGAATGCTTGTGATATCAAATGCTATGGAAGGAAGCAGCCCTTGCAAGAGCTGGGAAGAATGCTGAGGATGGGATAGATATAGGAATTCATCAATTGCTAGGGGCTGCAAATTATATTACAGTTGAGTCTCAACTACAGTTTACTGAACAGACAATAGGACAGATACATGAGGTTTGCTTAAGGGCCTGGGAAAAGATAATTCCATCAGAAGAGAGAACGCCGCGTTACAGGGCTATAAGACAACAGAATGATGAGCGTTACGCTGACTTTGTGTCCCGACTGGAAGATGCTATTTCCAAATGTGTGAAGAATGTTCAGGCAGTAAGAGACCTAGTGCACAAGCTATCTTATGATTTCTCTAATAAGCACTGTAAAAATGCCTTGCATCCCTACAGCGAACAGGGCACTTTGCTGGGTTATTTTAGGATATGCAGGAATGTAGAGGCAGAGGAATACAAGGCAGACCTCATGGCAGCTTCATTGGCAAACTATATCAGACCTGGAAGAAAGTGCTTTAGTTGTGGGAAGACAAGTCATCTTCAAAAGAGTGTAGGCAGAGCAGGCTGCGGCCAGTGTCAGAGCATGGGCCAGGACCATGGAGATCGGGTTTAAACGAACCTGAACTCTGCCTCCATTGTAGGAAGGGAACTCATTGGGCGAGCCAATGTCGTTCAAAAATCAACAGTGAAGGGTCGCCATTAGCAAAGACTTCCCGGCGGGAAAATAGTGGAAGAAGCTTGATGCAGAGCCCTCATAGCAGAGCGTGGTAGGCAAGGTGTCTGCCTACTGGAGCAAAGAAGATCTTTGAGAGAAATCGCCTTTATCTAGCAGCCTCACAGCAGGAGAACAGACCTAGCCAAAGAGGCAAAAACCTAGTCTCTGTTCTCACTGCAGTTGGTTTGAATAACCAAGAGATGGCTCAGAAGCCTTCACAGGAGCTTGATCCTCAAAAGCAGGGACCTCTTATTGAAAGATTAATACAGTTTCTATCAGGAAGATTTAACCTTAGTACTCAAGAAATTTAAAATTGATACTGGAGTTGATAAGAGTTGTAAGAAAAAACCCAAAACTGTGATTGAATCAGAAATGAAGAGCAGTAATTGGGGTCCACTACCTAAAAGAACTATAGGATGTTTATTAAGAAAGTCCAAAAAAAAAAAAAAAAAAAGAAAGTCCAACATAAATTCTCAATGTGTTGCTGGAGTTATTGGTCAGGATTGTGAAGAAGAAATTAAGGCAGTAATGAGTTCTGATATACCATGGTTTGTAAAAATGTAGGATCGCTTAAGCCAATTTTCCCTTCCTTGCATTTCTAGAGTAAAAATTTATACCTATCAGGAAAGAGTACTTGAGAAGTTTGACCACCCTATAAATCAAGCAGTCTTCTGGACTGCTGTTGTGGAGAAACAGCGCCCCCACATGGAATTAGAAATGGAAGGAAAAAGGTTTGTTAACTGTGGATGCCGGGTCATTTCCTTAGGGCATTCAGGGGGGCCTAGCCCTCCCATTAACTTCCCCTAAAGCCAGCATAGAGGGAATGAGTGAAGTTAACCAAGACAGAACTCTGGGGGCATGCAAGCCCCCTAATGACAGGTGAGGACCCATGTCACAGGAAGGGGATGTGCTATAGGTGATACAGTAATGAGAGGGGATGGTCTATGGAAATGCAATAGCAAGAGTAGAGATTGGGGGGTATACATGTGACAAGATGGGCTGATTCTAGTTTTAGGATGGCAGCCTAACCTTGGTCATCTTTGGATGGGTTTGACCTCTCTGGTGTCTCCTACAAGGAAACAGACAACTACTATCCTTATCAGAAGGGAGTGAATCCTACTTGTTGTGGGATAAGCAGTGGTGTCTGCTTGCACTAGATAGCTGATAACTCTTAGGGAGAATGACCCCTGATCTATTCCTGATGACCTCCAAGTGCATAGTCATTTGCAAGCAGCTGAGTTTGGAATATATTTGGGGTAGACAGCTTGGGAGAAATCCCTCTGTTTCCCACAATCAGGCACTTGGGGAGAGAAAGAAAATCTGCCATAAAAACAAACCAGCTTGGGGAGCTGATTAAGGCACTGTGATGTAATGAGGTAGATCAGGGAGGAGGTGTTGAAACCAAACCCAAACCACATCTACTGTCCTCACTAGTCTATTCTGACTCTCATAGGACAGAGTAGAGTTGCTCTGTGGGGTTTCCAAAAGGATATATCTTCAGGGGAACAGACAGTCTCATCTTCTTTGGAGCATCAGGTGGGTTTGAACTGCCAGTATTTGGGTTAGCAGGCCAATGCCTTCCTCACAGCACCACTGGGTTCCTTGAGGGTGTCAAAAGGGAGGTACAAAGACACAGATTCTTGGATTTTTCTTCAGGCAAGAGTGCACGATTAACGACAATTATTACTACTGGCAAACTCATACATAAAGAATGCTGTCTTTAGAAGCAACATCTGTACAGGTGGGATCAAATTTCCTAGCTTCTATTGGTTTGTCTACTGCTTCCCCATATCTGACATATAGTAGAAACCTGGTAAAAAATAATTTTTTTAATTGACCCAGAAAGGTAAAGAGGCTTGATCAAGGTCAGAGTCAGCTGGTATTCAAATTGCTAAGCCCTTTAATTTGGCTGAAATCCCTACTAGTCATTCCTCATGACCCCCTGAAATGACCTCACCATGCTCCTTGGATTCCCAAATATTTTTGTGCCAACCTTCCTCAGCTTCATAAGAACATAGAGGAACCATTCTCAGACTCAGGAGGCTGGTAGCACCTGGCAGAATTTCTGAGAAGAGTCAGGAAGCATTTTTGTAGAGGCTGTAGGCATGACACAGCCTGCCTGCTGATAGCTCTTCCTCCTTCCTCCCTAGGGAGCGTCAAATGAACTTAAAATTTGTGAGGATCCTGGACCAGGTTATTTTTAATCTTTCCTTCCCTACACCACTCCACATCTGTTTATCTTGACCAAACTTTTCCCAAGGTCTCAGCCTCAAATTCACTTTCCTGTGAAGCTTTCTACTCCTATAAAGAGTTACAGACTCTCCCAGCCCTCACCCCACTATCATGACTCCAGTTCTACCTTACAAATCCGGCTAGACCAAAGCATGTACACTGGTGCAGATAAGAGCTCTGGACACACAGAATTCAGGACAGATAAACCCCCTAGGAACAGTAATGGGAGTAGTGATACCATGAGGGTGGGGGAGAGGTGGGGTGTGAAAGGGGGAACTGACTGCAATGATCACTGTATAACCACGCCGCTCCCCAGGGGGTGACTGGGGGGCATGAACAACAAGAACTTGGGTGAATGGAGACAGCGGATTCTGTACAATATGAAAAATAATAATTAATAATTTATCAAGTGTTCATGAGGTAGGGAGGGTTGGGAGGGAGGGAAATAAAAGGAGTTGATACCAAGGGCTCACATACAAAGAAAATGATGATTGCAACATATGTACAAATGTGCTTGACAAAATTGATGTATGGATTGTTATAAGACCTGTAAGAGCCCCCAATAAAATGATTTACAAAAATAGAGAGTTTCAGACTTGGAAACTCAGAGGTAGTTCTACCCTGTCCTGTGTAAGGTTGCTATGGGTCAGAATCAACTCTATAGCAATGCGTATGGTTTTGGGAGTCAACCTTGAGATTCTTACCTCAGTCTTGCAG
Source organism: Tenrec ecaudatus (assembly GCF_050624435.1). Lineage (NCBI taxonomy): Eukaryota > Metazoa > Chordata > Mammalia > Afrosoricida > Tenrecidae > Tenrec > Tenrec ecaudatus. The sequence continues at coordinate 208,940 of NW_027459699.1, read as the reverse complement.
GCAATTGCTGGCTTTCCTGAGGTTTCTGCAGTAGTTTACAAGTAATCTGAGGGATGGAATGATCTCTTGGTTCTCTCTACACCATCAAGTGAAATTTAAAATGACAATCGGTTGTAAGCGAAGGCATTCTTTTAAGAACCAATTTCTCTGCTCAACTCATATTTTTAGCTATGCTGTTTAGGAGGGAGTAGTGTTATGGTGTAGTTTTATGTTAGGTAGCTAGAGCTGGGACCAGGGTGTCTACTGGGCAGGCTCCAAATTCAGGCACATGAGGCAGGGAGGCAGTGCACTTAGGTGGGTGCAAACCAGGACAGGTGGGCTTAATTCAGCCAATGGGGTCAACCAATAATGTCAACCACGCCTCCCAGCCGAAGCCACTAAAGGCCGAACCTGGAGACCACCTCCCTGTTTTTCTGTGGGGTCTCTCTCTCTCTCTCTCTTTCTCTCTCTCTCTCTCTCTCTCTCTCTCTCAATCCTTTCTTTCCCCCTTCCCCCTCTCTCCTCTCTTTCTCTTCTCTTCTCCTCTATCACCTTCTCTCCTTAATACAAACCCATTTGGATCAACAATCAGTCTTCGACATGAATTCTTTCTCCTGTGATGCCAAGAACTGAGGTATTTCCCACCCGAGAAACCTAACAGTTATGCTGTGATCCACATGGTTGGCAGTTCAAAACTACCAGCAGCTCTGAGAAAGACTGGTTTTTCTACTACCATAGACAGAGTTTCAGAAACTCAGAGGGTCACTGCAAGTCAACAGTGACTTGATGACAGTGAGTTTGGGTTTTATTTTTTGATTTTAGGGAGAGGGTTCACAGTTCACATACCAGCACACCTGCACAGAGATTGGTTCTGAAGAGGAGGAGGACTCCAGGCCCTAGGATTCAAGGGGTACTAGACTTAAGGTGTCCCTGAAAGCAAACTCAGATATGGTCAATTTTGACAGGAAAATTGGTAAAATACACAGAGAAAAAAGAGAGGTTGGTTAGATGCATTTTATCATAGCTGTATTGTGTAACAGCATGCACTCTTAAATGAATGAGGTCATTCTGTATGAATCCATTTGGAAGAATCTCCAAAATATAATATTTAATGAAATAGGCGATACAAAAGAGTAAAAAGTAAGCTTTACTTGGACATGCGTACATGATCATCAAAAAGAAACAGAAAGGCCATAGTTGCCTCCAAGGTGGAGATTCAAAGGCTAGGAAGCGAGTGGAGGGAATAATGGATTTGTTCTGGTGATCATCCTTTCCCCAGCTTCCTGGGTGACATAACAGCTAACTTCTTGACTACTACCTAAAAAGTTGGCAGCTGGAATACACCCAGAGATGCCTTGTGTTTTAGGGTAAGAGGATATTCCAAATCTCAAAGACAATTTATTAAATCTTAAACAGGACAAACACATGCCATCGAGATGAGGGGAGGGAAACTATTAGCAAGACGTCTTATTGATATGTAAGGGTTATCTGAGATTCACAGACTTGAAAGGACATGGCGGCAGATCCCAACATCACAGTTCCAGGTGGGACTACAGAAGCAAGAATAGGACAAGGATTGGGACCTGTGTTAAACAGGACAGTTTACAAGAGTGGTCCAGGGCCAAACAACCAAGGCTTTGGGGGCATGACTCATGACTGTGCAGCCCAGAATGGCAGCCTCGATTCAAGGATACACTTAGGCAAGTCTCTAAGCCCCACCATGGGCTGCCTAAGGGGTAATCCACTTTCCAATGCCCTCTGCCTGGTGGCAAGAGTGTTCACATCCCTGGTCAATGGTCTGAAGGAATTCACTGGAAGCTTAATCCACGTGGGGACTGTGCAAATAGAATTTTGGCTTTCACTGTTATCCACATACTTCTGAAAATTGTGAATTCTCAGAATTTCAGTTGAAAGGTAGGCTTGATGATCTGCTTCTGAGGGGTCACTATGGTGCACACAGCAGGTCACTGTGCATGCGCACCGGAATCAGTTCAACAGCAGCCAACAGCATTCTCCCTTATGTTGCTTGATGTTTGTTTTATGCCCACATCTCCTCTCTCTCTCTCTCTCTCTCTCTCTCTCTCTCTCTCTCTCTCTCTCTCTCTCTCTCTCACACACACACACACACACACACACACACACACACTGGTATTTCAAAAAGTCCCTGAAAAATTCCATTCTCTTTTGATTCCTTGTTCCACTAACTTTTGGGAGCCTGCTTGTGTGCATATATGACACCATTTGTTTGCTGAAAATGAGGAGGAATTGAACTACTTGCTGAAGATCAAGGATTGCAGCCTTCAATATGGGTTACAATTCAATATAAGGAAGACCAAAATCCCCAAAACTGGACCAATAGGTGATAAACAGAGAAAAGGGCTTCAGTTGTCAAGGATTTTGTCTTGCTTAGATCCACTATCAATGTTCATAGAAACAGCAGTCAGGAGATCAAAAGATGTATTGTAATGGGTAAATCTGCTGCAGAAAACCTCTTTATAGTGTTGAAGAACAATGATGTTACTCTGAGGACTAAGGTGCACATGACCTAAGCCATGCTATTTTCCATTGCATCATATGCATGTGAAAGTTAGACACTGAATAAGGAAGGCTGTAGAAGAACAGATGCATCGAATTGTGGTCCACCAGAAGACTACTGACAGTACCATGGACTGCTGAAGGACTGACCAATCTGTATCAGAAGAAATAAGGCCAGAGTGCTGCTTAGAGGCAAGGATGGCAAGACGCCATCTTACATACTTTGGACATGTTGTCAGGAGAGACCAGTCCCTGGAGAAGGACATCCTATTTGGTACAGTGGAGAAGCCATGAAACAGAGGAGGTCCTCGAAGAAGTGGATGGACTCAGTGGCTTCATCGGTGGTTCAGGCACAGGAACAATTGTGAGGATGGTGCACGACCCTACAGTGTTTCATTCGGTTGTATGTGAGGTCACGACGAGTCCAAGTGTCCTCAATGGCACGCAACAACAACTAGCCAGAGCAGAGAGGAGCAATCTGCCCTCTGGGACTTCCCTGGGAAGGTCCTCAATGGAAATTGGGAAAGTCTAAGACCCTATGGTCATGAGTTATAGTGGTCGGAAGGCCCCAGAACAAATCCAGTAAGCCTTTCTAATCTGTGATCGTCTCCATGTCTCCATAATGGCCCCATTCTCACTTATGTAGTCCTGCCTGAGAGAGTGATGAATTGCTCTGCCTCCAATCACATTTTTGTGGCAGATTTCATCCATTTCTATAATTAGCGACATGGCCACACAGCCTTTGGACCCCATTATGGCCTCATGCTTATGGTCTCCTTCATCTAAATCATTTCTCCTACTTTTGTCTTTCTTCATTAATTGAATATCTGAGATACATATGGAAGGGGCATTATCTCTACAATAAGAGAAAGGGATGAGGTGGTGGTGGTATGGAGTGGGGTGGCACACCATCTCAGAGAATGAGAACAGCTGTTTCAATGGTTCCCACTGCAGTGTGGAAACTGCAGGTACACTAAAAGAGGACAGCAATGACAGCATTAAGGTCTTAGAGCTTAAGGACTCCCTCCCTCCTTAGGCCTCTCTTTCAACTATAAAATGTAGCTCTAAAATGCAGAGCTTCTCGGACACAGCTTGGAGGAAGCCTGTGGATCCAGGAAAGCCCCAATCTCAGCAGAACCAATTTGGCAATCCACAGGTCTGATTTTTGACCAGTCAGCTCACTTGGTCTAGCTCACTTGGTCTAGATCACTCAATTAATTATGTTCACATAAACTACAACAAACAGGTTCACACTGTCACCACATTTTCTATATAAGAAAAGTGGAACAGAAATAAGCTGCCAAATTACTTGGCTTCTTATAAAAGAAATAGCCAAGTGAATGTTTGGGAAAACAACAGCTCCCGCTATGTGGCACAGGGAGCCCTGGTGGCATAGTGGTTTTCACTTGGCTGCTACCCACATAGTTCAAAACCACCACCCGCTCTGAGAGAGAAACGTTAGGGCTTTCTACCCCTGTAAAGAGTTGCAGTCTCAGAAACTCACAGGGGCTGCTCTACCCTGTCCAATAGGGTTGCTGAAAGTCAGGGTTGCTGTGAGTCACAAAAGATGCAATGGCAGTGAGTTTTCAGTTTGATTATTAAGCAAAATTATCAAATTCTGAAACTATTGTTTCTCAATCTATCCTCCATCAAGATCTACCTAAACACTTTTAAAAAATTGAGTCATTTTATCGGGGGCTCTTACACCACTTATAACAATGCATACATCAATTGTATCAAGCACATTTGTACCTACGGTACCATCATCATTTTCTTTATACTTGACCCCTTGGTATCAGCTCCTTTTTCCCCCTTCTCTCCCACTCTCCCACCCTCATGAAACCTTGATAAATTATACTTTCATATTTTACAATGTCCAAGGTCTCACTTCACCAATGTTTCTGTTGCTTGTCCCCCTGGGGTGTGAGTGTTAATACATCAATCATTGCTATCAGTTCCCTCTATCTCATCCCTACCCTCATGTTATCACTACTTCCATTACTGTTCCTGAAGGGTTTATCTGTCCTGGATTCTGTGTGTTGAGAGTTCTTATCTGTACCAGTGTACATGCTCTGGTCTAGCCGGCTTTGTAAGGTAGAGCTGAGGTCATGATAGTTGGAGGGAGTGAGCGGGAGAGGAAGCATTGAAGAACTAGACAAATGGTATGTACTGTGGTATGAGTTGGGGTGCCAGCCCCCCACCAGTAATCTTGGGTTCAATAAGCACAATTGTATGGTTGAGATATATAAATATTATATTAAAGTCACCGGGAGCATGAGCGATAGAAGAGACATTACAATAATGCAGTCAGACACAATTCATGGTAGCATGCTCACCTCCTGGATGGCCATGATCTTACCAGCCAGGTCCACGCTCAGTGTGGATGAAGGGAGGTGGGATGGAGACCAGGCAGGAGGCTCAAGGACTGGGCTGGAGGCTGGAGCCCCAGCACAAGGCGGGCTTCCCCAGACAAATGGCGCACAACGTGGGACAATATGAGTTATATCCCATATAACAATTATATGGCCCCATTGGTATGTAGAGTGAATTTGAAAATTGTGTGAAGTGAGGATCCGGTGTGGGGATTGACAGAGAAGTAGTGGAAATAGTGAATTAGAATTTTAAAGAGGATAATGGGAGCAAGGTAAAAGTAAACCTGAAACTTATGGTACCATGCTCTCTACTTACTGAAAAGACAAGGTGTAAAAGTAACGAAGAAAAAGATACAATGTTTTCTAAAAGTAGTAAAAAGGTATAATTCATGGTTCTCAGAGGAAGGAACTTTTGATTTAGAGACCTGGGAGGAGGTCATTGTCAACTTAAAGGAAGCACAGAGATGGGGAGAGTATCCCTATGGAGAAGTGGTCTCTGTGGGTACAAGTTAAGATGGTTTTAAAACTTTTGCAGGAGGAAGAGAATAAGGATGAACAGTCTAGTGAGAAGTCTTGTGTCTATTCAAATCTAGAAAAGCAAGCTAAAGTGTCTGTGAATAAGCATGATTTAGGTTATGAAACTTTAGGAAAAACTGAAAAGGCAGGGATTGGTTTGTTATCTAAAGCCTCCAATTCTAGAACAGAACCTCATTGCCAAAGCCTGTATGCTCTCGCGAGACTGCAGACTCCGAAGGTTTAAAGGTGATACAGTACTAGAGGCAGTGGATTGCAAGATCCAAAGCATGGCTATTAAACAATCCCAGGAAGCTCCCTTGCTTTCAAAGGTAGAGAAAGCCAAGAAGCAGAACAGGCAACGTCTAAGATGCCCAAATTTAAATCAGATGAGAAGCAGTGAGAACGGGTTTCAGGCAGATGAGAAGATTTTAGGCAGAGCTAAAAGAATGAGCCTGAGTCAGAAGGGGACATAGTAAAAGCAACTGCTCTCCTGCTGGAATTTAGTGTAAGAAAGGCCAGAGATTGTAAAACAATCAAGCAAGCCAGCCCTGAAGGTAGAGAGATTAGCTCCAAAGAAATGCAAACTAGGAGAGCTAGCACAGAAGGTGAAGTTCAGGAAGTGGAACTCCAAGATATACAGATTGAAAAGAGTAGCTCAGAGAATAGATGTAAAGAAGCAAAGTATAGGAAAGCACCTTTACTCTCCAGAGTAGGAAGAGGGATTGCAGAAGAAGATTTAGAATGCAAGATGTCTTATCCTGTTAGAACCAAAAGGAATTCACAGTGCCTTTGCCTTTTAAGTTGCTAAAAGATCTCAAGCAGGCAATCAATGACTAGGGCCCAGACTCCCATTTTGTAATTAGCATGATAAGGGCTCTAGCAGAGTCTGACAGCTGGACCCCTACAGATTGGAAAGCTTTAGTGAGAATTTGTCTTTACTCTTCAGAATGCTTGTGATATCAAATGCTATGGAAGGAAGCAGCCCTTGCAAGAGCTGGGAAGAATGCTGAGGATGGGATAGATATAGGAATTCATCAATTGCTAGGGGCTGCAAATTATATTACAGTTGAGTCTCAACTACAGTTTACTGAACAGACAATAGGACAGATACATGAGGTTTGCTTAAGGGCCTGGGAAAAGATAATTCCATCAGAAGAGAGAACGCCGCGTTACAGGGCTATAAGACAACAGAATGATGAGCGTTACGCTGACTTTGTGTCCCGACTGGAAGATGCTATTTCCAAATGTGTGAAGAATGTTCAGGCAGTAAGAGACCTAGTGCACAAGCTATCTTATGATTTCTCTAATAAGCACTGTAAAAATGCCTTGCATCCCTACAGCGAACAGGGCACTTTGCTGGGTTATTTTAGGATATGCAGGAATGTAGAGGCAGAGGAATACAAGGCAGACCTCATGGCAGCTTCATTGGCAAACTATATCAGACCTGGAAGAAAGTGCTTTAGTTGTGGGAAGACAAGTCATCTTCAAAAGAGTGTAGGCAGAGCAGGCTGCGGCCAGTGTCAGAGCATGGGCCAGGACCATGGAGATCGGGTTTAAACGAACCTGAACTCTGCCTCCATTGTAGGAAGGGAACTCATTGGGCGAGCCAATGTCGTTCAAAAATCAACAGTGAAGGGTCGCCATTAGCAAAGACTTCCCGGCGGGAAAATAGTGGAAGAAGCTTGATGCAGAGCCCTCATAGCAGAGCGTGGTAGGCAAGGTGTCTGCCTACTGGAGCAAAGAAGATCTTTGAGAGAAATCGCCTTTATCTAGCAGCCTCACAGCAGGAGAACAGACCTAGCCAAAGAGGCAAAAACCTAGTCTCTGTTCTCACTGCAGTTGGTTTGAATAACCAAGAGATGGCTCAGAAGCCTTCACAGGAGCTTGATCCTCAAAAGCAGGGACCTCTTATTGAAAGATTAATACAGTTTCTATCAGGAAGATTTAACCTTAGTACTCAAGAAATTTAAAATTGATACTGGAGTTGATAAGAGTTGTAAGAAAAAACCCAAAACTGTGATTGAATCAGAAATGAAGAGCAGTAATTGGGGTCCACTACCTAAAAGAACTATAGGATGTTTATTAAGAAAGTCCAAAAAAAAAAAAAAAAAGAAAGTCCAACATAAATTCTCAATGTGTTGCTGGAGTTATTGGTCAGGATTGTGAAGAAGAAATTAAGGCAGTAATGAGTTCTGATATACCATGGTTTGTAAAAATGTAGGATCGCTTAAGCCAATTTTCCCTTCCTTGCATTTCTAGAGTAAAAATTTATACCTATCAGGAAAGAGTACTTGAGAAGTTTGACCACCCTATAAATCAAGCAGTCTTCTGGACTGCTGTTGTGGAGAAACAGCGCCCCCACATGGAATTAGAAATGGAAGGAAAAAGGTTTGTTAACTGTGGATGCCGGGTCATTTCCTTAGGGCATTCAGGGGGGCCTAGCCCTCCCATTAACTTCCCCTAAAGCCAGCATAGAGGGAATGAGTGAAGTTAACCAAGACAGAACTCTGGGGGCATGCAAGCCCCCTAATGACAGGTGAGGACCCATGTCACAGGAAGGGGATGTGCTATAGGTGATACAGTAATGAGAGGGGATGGTCTATGGAAATGCAATAGCAAGAGTAGAGATTGGGGGGTATACATGTGACAAGTTGGGCTGATTCTAGTTTTAGGATGGCAGCCTAACCTTGGTCATCTTTGGATGGGTTTGACCTCTCTGGTGTCTCCTACAAGGAAACAGACAACTACTATCCTTATCAGAAGGGAGTGAATCCTACTTGTTGTGGGATAAGCAGTGGTGTCTGCTTGCACTAGATAGCTGATAACTCTTAGGGAGAATGACCCCTGATCTATTCCTGATGACCTCCAAGTGCATAGTCATTTGCAAGCAGCTGAGTTTGGAATATATTTGGGGTAGACAGCTTGGGAGAAATCCCTCTGTTTCCCACAATCAGGCACTTGGGGAGAGAAAGAAAATCTGCCATAAAAACAAACCAGCTTGGGGAGCTGATTAAGGCACTGTGATGTAATGAGGTAGATCAGGGAGGAGGTGTTGAAACCAAACCCAAACCACATCTACTGTCCTCACTAGTCTATTCTGACTCTCATAGGACAGAGTAGAGTTGCTCTGTGGGGTTTCCAAAAGGATATATCTTCAGGGGAACAGACAGTCTCATCTTCTTTGGAGCATCAGGTGGGTTTGAACTGCCAGTATTTGGGTTAGCAGGCCAATGCCTTCCTCACAGCACCACTGGGTTCCTTGAGGGTGTCAAAAGGGAGGTACAAAGACACAGATTCTTGGATTTTTCTTCAGGCAAGAGTGCACGATTAACGACAATTATTACTACTGGCAAACTCATACATAAAGAATGCTGTCTTTAGAAGCAACATCTGTACAGGTGGGATCAAATTTCCTAGCTTCTATTGGTTTGTCTACTGCTTCCCCATATCTGACATATAGTAGAAACCTGGTAAAAAATAATTTTTTTAATTGACCCAGAAAGGTAAAGAGGCTTGATCAAGGTCAGAGTCAGCTGGTATTCAAATTGCTAAGCCCTTTAATTTGGCTGAAATCCCTACTAGTCATTCCTCATGACCCCCTGAAATGACCTCACCATGCTCCTTGGATTCCCAAATATTTTTGTGCCAACCTTCCTCAGCTTCATAAGAACATAGAGGAACCATTCTCAGACTCAGGAGGCTGGTAGCACCTGGCAGAATTTCTGAGAAGAGTCAGGAAGCATTTTTGTAGAGGCTGTAGGCATGACACAGCCTGCCTGCTGATAGCTCTTCCTCCTTCCTCCCTAGGGAGCGTCAAATGAACTTAAAATTTGTGAGGATCCTGGACCAGGTTATTTTTAATCTTTCCTTCCCTACACCACTCCACATCTGTTTATCTTGACCAAACTTTTCCCAAGGTCTCAGCCTCAAATTCACTTTCCTGTGAAGCTTTCTACTCCTATAAAGAGTTACAGACTCTCCCAGCCCTCACCCCACTATCATGACTCCAGTTCTACCTTACAAATCCGGCTAGACCAAAGCATGTACACTGGTGCAGATAAGAGCTCTGGACACACAGAATTCAGGACAGATAAACCCCCTAGGAACAGTAATGGGAGTAGTGATACCATGAGGGTGGGGGAGAGGTGGGGTGTGAAAGGGGGAACTGACTGCAATGATCACTGTATAACCACGCCGCTCCCCAGGGGGTGACTGGGGGGCATGAACAACAAGAACTTGGGTGAATGGAGACAGCGGATTCTGTACAATATGAAAAATAATAATTAATAATTTATCAAGTGTTCATGAGGTAGGGAGGGTTGGGAGGGAGGGAAATAAAAGGAGTTGATACCAAGGGCTCACATACAAAGAAAATGATGATTGCAACATATGTACAAATGTGCTTGACAAAATTGATGTATGGATTGTTATAAGACCTGTAAGAGCCCCCAATAAAATGATTTACAAAAATAGAGAGTTTCAGACTTGGAAACTCAGAGGTAGTTCTACCCTGTCCTGTGTAAGGTTGCTATGGGTCAGAATCAACTCTATAGCAATGCGTATGGTTTTGGGAGTCAACCTTGAGATTCTACCTCAGTCTTGCAGGCAATTGCTGGCTTTCCTGAGGTTTCTGCAGTAGTTTACAAGTAATCTGAGGGATGGAATGATCTCTTGGTTCTCTCTACACCATCAAGTGAAATTTAAAATGACAATCGGTTGTAAGCGAAGGCATTCTTTTAAGAACCAATTTCTCTGCTCAACTCATATTTTTAGCTATGCTGTTTAGGAGGGAGTAGTGTTATGGTGTAGTTTTATGTTAGGTAGCTAGAGCTGGGACCAGGGTGTCTACTGGGCAGGCTCCAAATTCAGGCACATGAGGCAGGGAGGCAGTGCACTTAGGTGGGTGCAAACCAGGACAGGTGGGCTTAATTCAGCCAATGGGGTCAACCAATAATGTCAACCACGCCTCCCAGCCGAAGCCACTAAAGGCCGAACCTGGAGACCACCTCCCTGTTTTTCTGTGGGGTCTCTCTCTCTCTCTCTCTTTCTCTCTCTCTCTCTCTCTCTCTCTCTCTCTCTCAATCCTTTCTTTCCCCCTTCCCCCTCTCTCCTCTCTTTCTCTTCTCTTCTCCTCTATCACCTTCTCTCCTTAATACAAACCCATTTGGATCAACAATCAGTCTTCGACATGAATTCTTTCTCCTGTGATGCCAAGAACTGAGGTATTTCCCACCCGAGAAACCTAACAGTTATGCTGTGATCCACATGGTTGGCAGTTCAAAACTACCAGCAGCTCTGAGAAAGACTGGTTTTTCTACTACCATAGACAGAGTTTCAGAAACTCAGAGGGTCACTGCAAGTCAACAGTGACTTGATGACAGTGAGTTTGGGTTTTATTTTTTGATTTTAGGGAGAGGGTTCACAGTTCACATACCAGCACACCTGCACAGAGATTGGTTCTGAAGAGGAGGAGGACTCCAGGCCCTAGGATTCAAGGGGTACTAGACTTAAGGTGTCCCTGAAAGCAAACTCAGATATGGTCAATTTTGACAGGAAAATTGGTAAAATACACAGAGAAAAAAGAGAGGTTGGTTAGATGCATTTTATCATAGCTGTATTGTGTAACAGCATGCACTCTTAAATGAATGAGGTCATTCTGTATGAATCCATTTGGAAGAATCTCCAAAATATAATATTTAATGAAATAGGCGATACAAAAGAGTAAAAAGTAAGCTTTACTTGGACATGCGTACATGATCATCAAAAAGAAACAGAAAGGCCATAGTTGCCTCCAAGGTGGAGATTCAAAGGCTAGGAAGCGAGTGGAGGGAATAATGGATTTGTTCTGGTGATCATCCTTTCCCCAGCTTCCTGGGTGACATAACAGCTAACTTCTTGACTACTACCTAAAAAGTTGGCAGCTGGAATACACCCAGAGATGCCTTGTGTTTTAGGGTAAGAGGATATTCCAAATCTCAAAGATAATTTATTAAATCTTAAACAGGACAAACACATGCCATCGAGATGAGGGGAGGGAAACTATTAGCAAGACGTCTTATTGATATGTAAGGGTTATCTGAGATTCACAGACTTGAAAGGACATGGCGGCAGATCCCAACATCACAGTTCCAGGTGGGACTACAGAAGCAAGAATAGGACAAGGATTGGGACCTGTGTTAAACAGGACAGTTTACAAGAGTGGTCCAGGGCCAAACAACCAAGGCTTTGGGGGCATGACTCATGACTGTGCAGCCCAGAATGGCAGCCTCGATTCAAGGATACACTTAGGCAAGTCTCTAAGCCCCACCATGGGCTGCCTAAGGGGTAATCCACTTTCCAATGCCCTCTGCCTGGTGGCAAGAGTGTTCACATCCCTGGTCAATGGTCTGAAGGAATTCACTGGAAGCTTAATCCACGTGGGGACTGTGCAAATAGAATTTTGGCTTTCACTGTTATCCACATACTTCTGAAAATTGTGAATTCTCAGAATTTCAGTTGAAAGGTAGGCTTGATGATCTGCTTCTGAGGGGTCACTATGGTGCACACAGCAGGTCACTGTGCATGCGCACCGGAATCAGTTCAACAGCAGCCAACAGCATTCTCCCTTATGTTGCTTGATGTTTGTTTTATGCCCACATCTCCTCTCTCTCTCTCTCTCTCTCTCTCTCTCTCTCTCTCTCTCTCTCTCTCTCTCTCTCTCTCTCTCTCACACACACACACACACACACACACACACTGGTATTTCAAAAAGTCCCTGAAAAATTCCATTCTCTTTTGATTCCTTGTTCCACTAACTTTTGGGAGCCTGCTTGTGTGCATATATGACACCATTTGTTTGCTGAAAATGAGGAGGAATTGAACTACTTGCTGAAGATCAAGGATTGCAGCCTTCAATATGGGTTACAATTCAATATAAGGAAGACCAAAATCCCCAAAACTGGACCAATAGGTGATAAACAGAGAAAAGGGCTTCAGTTGTCAAGGATTTTGTCTTGCTTAGATCCACTATCAATGTTCATAGAAACAGCAGTCAGGAGATCAAAAGATGTATTGTAATGGGTAAATCTGCTGCAGAAAACCTCTTTATAGTGTTGAAGAACAATGATGTTACTCTGAGGACTAAGGTGCACATGACCTAAGCCATGCTATTTTCCATTGCATCATATGCATGTGAAAGTTAGACACTGAATAAGGAAGGCTGTAGAAGAACAGATGCATCGAATTGTGGTCCACCAGAAGACTACTGACAGTACCATGGACTGCTGAAGGACTGACCAATCTGTATCAGAAGAAATAAGGCCAGAGTGCTGCTTAGAGGCAAGGATGGCAAGACGCCATCTTACATACTTTGGACATGTTGTCAGGAGAGACCAGTCCCTGGAGAAGGACATCCTATTTGGTACAGTGGAGAAGCCATGAAACAGAGGAGGTCCTCGAAGAAGTGGATGGACTCAGTGGCTTCATCGGTGGTTCAGGCACAGGAACAATTGTGAGGATGGTGCACGACCCTACAGTGTTTCATTCGGTTGTATGTGAGGTCACGACGAGTCCAAGTGTCCTCAATGGCACGCAACAACAACTAGCCAGAGCAGAGAGGAGCAATCTGCCCTCTGGGACTTCCCTGGGAAGGTCCTCAATGGAAATTGGGAAAGTCTAAGACCCTATGGTCATGAGTTATAGTGGTCGGAAGGCCCCAGAACAAATCCAGTAAGCCTTTCTAATCTGTGATCGTCTCCATGTCTCCATAATGGCCCCATTCTCACTTATGTAGTCCTGCCTGAGAGAGTGATGAATTGCTCTGCCTCCAATCACATTTTTGTGGCAGATTTCATCCATTTCTATAATTAGCGACATGGCCACACAGCCTTTGGACCCCATTATGGCCTCATGCTTATGGTCTCCTTCATCTAAATCATTTCTCCTACTTTTGTCTTTCTTCATTAATTGAATATCTGAGATACATATGGAAGGGGCATTATCTCTACAATAAGAGAAAGGGATGAGGTGGTGGTGGTATGGAGTGGGGTGGCACACCATCTCAGAGAATGAGAACAGCTGTTTCAATGGTTCCCACTGCAGTGTGGAAACTGCAGGTACACTAAAAGAGGACAGCAATGACAGCATTAAGGTCTTAGAGCTTAAGGACTCCCTCCCTCCTTAGGCCTCTCTTTCAACTATAAAATGTAGCTCTAAAATGCAGAGCTTCTCGGACACAGCTTGGAGGAAGCCTGTGGATCCAGGAAAGCCCCAATCTCAGCAGAACCAATTTGGCAATCCACAGGTCTGATTTTTGACCAGTCAGCTCACTTGGTCTAGCTCACTTGGTCTAGATCACTCAATTAATTATGTTCACATAAACTACAACAAACAGGTTCACACTGTCACCACATTTTCTATATAAGAAAAGTGGAACAGAAATAAGCTGCCAAATTACTTGGCTTCTTATAAAAGAAATAGCCAAGTGAATGTTTGGGAAAACAACAGCTCCCGCTATGTGGCACAGGGAGCCCTGGTGGCATAGTGGTTTTCACTTGGCTGCTACCCACATAGTTCAAAACCACCACCCGCTCTGAGAGAGAAACGTTAGGGCTTTCTACCCCTGTAAAGAGTTGCAGTCTCAGAAACTCACAGGGGCTGCTCTACCCTGTCCAATAGGGTTGCTGAAAGTCAGGGTTGCTGTGAGTCACAAAAGATGCAATGGCAGTGAGTTTTCAGTTTGATTATTAAGCAAAATTATCAAATTCTGAAACTATTGTTTCTCAATCTATCCTCCATCAAGATCTACCTAAACACTTTTAAAAAATTGAGTCATTTTATCGGGGGCTCTTACACCACTTATAACAATGCATACATCAATTGTATCAAGCACATTTGTACCTACGGTACCATCATCATTTTCTTTATACTTGACCCCTTGGTATCAGCTCCTTTTTCCCCCTTCTCTCCCACTCTCCCACCCTCATGAAACCTTGATAAATTATACTTTCATATTTTACAATGTCCAAGGTCTCACTTCACCAATGTTTCTGTTGCTTGTCCCCCTGGGGTGTGAGTGTTAATACATCAATCATTGCTATCAGTTCCCTCTATCTCATCCCTACCCTCATGTTATCACTACTTCCATTACTGTTCCTGAAGGGTTTATCTGTCCTGGATTCTGTGTGTTGAGAGTTCTTATCTGTACCAGTGTACATGCTCTGGTCTAGCCGGCTTTGTAAGGTAGAGCTGAGGTCATGATAGTTGGAGGGAGTGAGCGGGAGAGGAAGCATTGAAGAACTAGACAAATGGTATGTACTGTGGTATGAGTTGGGGTGCCAGCCCCCCACCAGTAATCTTGGGTTCAATAAGCACAATTGTATGGTTGAGATATATAAATATTATATTAAAGTCACCGGGAGCATGAGCGATAGAAGAGACATTACAATAATGCAGTCAGACACAATTCATGGTAGCATGCTCACCTCCTGGATGGCCATGATCTTACCAGCCAGGTCCACGCTCAGTGTGGATGAAGGGAGGTGGGATGGAGACCAGGCAGGAGGCTCAAGGACTGGGCTGGAGGCTGGAGCCCCAGCACAAGGCGGGCTTCCCCAGACAAATGGCGCACAACGTGGGACAATATGAGTTATATCCCATATAACAATTATATGGCCCCATTGGTATGTAGAGTGAATTTGAAAATTGTGTGAAGTGAGGATCCGGTGTGGGGATTGACAGAGAAGTAGTGGAAATAGTGAATTAGAATTTTAAAGAGGATAATGGGAGCAAGGTAAAAGTAAACCTGAAACTTATGGTACCATGCTCTCTACTTACTGAAAAGACAAGGTGTAAAAGTAACGAAGAAAAAGATACAATGTTTTCTAAAAGTAGTAAAAAGGTATAATTCATGGTTCTCAGAGGAAGGAACTTTTGATTTAGAGACCTGGGAGGAGGTCATTGTCAACTTAAAGGAAGCACAGAGATGGGGAGAGTATCCCTATGGAGAAGTGGTCTCTGTGGGTACAAGTTAAGATGGTTTTAAAACTTTTGCAGGAGGAAGAGAATAAGGATGAACAGTCTAGTGAGAAGTCTTGTGTCTATTCAAATCTAGAAAAGCAAGCTAAAGTGTCTGTGAATAAGCATGATTTAGGTTATGAAACTTTAGGAAAAACTGAAAAGGCAGGGATTGGTTTGTTATCTAAAGCCTCCAATTCTAGAACAGAACCTCATTGCCAAAGCCTGTATGCTCTCGCGAGACTGCAGACTCCGAAGGTTTAAAGGTGATACAGTACTAGAGGCAGTGGATTGCAAGATCCAAAGCATGGCTATTAAACAATCCCAGGAAGCTCCCTTGCTTTCAAAGGTAGAGAAAGCCAAGAAGCAGAACAGGCAACGTCTAAGATGCCCAAATTTAAATCAGATGAGAAGCAGTGAGAACGGGTTTCAGGCAGATGAGAAGATTTTAGGCAGAGCTAAAAGAATGAGCCTGAGTCAGAAGGGGACATAGTAAAAGCAACTGCTCTCCTGCTGGAATTTAGTGTAAGAAAGGCCAGAGATTGTAAAACAATCAAGCAAGCCAGCCCTGAAGGTAGAGAGATTAGCTCCAAAGAAATGCAAACTAGGAGAGCTAGCACAGAAGGTGAAGTTCAGGAAGTGGAACTCCAAGATATACAGATTGAAAAGAGTAGCTCAGAGAATAGATGTAAAGAAGCAAAGTATAGGAAAGCACCTTTACTCTCCAGAGTAGGAAGAGGGATTGCAGAAGAAGATTTAGAATGCAAGATGTCTTATCCTGTTAGAACCAAAAGGAATTCACAGTGCCTTTGCCTTTTAAGTTGCTAAAAGATCTCAAGCAGGCAATCAATGACTAGGGCCCAGACTCCCATTTTGTAATTAGCATGATAAGGGCTCTAGCAGAGTCTGACAGCTGGACCCCTACAGATTGGAAAGCTTTAGTGAGAATTTGTCTTTACTCTTCAGAATGCTTGTGATATCAAATGCTATGGAAGGAAGCAGCCCTTGCAAGAGCTGGGAAGAATGCTGAGGATGGGATAGATATAGGAATTCATCAATTGCTAGGGGCTGCAAATTATATTACAGTTGAGTCTCAACTACAGTTTACTGAACAGACAATAGGACAGATACATGAGGTTTGCTTAAGGGCCTGGGAAAAGATAATTCCATCAGAAGAGAGAACGCCGCGTTACAGGGCTATAAGACAACAGAATGATGAGCGTTACGCTGACTTTGTGTCCCGACTGGAAGATGCTATTTCCAAATGTGTGAAGAATGTTCAGGCAGTAAGAGACCTAGTGCACAAGCTATCTTATGATTTCTCTAATAAGCACTGTAAAAATGCCTTGCATCCCTACAGCGAACAGGGCACTTTGCTGGGTTATTTTAGGATATGCAGGAATGTAGAGGCAGAGGAATACAAGGCAGACCTCATGGCAGCTTCATTGGCAAACTATATCAGACCTGGAAGAAAGTGCTTTAGTTGTGGGAAGACAAGTCATCTTCAAAAGAGTGTAGGCAGAGCAGGCTGCGGCCAGTGTCAGAGCATGGGCCAGGACCATGGAGATCGGGTTTAAACGAACCTGAACTCTGCCTCCATTGTAGGAAGGGAACTCATTGGGCGAGCCAATGTCGTTCAAAAATCAACAGTGAAGGGTCGCCATTAGCAAAGACTTCCCGGCGGGAAAATAGTGGAAGAAGCTTGATGCAGAGCCCTCATAGCAGAGCGTGGTAGGCAAGGTGTCTGCCTACTGGAGCAAAGAAGATCTTTGAGAGAAATCGCCTTTATCTAGCAGCCTCACAGCAGGAGAACAGACCTAGCCAAAGAGGCAAAAACCTAGTCTCTGTTCTCACTGCAGTTGGTTTGAATAACCAAGAGATGGCTCAGAAGCCTTCACAGGAGCTTGATCCTCAAAAGCAGGGACCTCTTATTGAAAGATTAATACAGTTTCTATCAGGAAGATTTAACCTTAGTACTCAAGAAATTAAAATTGATACTGGAGTTGATAAGAGTTGTAAGAAAAAACCCAAAACTGTGATTGAATCAGAAATGAAGAGCAGTAATTGGGGTCCACTACCTAAAAGAACTATAGGATGTTTATTAAGAAAGTCCAAAAAAAAAGAAAAAGAAAGTCTAACATAAATTCTCAATGTGTTGCTGGAGTTATTGGTCAGGATTGTGAAGAAGAAATTAAGGCAGTAATGAGTTCTGATATACCATGGTTTGTATAAATGTAGGATCGCTTAAGCCAATTTTCCCTTCCTTGCATTTCTAGAGTAAAAATTTATACCTATCAGGAAAGAGTACTTGAGAAGTTTGACCACCCTATAAATCAAGCAGTCTTCTGGACTGCTGTTGTGGAGAAACAGCGCCCCCACATGGAATTAGAAATGGAAGGAAAAAGGTTTGTTAACTGTGGATGCCGGGTCATTTCCTTAGGGCATTCAGGGGGGCCTAGCCCTCCCATTAACTTCCCCTAAAGCCAGCATAGAGGGAATGAGTGAAGTTAACCAAGACAGAATATTGCAAGGTAAAATCATACAGTGTGAGTAGCCTGAAAGGCAAAACGGCTCAATTGAGCCTATAACCTTATTGGTAAGCCTGGAGAAAAAATGTCTGCTTGGTAAGTTACTTCAAGATCAGCTGAACAAATTTATTAAGAATTTTTTCAGTCTTTCAAAGTATGATAAGAAGTTCTCCCAATTAGTTAGCTCTCTTAATTCTCTGAGGGATGGGAGCCAGTATTTACATAACAATGAAGGTTATCTAACTAGTACTTTTACTGGTTCAAGATCTAGCAATGCTTTACTATTTAAATTGTTAAAACAGAAGGAGGAGAAGAGGAATCTTATGTGTGACAAAGTTCATTTACTCATTTTAACTAAAAATTTTTTCTCCTTACTAAAAGCTTGTAATAAAATTAGGGAAGATAAACACATTTTCAATTCTACAGAGAAAATTGATCCTAAGAAATCTGAGGATGATGGAAACTGTGTTTGGGATCCAGGTCCATTCACCTGGAGAAAAGGCTATGCATGTATGTTTTTTACAGAATAAAACTGATGGACTCCCTTTAAAAGGACGCAACCACCTTTGGAGAAAGATGGACAAGGAAGAGATGGAGAGGCCAACCAATATTAATCATAAATCCTTTTTTCAGGTTAATGATACCCCAAAGAGAGGGGCTATTTCTTTATATTTTCACAGGCAAAGGAGATAGGTGGATTTCTCTTCAGCCAGCAAGGCCCAGAAGAAAGCGGGTCACTGTTATTGAAGTTATTCAAAACGTCAAGAAGACCTCGAAGATTCCTGAGAATGGCGATTGCTGACTGCTGAGATATTTCTTCCATTGCTGACGCTGTCTAAGAGACACTCTGGGATGCTATCATAACTGAACATTTTATACAATGTGACTGGAATATTACTGCAGACTGCTTTGCTGAAAGATCAAGATTTTGAATTTGTCAATGCTATAATGTGATTGGAATGTAACTGATTTCTGTATAACCACTTATCCTTATAATAAGACATTGCATGATTGGAATTTGATTAGGAAACATTTGCAAGGGTTTAAGGGAAACATTTCATTAGATATTGATCAGCTTAAAAAGGATATTTTCTATACATTCAAAGACAAGCTTGAGGCTTCTCCTGGCTCTGATGTGATTAAGCAATTGATGAGTAGCATGGAAGGGTTGGACCCTCGAGCTTGGGGGCAAAGTACTTCACATAGCTTAAGTTCCAGTCTGACTGTGTTTTTTATCATAATTGTGATGCTTGCAGTCTCATGTCACTTCTATAGGAAGCTAATAGCTATGAAAAGAGACCATGTTGCCTCCGTGACACTATTGAATCTTAAACATAATGCAGAGAGGGGAAATGTGGGATACTAGCACCAAGGGAAATAATACTGGGACTTATTCCCTGACTGGTACAGAGGGAATCTGGGAGACTAATGTTCCATGGCTGGAAGACCACCACTCTGTTAGTTGGAGATATACTCCAAGTTCATGTTCCTGCGGTAATCTATCATTTCCACAGATTCTCCCTTAAAGCTGTGCTGCCTTAAAGTGAGCTCATGGCTGATACATTCTCCCTATAGAAGCAGACATTCCTATTTGGCTCTATTTCTTCCCACCGCAGTATCCAATCTCTCTCATACCTTCCTCCAATAACAGATGGGAATAAGGGGACTTTACCCCCAGTGCCTGGATTCTAAATGTTTCTATCAAGCCTGAATTTTTGGCTATATTAATTGGATCATGAAGTTTTGCCTTTACAGCTTTAAATGTATAGAAAATGATTTAAAAACACGTCAGTCACGCCCACCACAGGTTTCCCGCTCCTAAAACTCACTTCCGTGCAAAAAGACACCTGAGTGGCAGGCGGGTTGGGCCGCCCGCGTAGACTCCATGGCGCCAACGCCGCTCTCCGCTGAGGCGCCCTCAGGAGGCGCCCGAACGCGCCCCGCCCCTCCCCCCCTGTTGGGGACGTCCGGCGGAGCCTCAGCAAGGCATCCTGAGGGCGGCCAGGCTCGGGCTCGTTCTTCGAGCCGGCAGGAAGCGCAGCACCGGCGCTGGAGCCTCCGGCCGGGATCTCCAAGAGCTAGCCGCCGCGACCCCCCGCCCTCGGCCGCCCTCAGCCGCGCCGCATCCGGGTCCCGCTGCCGCTCTCACCTGCGCGGCGCCCTGCGCAGTGCACTCCGGATCCGGTGTGCCGTCAGTAGCCCCAGCCGCCGTGACCTCCCCGCGCGGTCACCTCTCGCCTGCCCGGCGCCGCACTGCGCCCGCCCGCCGCCCGCCGCCCACGGCCAGGGCCCGTTCAGCCGCCCCCGCCGCCCGGACCGGCGGAGCACGTGCGCCCGCGCCTCCCAGCGAGCTGCACGGCCGGCCGGGGCCTCCAGCTGCCTTTCTGGAGCCTCTCCTGGAGGGTCCTGAGGGACCGCAGAGCCCCCGGACCCCTGCCTTCTGGAGCGGCCCGCAGCCGCCTCGCGGGGACCCCTCTGCCTCGGCGTTCCCTCGCAGCCCTTCGCCCCACTTGTGCCCCGCGGCGCCGCAGACCCCAGAACCCCCTTCCTGAGCGTAGGAGTGCGGGGATGTTGCCCCGCACCGTCGATGGCCGTTGAAAGGCTGAAGTTCCCACTTCCAAGTTCAAGAATATTCTGTGTGTTCATTTTTGTGATAACAGCTAACACTTTGCTGCAGTTTCATCGGTTAACCAATTCTTTTCGTATTCTGCTCGCCTGTTCGCTTTTGTCTCAACCAGGAAATGTCACGCCCCTCATTCTTGGATCACAGTTGAATTTTTTATTGATTATAAACCCTAATGTCGACTTACTGTAAAGCACCTGTACGAGGAAGCTTCAAAAATTCATGGGAAATTATCTTCTCTTTTCATTCCTTTCTCCCACGATCTTTCCGAAGCTCCCGCGTATTGTGATGCCAGTGTACAATTAGTAAAGCCACTCTGGCAAATAATTCAGTAGTCTGGGATATAATTTAGAACTATATGCTATGCAAAGCAAAGGTGGCAAAACAATCCAGTGGTAAAGGAATACTTTGGTTAATGAGTGGTTGAATTGGCTGAATTTACAAGAAATCAAAGGAAGGAGCATACTACATTCAAAAATAAACTCCAGGAGGATTAGAGCGATAAAATATTCAAAGCATTAAAAACTTAGAGGGATTTATTTTCGAGAGTAGCAATTTAGCTTTAGTGAGGTGGAAACTTTAAGCAAGACACGAAGGTTCATGTCTTTAAAGGAAAGATAAAGCTATTTGACTATATACAGATGTTTTTACCTTTTAGCATGGTATCACAATGACAAGAAAAGTGTTTTAAAAGAACAATTGGCTATGCAAAACGCATGGCAATCTAACATAAAGTTTCTTTTTTTTTCATAAAGTTTCTATAAATTACTTTTCCAGACAAATTACTCGGTTCTATATGTTTTTAATACAGGCAATACATACACATAGACAACTAACAGAAGAGAGGTTCATAAGCATGATTCATAAACATTGAAAAGATGCCTAATGTCATTGAAAGCCCTGGAAACATAAAGGGTTGAGATATAAATATTAAAGTCATTGGGAGCATGAGAGATAGAAGAGATATTACAATAATGCAGTCACACACATATCATGGTAGCCTTGCTCACCCCAGCCCCACTTGGTGGTCCACATGGAGAGAGGGGGAAGGGAAGGAGGACAAGGGGAATTGGAAACGGGAGGGTAAAGACATACATCACAGGAAGGACTTGGACTATGTTATACAGCAGTGAGAAGGGGTGGTCTAGGGGCATACATGCAATAGGAAGAGGAGGGATTGGGGGTATACAGGTGACAAAATGGGCGGATCCTACATTTAGAATGGCAGCTTAACTTTGACTTGTTTTCTGGATCTCCATATGAACCATTATCAGTAGGGTGTGAACTCCACCTACTGGAACCAAGCTAATGGTTCCAAGTTTTAGAGAAAAGCAATCCATTGTCTCCACCAGCAGGGAGCAGAGACTGCAGTCTGGCAGCATTGCCTTGAGGGACCTTGCAAGCATCTGGCCCACACACATTATCCCTCTAGTAGGAATCAACCCAGTTAACTTACATTGGGGCTTTTAATCTCCAGACTATATATTTTTATTGGAGTAGAAAGCCTCATCTTTCTTCCCTGGAGCTGGCTGGTGGTTTTGAAGAGTGAAACCTTGTGGTTAACCGCCCAACCCATAACCTTCTATGGCACTAGAGCTCCATGACTCTGAACTAGCAACGTAAAATGCTTTGCCCTCAGGCAGAGTTTGTTTGCTTCCACCCACTCCTCTGGCCAGCCTGGTGAGGAGTAGTCTAGCCCTCAAGAACTTGCCTGAGTATGCCCTTGATGGGAATTGGGGTACTGAGGTTGCACGTTCATGCCCTGACCAAGATGGTTGGAGGGCCCTGAACCTGTCCTGTAAACTTTTCTAATCTGCAATAATGTATTTACTCCAATCATGGTCCCTTTCCCATTTCTGTAGTCACATTTCCAACTGTGATGGTCTGATCTGCTGGGAACTTGACTTTTAAAGGGGCTTCCTTTGTTTTCCATGTGACCGAGCTGTTGTGAATCCTTCAGTCCCCATTATGGCCTCATGCTTACGGTCTCCCTCAACCAGATGATTTGTTTTTTCTGGACTTTGTCCCATTCAAGATTTAACAAGGGGGTCTCTGTAAATTATATTTGAACTTCGAGTCTTCTCCCTGATCTAAAACAATGCACACAAAAATATATACCAATTCGATCATTTCTACATGTACAATTTGCTAACATTCATTATATTTCTGAAATTATGTAGCCATTCTCACTGTCCTTTTCCAATTCCAAATTTCCATCACACACATAAGCTCACTGCCCCTTAAACTTTTCACCTAACCTTCCAAGTTCCTGTGTCAATCTGATCACAGACAGATTATTCTTTAAAAGAGCACAATGTCTAAAGCAGATCTTCTTCACTGATTCAGCTTTTGGTTGGCTTTAAAAAGACTTTACAAAAATCAAATCTGCTGCTATCAAGTTAATGCTGACTCATAGTGAATACCCCCTATGGGCTTCTGAGACTGTAACTGTTTACAGGAGTAGAAAGGCCCACCTTTCTCCTGCAGAGCGGCTGGTAGTTTCAAACTGCTGAGCTTGTGGATCGCAGCCCAACATGAGTGCCCAGCAAAGAGCACCCAGAGAAACTGAGCCCCACATCCTTAAGCCACATGAGCCATGGAGTCGGGCAGAGTTGAGATGCAGTCCTCCCCAAAGCCTTCAGAAACAACAAGAAGCCTTCAGAGACATCAAGAAGGATCACTAACTCTTTTGGTAGCCAAAAGAACGATCAGCCCCATAGTCAAGAGGCAGGACAAGTATCAGTGGCTCTGGCCAGACTGGAGGGGCTCACTCAAGGCCATTCCAGGCCAGGGCCAGGTACCTGTGTCTGGCTTCGAGTACTCCAGGCACAGAATCTCTGACTCATGGGCCTCCACCTTCAGCATTTCACTCAGGAACTGCAATTCGTGGACCCTGCAAAATGAGAAGAGAGGAGAGGCCGTTCAGTGCCAGGCAGCGGGGGGAAAGAATCATCACCCACCCCCTTCCACCTTTTCCTCTCCATCAAGAGCTGTTTTACTTTACCTTTTGGGTTGAACCTTTAGAAAAATGAGTCAAGATATGTCACATTCAACTCTCTCACCTGGTCTCCCTTCGTATTAATGTTTTATGCACTACAGTACACAGTGATAAGGACCACGGAGGTCACACTGGTACAACATTATTAGACTTTATTTAAATGTCACCAGCGGGGGTTGCTCTGAGTTGGAATCAACCCAATGCCAATGAGTTTGTTTGTTTATCCCACGAATGTACTTCTTCTGCTCCAGGATCCTAGGAGCCCCCACGGCACATGGGTGTCATCTGTCCCAGTCTAGAACGGCTTTCAGTCTTTGCTTGTCTTTCCTACCCTGACACCTGGGAGAGTGTGATAAGTTACTCTGGCAGGTGTACCTCAAATGAAGGTTGCCTGATGTTTCCTCATGACTATCCTAAGTTCCTTATACATTTGGGTCAAGAATACCAGACACAATGCTAGGAGGAGGCTGCATGGAAAAACAGAACTAAAAGAAACTTTCCATCAACGTTTGTTGTTGTTGTTCAACATTTTATTGGGAGTTCTTAAGAGTCATAACATTTTCTGGGAACATTTTGAAACCTCTCAGTGTACCCTCTCACCAGATTCATGCTGCTGCCACGGGATGTTAACCTTAATGACTTGGCTAAGGGCGGGTTTTGCCGTTTCTTCATTGTCAAGTTAGTATCTTTCCCTTGGAGATAATAAATTTTGTCCCCAACCCTTTTCAGCTAAACCCTCCTGAACCTCTGTCCTTGGGGGCCTAAAGTTCCCCCATCCTGTCCCCTGGAGGCAACGGCTTATCCCATAGCAAGCAAGTCATAATGATTAGCTCTTGTCTTTAACAAGTAAAGGAATATACATTAACCAAGCACCTAGTAAGTACTAGGCATTCTAAATCTCCCACTTACATTGTCTCCTGTTCGTAAAAATCAAATGCATCAGGTATGTCATTTCACAATTGCAGAAACTAAGGTTTGGTCAAGTTCAGGAACATGTCCAAAGAGGCCAAGCTAAGACTGCACAGGGGCATACTGAAAAACGTCTGAGATGAGTCAGCACTAAAATCCCCTCCCATCCTCAGAGCCAATTAACAGATACGAAGGGACCCAGGGGCACAGCTTGGGGAGCAAGGGTGCTGGAGGAAACAAATTCCACACTTGAGGAACCCCAGCTCCTAATGGTAGGTCAGGAAACACGGTCAGTCTCAGCAGACCTGGCCCACGTACCTCTACACTCCAGACGCAGGAGGAATGATACAGAGCTGAATACACCTTGCCCACTTTCTTGGGGTCCTTCACATCCCAGACATAAGTACTATGGTCATTGTACACACAAGACAGCCACTGATTTGCAGGATCAAAGGTCAAGGTGATGGTGTCCCGATACTTCGCATTGGCCACTCCAGCGAAAAGGCGACTGAGGAAAGAGGGGGTCAGGGTGTCCAGGGCAGACAGGGCAAACTGGTGAGTTAGCGCTAATGAAAAGGGGCACTAAAGGGAGGAGCAGCTGGTTGGCCAGCAGTCACTGGAGAAAGAACGCAGCGGCTGGCCTGGCATTCCTTGCCATGGGGCTCTGCAAAAGAACACAAGCTATTTCATAGCCCCCAACATCAGGCGGGGACAGTGTGTGGCCGTGATGCAGCCAAGCAGATGTCAGGCCCTTCTAGACTCACGTCAGAGGAAAAGGAAGGGCACTGTGCAAACCAGTCATGGTCATATATCATTTCCTGCCATTTGCAGATTTAGCCCACTCCTTCCCTGAATGAGAAATTAATATACCCAACTGCAGAACTGCCCCGCTTCCTGACAGCACTGAAACCAGAGCAAAACTTCACTTCCTGCAATCACCCAACCCAAGGCCCGAGGCTACAATAAGACCCTCCTACCTTAGCTGCTACCCAGGACCACCCTGAGGGAGAAAGGCCTGCTCCGTCAGGTTTCCAGCCTCTCTCAGAAACCCTAAGGAACTGCCCGTCTGTCCTAGCTGTGGTGTTTACAGGACAATGCTTTACCACACTGCAGACTCAGATTACCACGGTTGCCCACAGTGAGCAACAAATGCTAAAAGACCCACCTGTGCTTGACTGCAAGGGTCTTCCCAGAGGTCTATGTGTGCCCTCCTCTCCTTGCAGCATGCCAGGGACGGCCTGGCACAGAGTGGGGCTCTGACAGGACTCAGGGGCACACCCACACCGCTCACCTGGCCTCTGTGATGCTGGCAATGTCTGTCCCCAGGGCATGGGGCCGGGGCAGCGTGCTGAGGAAGTGCAGGTTGAAGGGGTTGAAAAGGCACACGGTGCCGTCAGCACAGCCGCAGAAGATGTAGTCCTGGCTCACCGAGATGCAGTGGGCCACTGTGGTCTGTGAGCACAGAAGCCACAGTCAGCAAGGGCGTCTGTCCACTCCTTCACCCGACACCTCAACAGCCATGAGCCAAGAGGCAAGGACAAGCGCAAGGCAGGCCAGCTGCCCTGGGCAGAGCCCCTCAATGCCCCTCCCTCTAACAGCAGCTGGCCAGAGGGCCCACAGCCCCGTGCAATTAGGGGGAAGGAGTCAGCAAGCCTTATAAGGCACCTGAGGTTTGGGCAAAGACACACCCAGAAAAGGCCGGCCCAGAGAAAGGCAGCAGAGGCAGCGGACAGGGCCAGCACACTTACTGTGATGCTGTCTGTGTGCTGAGCAGAAGAGGAAAGCAGAGGAAGAGGCAGAGACAGAGAGGGCGAGCAAGCAGAGAGGTTCCCAAACACCTTCCTCTGCCTGGGGCCTCCCCCAGCGTGCATGCAGACTCAGGTGCCCTGGAGCCCGGAGGTGACAGACGGGAGGGTGCCGACAAAGCATTCACTTACACTCAGCTCCACCCACTTGTCCAACAGTCTCCGGGTCACTGAACTCGCACAGCTGCCCTGAGGATGTGATACAGAAGGTGCTGTCAGTCTTCTTCTCGCGGCCACAGGCTACATCAGTGAACAGGTTGTTCCGCAGGTTCCCCCAGCAGCCCGGAGCGGCCCAGCAGGGGTACAGTGGCATTCACCTGTGGAGACCCACCACAGGTGCCACCCACACACCCTGCAGGCTACCCCCTGGAAAGCAGGCCCTGGGGAGGGAGGGAGAAGGCTTCCCTTGCATATTGACATAGCACCTGGCCCAGCTGAGACTTCCAAGGGGCTTTTGAGCATGCAGAAGGGGGCGCAGGTGGAACATATCTGGGCAGACCCCACCCTAATGGCTACTTGCTGCCTCACCTTTGAGGTCTTGCTGTCATCGAGGTACCAGAACTTGATGTGCCGGTTGCCTGCAGTGACAAAGTAGCTGCAGTCCTCAGAGAAGGATACTGCTGTCACCTGACTGGACACCTTGTTGGAAGCCACTACAATGTTTTTCTGGAGAGAAAGTCAAGGGAAATCAAGGCTCTGCTTCTAGGAGCTGAGGGAAAAGAAACTTACACACTGAAGGTTAGACAAGCTGTGAACTTGACCTCTCCTTCTGCCCCTTCTTCAGCATCCTAGATACCCAGTTGCTCCTTTCTGCTCAGAGTTCTCTAGAAAGGGACTGAGGCCAGCAGGCGGAAGTAAAGGCCACCGGTCAGCAGTTTCTTGGCTCCCCTCCCGGCCCCGCCTGTCCTGAGGCCAGCAGCCCACTCACCTTCCAGGCCCAGACATTGACGATCATGTCATGCTGGTAGCCCACTGAGACAATGTACTTGGCACTGGATGAGAAGGCCACACATGCCATGCCATACTTATGCTCCTGAAGCTCCGCCACCAGGCTGCGCTCCGACACGTCCCATACCCACACAGCAGGCATGTGTCCACTCTGCAGGGACCGAAGACCCCGAAGTAAAGGCCAGAGGCTATCAAAAGAGATAGTGTCTGGGGTCTTAAAGGCTTGAAGGTGAGCAAACGGCCATCTGGCTCAGAAGCAAAAAAGCCCACATGGAATAAGCACACCAGCCTGTGCGATCACAAGGTGCCAAAGGGACCAGGTATAAGGCATTATGCACCATATATATATATATATATATATATATATATGGTATAAGGCATTATGTGGGGTCCCGTGGTGCTGACCCACACGGCGTCACCGTGAGTTGGAATGGACTCCTTAGAAACAGGTTTAGTAAGCAGCACAAAGAGGAAACTCCTTGGTGAACTGGAGGACACGGTAGCTGAAACCATGGGCTCCAACATACTACCCCTGAGGCTGGCAAAGGACCGGGCAGTGCTGCCTTGTGTTGCAAAGAAGGTCCCTGTGATGTCAGAATGACTGGACAGCACTAACAACAACAAAGGATGTCAGGCCCCTTCACTTCCCCAGACCACTGACCAGGTTCAAAGACCCGCATGCGAGTATAGTTTCACAGTTAGACGTGTTTAGAAAAAATAATGTTTGCAAAAGTAAAATCTTGGTTTACATTTTACAGAGCATGCACAATGAGTAGAACTCTTAAGGTCCACCGGAACCTGTTTAGGGTCCCCTCCACTTGCTCACCACCGATAAGTCGATTCTGACTCATATTGATCCTACAGGAGAGGTTAAAATTTCCCCTGTGGGTATTTCTGAAACTGTAGCTCCTTATGGGAATAGAAAGCCTCCTCTTTCTCTGCAGCTGGTGGGTTCAAACTGCCAACCTTGTCTTTAGCAGCTCAGGACTGACTTGTATCTCTATGAAACCAAAATCTACCTCACTGCCAGGGAGGTGATGCTGACTCATAGTGACCCTATGAGGCAGAGTAGATCTGTCCCTGTGAGTTTCTGAGACTGTAACTCTTTATAGGAGTAGACAGACTCTTCTTCCCACGGAGTGGCTGGTGGTTTCAAAGTGCTGACTTTGGTGTTAGCAGCCCAACATGCAAACACTATGCCACCAAAGCTCCTTTTGTCCCCCTATAAGTAGATAAATATTTCTCTTATATCTGTGTTTCAACCAAAGGCATGGCTATAAAGGAAAAAAGGCCATGAGTGTCAAGAATGATTTGAAAATGTGGAGTTCTTTTGGGAAAGTATAAATATATATATATACTTGTGTATATAAATAGAATTCTGACGGCAAGAGTGGTCAGGAGTTGGACTGTTAATCTCAAGGTCAGCAGTTTGAATGGCCAACCGCTCCTCTGGAGAAAGAGGAGATTTTCTACTCCTCTAAAGAATCACAGTCTCAGAAACCCACGGGGGGCATTTTACTCAGTCCCATGGGCCTGTGAGTTGGAATGGACTTGATGGCAGTGAGGGCATGTAAATATGCAAACACCCACCTCGGACTTAGGATTTGACCTGCTCCCTCAGCCCCGTGAGCATCTGCATCTGCAGCCATGGACTTGGCCTTCTGTGAAGAACCCATTAATGCACCGCCACGAAGACAATGAGTTTCCTCTGTGTCAGTCCATTACCCTGCCAACGTTCAGGATGGAGCCAACACCCTTGGTCTCTTAGAGAAATTGGCTCAACCTCCCCCTGATGTGGTTGCATGACATAGGCCACTCATGCAATGCACTGCATGTGCTCTATTTAATGCACTATCACCAACAAGTCTACATGGGTGGTAACTCTGAAAACCTTGCCCAAACAGCTGGCTTCACCAAAGTATATGGAGTCATGTGGAGTCGTCGACCAGTTCGACTCTGCACTGGCTGTACGTTGGCATTGCCAAGGGGGTTTTCTCACTGACCGTGACCTGAATCCTGCTTCCACTAAGTCTTGCTTCATTGGTCTGGGATGGCGCCAGGCCAATGGGAGGCTTGAAAGCTCCTAAGGGATTCCAAAGTATGACCAAGGGTGAACACTACTGCTTTTGGCCATCACATCCGGGAAGGCCCTTGGGACTTTGCCACTCAAAGTATGATAGGTCAAGGAACCAGCAACATCAGCATTAGCTTCTCCCATGCTAATGCCATCGAGTTGATGCTGACTCATAGTGACCCTACAGGACAGGGTAGAACTGTCCTTGTGGGTTTCCCAGACTGTCACTCTTGCCCGGAGTCTACAGCCTCATATTTCTCCCAAGGAGTGGCTGGTGGTTTAGGACTACTGTCCTTGTGGTTAACAGCCCAAGAGTACCAGGGCCTCTAGAAGTGCTGGATCCTAGACCCCCCACCCTGAACCCACAAAATCAGAATCTGCCCCCCAGCCCGATTTCCAGGAACCTGGGCAAGTGCATGCATGTGAAAGTTTAAGAAATACTTCCTTAGAAACCATTACTTTCCAGAACAAACTCCTCCTGCCAAAGGTGCATAAATGGAAGCCCATTAGGCCATGCTCGCCTAGAAGCAATTTGAGGTCTCAGTGCTCCTATATCCTGGCTGTCATCCAGATTTCCTTATTCTCACCTGGACTGTTGTCACTGCAGCAGGTATTGGTGAGTCCTCAGCACGAACAGCCCCAAATTAGGTCTAGAGACACAGCTCCCATTTCAGAGTAGTACAATCCACAGTTTACTGTAGAGTTTCTGGCTTTTACTGGCTTGGGGTAGGGTCTAGTGGGAAACGCATCTTAGCAAGAGCCATTATGTATTCTGGATGTGCACAATGAGTTTGTCTTGAGGCATATTTATGACTGATGTTGTTATGTATTCTCTTTCTATCCCATGCAACGTTATTTTTTTTGAAAATTTATATTTGCTTTTAATTACCCAGACATATAAGTGATTTATAGCTAGGTCTGATCGATTGGAATCAGATGACCACGCCTGGATTAACCATGGGTCCTGGGGACCATTAGGCACTTCTTTCCATAGTCCAAGTGCCCGTTAGTTAACCTAGATAGTCAAAGTGCCTGCTAGGTAACCTAGATAGTCGAAGTGTCCGCTAGTTAACCTACATAGTCCAAGTGCCCGCTAGGTAACCTATATAGTCCAAATGCCCGCTAGGGACCCTAATAGTCCAAGTGCCCGCTAGTTAACCTAGATAGTCCAAGAGCTCGCTAGTTAACCTACATAGTCCAAATGCCCGCTAGGTAACCTAGACAGTTCAAGTGACCACTAGGTTACCTACATAGTCCAAGTGCCCGATAGGGAATCTACATAGTCCAAGTGCCCGCTAGTTAACATAGATAGTCCAAGTACCCGCTAGGAAACGTACATAGTCCAAGTGCCTGCTAGGTAACCTAGATAGTCCAAGTGCCCGCTAGTTAACCTACATAGTCCAAGTGCCTGCTAGGTAACCTAGATAGTCCAAGTACCCAATAGTAAACCTACATAGTCCAAGTTCCCCCTAGGTAACCTAGATAGTCCCAAGGCCCGCTAGGTAACCTACATTGTCCTAGTGCCCCTTAGTTAACCTACATTCTCCAAGTGAACGATAGGTAACATACATAGTCCAAGTGTCCGCTAGGTAACCTACATAGTCCAAAGCCCGCTAGTTAACCTACATTGTCCAAGTGCCCGTTAGGTAACCCAGATAGTCCTAATGCCCGCTAGGGAACCCACATAGTCCAAGTGCCCGCTAGGGAACTTACATAGTCCAAGGGCCCGCTAGGGAACCTACATAGTCCAAGTGCCCGTTAGTTAACCTAGATAGTCCAAGTGCCGGCTAGGTAACCTAGATAGTCCAACAGCCCGGTAGGTAACCAACATACTCCAAGTAACCGCTAGGTAACGTAGATAGTTCAAGTGCTAGCTAGGTAACCTAGATAGTCAACGTGCCCGTTAGATAACCTACAAAGTCTAATTGCCCGCTAGGTAATCTATATAGTCCAAATTCCCGCTAGGGAGCCTACATAATCCAAATGCCCGCTAGGTAACCTAGATAGTACAAGGGCCCGCTACGTAACCTACATAGTCCTAGTGCCCCTAGTTAACCTACATTCTCCAAGTGCCCGATAGGTAACCTAAATAGTCCTAGTGCCCCTAGTTAACCTACATTCTCCAAGTGCCCGATAGGGAACCTACATAGTCCAAGTGCCCGGTAGGGAACAAACATAATCCAAGTGCCCACTAGGGAACCTACATAGTCCAAGTGCCAGTTAGGTAACCTAGATAGTCCAAATGCCCACCAGGAAACCCACATAGTCCATGTGCCCGCTAGGGAACTTACATAGTCCAAGGGCCCGCTAGGGAGCCTACATAGTCCACGTGCCCGCTAGGTAACCTAGATAATCCAACAGCCCGCTAGGTAACCTACATACTCCAAGAACCCGCTAGGCAACGTAGATAGTTCAAGTGCCAGCTAGATAACCTAGATAGTCCAAGTGCCCGCTAGTTAACCTAAGTAGTCCACATGTCCGATAGGGATCCTACATAGTCCAAGTGCCCGCTAGGTAACCTACATAGTCAAAGTGCCCGTTCGTTAACCTAGATAGTCCAAGTGCCCTCTAGGTAACCTAGACTGTCCAAGTGCCCGCTAGGTTACCTACATAGTCCAAGTGCCCGTTCGTTAACCTAGATAGTCCAAGTGCCCGCTAGGAAACCTATATAGTCCAAGGGCCCGCTAGGTAACCTAGATAGTCCAAGTGCCCGCTAGGTAACCTAGATAGTCCAAGTGCCCGCTAGGTAACTTAGAGTCCAAGTGCTCACTAGTTAACCTACATAGTCCAAGTGCCCGCTATGTAACCTAGATAGTCAAAGTTCCCGTTAGGTAACCTAGATAGTCCAAGTGCCCGATAGGCAACCTACATAGTCCAAGAGCCCGTTCATTAACCTAGAAGTCCAAGTGCCCGCTAGGTACGTACCCTAGACAGTCCAAGTGCCGGCTAGGTTACCTGCATATTCCAAGTGTCCGTTCGTTAACCTAGATAGTCCAAGTGCCCACTAGGTAACCTACATAGTCAAAGTGCCCGCTAGGTAACCTATATAGTCCAAGTGCCCGCTAGGTAACCTACATAGTCCCAGGGCTCAGTTGTTAACTTTGATAGTCCAAGTGCCCGCTAGTTAACCTAGATTGTCCAAGTGCCTTCTAGTTAACCTACATAGTCCAAGGGCCCACTTGTTAACCTAGATAGTCCAAGTGTCCTCTAGTTAACCTACATAGTCCAAGTGCCCGCTAGGTAACCTAGATAGTCCAAGTGCCCGCTTAGTAACCTATTAGTCCAAGTTCCCGCTAGGTTACCTACATAGTCCGAGTAACCGGCACTTGGACTATCTAGGTTATCTAGCGGGCCCTTGTACAATGTAGGTTAATAGCGGGCCCTTGGACTATGTAAGTTAATTAGAGGGCACTTGGACGATCTAGGTTAACGAGCGGGCACTTGGGCTATCTAGGTTACCTACCGGGCACTTGTACTATGTAGATTAAATAGCGGACACTTGGACGATCTAGGTTAATTAGCGAGCACTTGGACTATCTCGGTTCACTAGCGGGCACTTGAACTACCTACGTTACCTAGCGGGTACTTGGACAATGTAGGTTAACTAGCGGGCTGTTGGACTATCTAGGTTACCTAGCGGACACTTGGACAATCTACGTTAACTAACGGGCACTTGGACTATGTAGGTTCCCTAGTGGGCACTTGGATTATGTAAGTTTCCTAGAGGGCATATGGACTATGTAGGTTCCCTAGCGGGAACTTGGACTATCTTAGTTCCCAAAAGGGCACTTGGACTATGTAGATTACCTAGCGGACACTTGGACTATCTATGTTAGCTAATGGGCACTTGGACTATCTAGGTTAACTAAGGGGCACTTGTACTATCTAGGTTACCTAGCGGGCCCTTGGACTGTGTAGGTTCCCTAGCGGGACTTCGACTATCTATGAAAACTAGCGGGCACTTGGATTTTGTAGGTTACCTAGAGGGATTTTGGACTATGTAGGATCCCTAGTGGGCACTTGAACTATGTAGGTTACCTAGCGGGCACTTAGACTATATAGGTTAACTAAGGGGCACTAGGACTATCTAGGTTATCTAGCGGGCACTTGAAATATGTAGGTTACCTAGCAGGCACTTGGACTATCTAGGTTACCTAGCGGGCACTTGAACTATCTACGATACCTAGCGGATATTTGGACAATGTCGGTTAACTAGCGGGCTGTTGGACAATCTAGGTTACCTAGCGGACACTTGGACCATCTATGTTAACTAACGGGCACTTGGACTATGTAGGTTCCCTAGTGGGCACTTGGAATATGTAGGTAACCTAGCGGGAACTTGGACTATCTAGGTTACCTAGCGGGCACTTGGACCATCTAGGTTAACTAACGGGCACTTGGACTATGTAGGTTCCCTAGTGGGCACTTGGACCATGTAGGTTCCCGAGCGGGCACTTGGACTATCTTAGTTCCCTAAAGGGCAGTTTGATTATGTAGGTTCCCTAGCGGGCACTTGGATTATCTAGGTTACCTTGCTGGCACTTGGACTATCTAGGTTAACTAACGGGCACTTGGACTATCTAGGTTATCTAGCGGGCCCTTGTTCTATGTAGGTTAATAGCGGGCCCTTGGACTATGTAAGTTAATTAGCGGGCACTTAGACTATGTAGGTAACCTAGCGGGCACTTGGACAATAGGTTACCTAGCAGGCACTTGTTCTATCTAGGTTACCTAGCTGGCACTTAGATTATGTACGTTTCCTAGCAGGCACTTGGACTATCT
Source organism: Tenrec ecaudatus (assembly GCF_050624435.1). NCBI lineage: Eukaryota > Metazoa > Chordata > Mammalia > Afrosoricida > Tenrecidae > Tenrec > Tenrec ecaudatus. The sequence goes on along the minus strand of NW_027459699.1, from coordinate 174,878 downwards.
AGGTTACCTAGCTGGCACTTAGACTATGTACGTTTCCTAGCAGGCACTTGGACTATCTAGGTTAACTAGCGGGCACTTTGACTATGTAGGTTTCCTAACAGGCACTTGGACTATCTAGGTTACCTAGCAGGCACTTGGACTATGTACGTTCCCTAGCGGGCACTTGGAATATCTAGGTTAACTAACGGGCTCTTGGACTATCTAGGTTATATTGCGGGCACTTGGACTATGTATGTTCCCTAGAGGGCACTTGGACTATGTACGTTGCCTAGCAGGCACTTCGACTATCTAGGTTACCTAGCAGGCATTTGGACTATGTACGTTCCCTAGCGGGCACTTGGAATATCTAGGTTAACTAACAGGCACTGGAACAATCTAGGTTATCTAGCGGGCACTAGGACTATGGACGTTCCGTAGGGAGCACTTGGACTATCTAGATTACCTAGCGGGCCCTTGGACTATGTATATTCCGTAGCGGCACTTGGACTATCAATGTTAACTAGCGGGCACTTGGACTATCTAGGTTAGCTAACGGGCACTTGGACTATCTAGGTAACCTAACGGGCACTTGGACTATATAGGTAACTTAGCGGGCACTTGGACTGTCTGGGTTACCTAGCGGGCACATGGACTGTCTAGGTTACCTAGCAGGCACTTGGACTATCTAGGTTACCTAGCGTGCCCTTGGAATATGTACGTTCCCTAGGGGCACTTGGACTATCTATGAAAACTAGCGGGCACTTGGATTTTGTAGGTTACCTAGCGGGCTTTAGGACTATGTAGGATCCCTAGTGGGCACTTGAACTATGTAGGTTACCTAGCGGGCACTTAGACTATCTAGGTTAACTAAGGGGCACTAGGACTATCTAGGGTACCTAGCGGGCACTTGAAATATGTAGGTTACCTAGCAGGCACTTGGACTATCTAGGTTACCTAGCGGGCACTTGAACTATCTACGATACCTAGCGGGTATTTGGACAATGTCGGTTAACTAGCGGGCTGTTGGACAATCTAGGTTACCTAGCGGACACTTGGACCATCTAGGTTAACTAACGGGCACTTGGACTATGTAGGTTGCCTAGTGGGCACTTGAACTATGTAGGTTCCCGAGCGGGCACTTGGATTATCTTAGTTCCCTAAAGGGCACTTTGGTTATGTAGGTTCCCTAGCGGGCACTTGGACTATGTAGGTTCCATAACGGGCACTTGGACTATGTAGGTTAACTAGCGGGCACTTGGATTATCTAGGTTACCTTGCTGGCACTTGGACTATCTAGGTTAACTAACGGGCACTTGGACTATCTAGGTTATCTAGCCGGCCCTTGTACTATGTAGGTTAATAGCGGGCCCTTGGACTATGTAAGTTAATTAGCGGGCACTTGGATGATCTAGGTTAACGAGCGGGCACATGGACTATCTAGGTTACGTACCGGCACTTGTATTATGTAGATTAAATAGCGGACACTTGGACGATCTAGGTTAATTAGCGAGCACTTGGACTATCTCGGTGAACTAGCGGGCACTTGAACTACCTATGTTACCCAGCGGGTACTTGGACAATGTAGGTTAACTAGCGGGCTGTTTGACTCTCTAGGTTACCTAGCGGACACTTGGACAATCTTCGTTATCTAACGGGCACTTGGACTATGTAGGTTCCCTAGTGGGCACTTGGATTATGTAGGTTCCCTAGAGGGCATATGGACTATGTAGGTTCCCTAGCGGGCACTTGGACTATCTTAGTTCCCTAAAGGGCACTTGGACTATGTAGATTACCTAGCGGACACTTGGACTAACTATGTTAGCTAATGGGCACTTGGACTATCTAGGTTACCTAGCGGGCACTTGGACTATGTAGGTTTCCTAGCGGGCACTTGGACTATCTTAGTTTCCTAAAGGGCACTTGGACTATCTAGGTTAACTAGAGGTCACTCGGACTATGTAGGTAACCTAGCGGGCACTTGAAATATGTAGGTTACCTAGCAGGCACTTGGACTATCTAGGTTACCTAGCGGGCACTTGAACTATCTACGATACCTAGCGGGTATTTGGAAAATGTCGGTTAACTAGCGGGCTGTTGGACTATCTAGGTTACCTAGCGGGCACATGGACAATATACGTTCCCTAGCGGGCACTTGGACTATCTAGGTTAACTAACGAGCACTTGGACTATGTGTGTTAACTAGCGGGCAGTTGGACTTTCTAGGTTACCTAGCGGGCTTTTGGACTATGTACGTTCCCTAGCAGGCACTTGGGCTATCTACGTTACCTAGCGGGCACTTGGACTATGTAGGTTAACTAGGGGGCACTTCGACTATCTAGGTTAACTAACGGGTACTTGTAATATCTCGGTTACCTAGCGGGCCCATGGACTATATAGGTTACCTAGCGGGCACGGGGACTGTCTTGGATACGTAGCGGGCACTTGGACTATCTAGGTTAACGAATGTGCACTTGGAATATGTAGGTTACCTAGCGGGCACTTGGATTATCTAGGTTACCTAACGGGCACTTGGACTATGTAGGTTCCTAGCGGGCACTTGGACTATGGAGGTTAACTAGCGGGCCCTTGAACTATGTAAGTTAATTAGCGGTCACTCGGACTATGTAGGTAACCTAGGGGGAACTTGGACTATCTAGGTTACCTAGCGGGCACTTGGACTATCTAGGTTACCTAGCGGGCACTTGGACAATGTACGTTCCCTAGCGGGCACTTGGACTATCTAGGTTAACTAAGGAGCACTTGGACTATCTAGGTTAACTAGCGGGCACTTGGAATATGTGTGTTAACTGGCGGGCACTCGGACTATGTATGTTCCTTAGCGGGCACTTGGACTTTCTAGGTTACCTAGCGGACTTTGGACTATGTACATTCCCTAGCGGGCACTTGGGCTATCTACGTTACCTAGCGGGCACTTGGACTATGTACGTTAACTAGGGGGCACTTCGACTATCTAGGTTAACTAAAGGGTACTTTGAATATCTCCGCTACCTAGCGGGCACATGGACTATATAGGTTACCTAGCGGGCACTTGGACTGTCTTGTATATGTAGCGGGAACTTGGACTATCAAGGTTAACGAATGTGCACTTGGAATATGTAGGTTACCTAGCGGGCACTTGGACTATGTACGTTAACTAGGGGGCACTTCGACTATCTAGGTTAACTAAAGGGTACTTGGAATATCTCCGCTACCTAGCGGGCACATGGACTATATAGGTTACCTAGCGGGCACTTGGACTGTCTTGTATTTGTAGCGGGAACATGGACTATCAAGGTTAACAAATGTGCACTTGGAATATGTAGGTTACCTAGCGGGCACTTGGACTATCTAGGTTACCTAACGGGCACTTGGACGATCTAGGTTAACTAGCGGGCACTTGGACTATCTAGGTTAACTAGCAGTCACTCGGACTATGTAGGTAACTAGCAGGAACTTGGACTATCTAGGTTACCTAGCGGGCACTTGGACCATCTAGGTTAACTAACGGGCACCTGGACAATGTAGGTTCCCTAGTGGGCACTTGGACTACGTAGGTTCCCGAGCGGGCACTTGGACTATCTTAGTTCCCTAAAGGGCACTTTGATTATGTAGTTTCCCTATCAGGCACTTGGACTATGTAGGTTAACTAGCGGGCACTTGGACTATGTAGGTTACCTAGCGAACACTTGGACTATCTAGGTTATCTAGCGGGCCCTTGTACTATGTAGGTTAATAGCGGGCCCTTGGACTATGTAAGTTAATTAGCGGGCACTTGGACGATCTAGGTTAATGAGCGGGCACTTGTACTATCTAGGTTACCTACCGGGCACTGGTACTATGTAGATTAAATAGCGGACACTTGGACGATCTAGGTTAATTAGCAAGCACTTGGACTATTTCGGTTAACTAGTGGGCACTTGAACGACCTACGTTACCTAGCGGGTATTTGGACAATGTCGGTTAACTAGCGGGCTGTTGGACAATCTAGGTTACCTAGCGGACACTTGGACCATCAAGGTTAACTAACGGGCACTTGGACTATGTAGGTTCCCTAGTGGGCACTTGGACTATGGAGGTTAACTAGCGGGCCCTTGAACTATGTAAGTTAATTAGCGGGTACTTGGACGATCTAGGTTAACTAGCGGGCACTTGGACTATCTAGGTTAACTAGCAGTCACTCGGACTATGTAGGTAACCTAGAGGGAACTTGGACTTTCTAGGTTACCTAGAGGGCACTTGGACCATCTAGGTTACCTAACGGGCACTTGGACTATGTAGGTTCCCTAGCGGGCACTTGGACTATCTTAGTTCCCTAAAGGGCACTTGGACTATGTAGATTACCTAGCGGACACTTGGACTGTCTATGTTAGCTAATGGGCACCTGGACTATCTAGGTTACGTTCGGACACTTGGACTATGTAGGTTAATTAGCGGAACTTGGACGATCTAGGTTAACTAGCGGGCACTTGGATTATCTAGGTTAACTAGCGGGGCCTTGGACTATGTAGGTTAACTAGCGGGCCCTTGGACTATGTAGGTTAACTAGCAGGCACTTGGACGATCTAGCTTAACTAGTGGGCACTTCGACTATCTAGGTTAACTAGCGGTCACTCGGACTAGGTAGGTAACCTAGCGAGAACTTGGACTAATAGGTTACTTAGCGGGCACTTGGACTATCTAGGTTAACGAACGGGCACTTGGACTATCTAGGTTACCTACCGGGCACTTGTACTATGTAGATTAAATAGCGGACACTTGGACGATCTAGATTAATTAGCGAGCACTTGGACTATCTCGGTTAACTAGCGGGCACTTGGACTATGTAGGTTCCCTAGCGGGCATTTGGACTATATAGGTTACCTAGCGGGCACTTGAAATATTTAGGTTACCTAGCGGGTACTTGGACAATGTAGGTTAACTAGCGGGCTGTTGGACTATCTAGGTTACCTAGCGGACACTTGGACAATCTAGGTTAACTAACGGTCACTTGGACTATGTAGGTTCCCTAGTGGGCACTTGGATTATGTAGGTTCCCTAGAGGGCATATGGACTATGTAGGTTCCCTAGCGGGCACTTGGACTATCTTAGTTCCCTAAAGGGCACTTGGACTATCTAGGTTAACTAGCGGTCACTCGGACTATGTAGGTAACCTAGGGGAAACTTGGACTATCTAGGTTACCTAGCGGGCACTTGGACTATCTAGGTTACCTAGCGGGCACTTGGATAATGTATGTTCCTAGCGTGCACTTGGACTATCTAGGTTAACTAAGGGGCACTAGGACTATCTAGGTTACCTAGCGGGCACTTGAAATATGTAGGTTACCTAGCAGGCACGTGGACTATCTAGGTTACCTAGCGGGCACTTGAACTATCTAAGATACCTAGCGGGTATTTGGACAATGTCGGTTAACTAGCGGGCTGTTGGACAATCTAGGTTACCTAGCGGACACTTGGACCATCAAGGTTAACTAACGGGCACTTGGACTATGTAGGTTCCCTAGTGGGCACTTGGACTATGGAGGTTAACTAGCGGGCCCTTGAACTATGTAAGTTAATTAGCGGGCACTTGGACGATCTAGGTTAACTAGCGGGCACTTGGACTATCTAGGTTAACTAACAGTCACTCGGACTATGTAGGTAACCTAGAGGGAACTTGGACTTTCTAGGTTACCTAGAGGGCACTTGGACCATCTAGGTTACCTAACGGGCACTTGGACTATGTAGGTTCCCTAGCGGGCACTTGGACTATCTTAGTTCCCTAAAGGGCACTTGGACTATGTAGATTACCTAGCGGACACTTGGACTGTCTATGTTAGCTAATGGGCACCTGGACTATCTAGGTTACGTTCGGACACTTGGACTATGTAGGTTAATTAGCGGAACTTGGACGATCTAGGTTAACTAGCGGGCACTTGGATTATCTAGGTTAACTAGCGGGGCCTTGGACTATGTAGGTTAACTAGCGGGCCCTTGGACTATGTAGGTTAACTAGCAGGCACTTGGACGATCTAGCTTAACTAGCGGGCACTTCGACTATCTAGGTTAACTAGCGGTCACTCGGACTAGGTAGGTAACCTAGCGAGAACTTGGACTAATAGGTTACTTAGCGGGCACTTGGACTATCTAGGTTAACGAACGGGCACTTGGACTATCTAGGTTACCTACCGGGCACTTGTACTATGTAGATTAAATAGCGGACACTTGGACGATCTAGATTAATTAACGAGCACTTGGACTATCTCGGTTAACTAGCGGGCACTTGGACTATGTAGGTTCCCTAGCGGGCATTTGGACTATATAGGTTACCTAGCGGGCACTTGAAATATTTAGGTTACCTAGCGGGTACTTGGACAATGTAGGTTAACTAGCGGGCTGTTGGACTATCTAGGTTACCTAGCGGACACTTGGACAATCTAGGTTAACTAACGGTCACTTGGACTATGTAGGTTCCCTAGTGGGCACTTGGATTATGTAGGTTCCCTAGAGGGCATATGGACTATGTAGGTTCCCTAGCGGGCACTTGGACTATCTTAGTTCCCTAAAGGGCACTTGGACTATCTAGGTTAACTAGCGGTCACTCGGACTATGTAGGTAACCTAGGGGGAACTTGGACTATCTAGGTTACCTAGCGGGCACTTGGACTATCTAGGTTACCTAGCGGGCACTTGGATAATGTATGTTCCTAGCGTGCACTTGGACTATCTAGGTTAACTAAGGGGCACTAGGACTATCTAGGTTACCTAGCGGGCACTTGAAATATGTAGGTTACCTAGCAGGCACGTGGACTATCTAGGTTACCTAGCGGGCACTTGAACTATCTAAGATACCTAGCGGGTATTTGGACAATGTCGGTTAACTAGCGGGCTGTTGGACAATCTAGGTTACCTAGCGGACACTTGGACCATCAAGGTTAACTAACGGGCACTTGGACTATGTAGGTTCCCTAGTGGGCACTTGGACTATGGAGGTTAACTAGCGGGCCCTTGAACTATGTAAGTTAATTAGCGGGCACTTGGACGATCTAGGTTAACTAGCGGGCACTTGGACTATCTAGGTTAACTAGCAGTCACTCGGACTATGTAGGTAACCTAGCGGGAACATGGACTATCTAGGTTACCTAGAGGGCACTTGGACCATCTAGGTTACCTAACGGGCACTTGGACTATGTAGGTTCCCTAGCGGGCACTTGGACTATCTTAGTTCCCTAAAGGGCACTTGGACTATGTAGATTACCTAGCGGACACTTGGACGATCTATGTTAGCTAATGGGCACTTGGACTATCTAGGTAACGTTCGGAAACTTGGACTATGTAGGTTAATTAGTGGAACTTGGACGATCTAGGTTAACTAGCGGGCACTTGGATTATCTAGGTTAACTAGCGGGGCCTTGGACTATGTAGGTTAACTAGCGGGCCCTTGGACTATGTAGGTTAACTAGCAGGCACTTGGACGATCTAGGTTAACTAGCGGGCACTTGGACTATCTAGGTTAACTAGCGGTCACTCGGACTATGTAGGTAACCTAGCGGGAACTTGGACTAATAGGTTACTTAGGGGGCACTTGGACTATCTAGGTTAACGAACGGGCACTTGGATTATCTAGGTTACCTACCGGGCACTTGTACTATGTAGATTAAATAGCGGACACTTGGACGATCTAGGTTAATTAGCGAGCACTTGGACTATCTCGGTTAACTAGCGGGCACTTGGATTATGTAGGTTCCCTAGCGGGCATTTGGACTATATAGGTTACCTAGCGGGCACTTGAAATATTTAGGTTACCTAGCGGGTACTTGGACAATGTAGGTTAACTAGCGGGCTGTTGGACTATCTAGGTTACCTAGCGGACACTTGGACAACCTAGGTTAACTAACGGGCACTTGGACTATGTAGGTTCCCTAGTGGGCACTTGGATTATGTAGGTTCCCTAGAGGGCATATGGACTATGTAGGTTTCCTAGCGGGCACTTGGACTATCTTAGTTCCCTAAAGGGCACTTGGACTATCTAGGTTAACTAGCGGTCACTCAGACTATGTAGGTAACCTAGGGGGAACTTGGACTATCTAGGTTACCTAGCGGGCACTTGGACTATCTAGGTTACCTAGCGGGCACTTGGACAATGTACGTTCCCTAGCGGGCACTTGGACTATCTAGGTTAACTAACGAGCACTTGGACTATCTAGGTTAACTAGCGGGCACTTGGACTATGTGTGTTAACTAGCGGGCACTCGGACTATGTATGTTCCTTAGCGGGCACTTGGACTATGTGTGTTAACTAGCGGGCACTCGGACAATGTGTGTTCCTTAGCGGGCACTTGTACTTTCTAGGTTATCTAGCGGGCTTTTGGACTATGTACGTTCCCTAGCGGGCACTTGGGCTATCTACGTTACCTAGCGGGCATTTGGACTATGTAGGTCAACTAGGGGGCACTTCGACTATCTAGGTTAACTAACGGGTACTTGGAATATCTCGGTTACCTAGCGGGCACATGGACTATATAGATTACCTAGCGGGCACTTGGACTGTCTTGGATACCTAGCGGGCACTTGAACTATCTAGGTTAACGAATGTGCACTTGGAATATGTAGGTTACCTAGCGGGCACTTGGACTATCTATTTTAACTAACTGGCACTTGGACTATCTAGGTTATCTAGCGGGCCCTTGTATTATGTAGGTTAATAGCTGGCCCTTGGACTATGTAAGTTAATTAGCGGGCACTTGGACGATCTAGGTTAACGAGCGGGCACTTGGACTATCTAGGTTACCTACCGGGCACTTGTACTATGTAGATTAAATAGCGGACCCTTGGACGATCTAGGTTAATTAGTGAGCACTTGGACTATTTCGGTTAACTAGCGGGCACTTGAACTACCTACATTACCTAGCGGGTACTTGGACAATGTAGGTTAACTAGCGGGCTGTTGGACTATCTAGGTTACCTAGCGGACACTTGGACAATCTACGTTAACTAACGGGCACTTGGACTATGTAGGTTCCCTAGTGGGCACTTGGAATATGTAGGTTCCCTAGAGGGCATATGGACTATGTAGGTTCCCTAGCGGGCATTTGGACTATCTTAGTTCCCTAAAGGGCACTTGGACTATGTAGATTACCTAGCGGACACTTGGACTATCTATGTTAGCTAATGGGCACCTGGACTATCTAGGTTACCTAGCGGGCACTTGGACTGTGTAGGTTACCTAGCGGGCACTTGGGCTATCTACGTTACCTAGCGGGCACTTGGACTATGTAGGTTAACTAGGGGGCACTTCGACTATCTAGGTTAACTAACGGGTACTTGGAATATGTCGGTTACCTAGCGGGCACATGGACTATATAGGTTACCTAGTGGGCACTTGGACTGTCTTGGATACGTAGCGGGCACTTGGACTATCTAGGTTAACTAACGAGCACTTGGACTATCTAGGTTAACTAGTGGGCACTTGGACTATGTGTGTTAACTAGCGGGCACATGGACTATATAGGTTACCTAGCGGGCACTGGGACTGTCTTGGATACGTAGCGGGCACTTGGACTCTCTAGGTTAACGAATGTGCACTTGGAATATGTAGGTTACCTAGCGGGCACTTGGATTATCTAGGTTACCGAATGGGCACATGTACTATGTAGGTTCCTAGCGGGCACTTGGAATATGGAGGTTAACTAGCGGGCCCTTGAACTATGTAAGTTAATTAGCGGGCACTTGGACGATCTAGGTTGACTAGCGGGCATTTGGACTAGTTTAGTTCCCTAAAGGGCACTTGGACTATCTAGGTTAACGAGCGGTCACTCGGACTATGTAGGTAACCTAGGGGGAACTTGGACTATCTAGGTTACCTAGCGGGCACTTGGAAAATGTACGTTACCTAGCGGGCACTTGGACTATCTAGGTTAACTAATGAGCACTTGGACTATCTAGGTTAACTAGCGGGCACTTGGACTATGTGTGTTACCTAGGGGGCACTTGAACTATCTAGGTTAACTAACGGGCACTTGGACTATCTAGGTTATGTAGCGGGCCCTTGTACTATGTAGGTTAATAGCGGGCCCTTGGACTATGTAAGTTAATTAGCGGGCACTTGGACGATCTAGGTTAACGAGAGGGCACTTGGACTATCTTGGTTACCTACCGGGCACTTGTACTATGTAGATTAAATAGCGGACCCTTGGACGATCTAGGTTAATTCGCGAGCACTTGGACTATCTCGGTTAACTAGCGGGCACTTGAACTACCTACGTTACCTAGCGGGTACTTGGACAATGTAGGTTAACTAGCGGGCTGTTGGACTATCTATGTTACCTAGCGGACACTTGGACAATCTAGGTTAACAAACGGGCACTTGGACTATGTAGGTTCCCTAGTGGACACTTGGATTATGTAGGCTCCCTAGAGGGCATATGGACTATGTAGGTTCCCTAGCGGGCACTTGGACTATCTTAGTTCCCTAAAGGGCACTTGGACTATCTAGGTTAACTAGCGGTCACTCAGACTATGTAGGTAACCTAGGGTGAACTTGGACTATCTATGTTACCTAGAGGGCACTTAGACCATCTAGGTTAACTAACGGGCACTTGGACTATGTAGGTTCCCTAGTGGGCACTTGCACGATCTAGGTTAACTAGCGGGTCCTTGCACTATGTAGGTTAACTAGCGGGCCCATGGATTATGTAGGTTTACTAGGGGGCACTAGGACTATCTAGGTTAACTAGTGGGCACTTGGAATATGTAGTTTCCCTAGCGGGCATTTGGACAATTTAGGTTACCTAGCGGGCACTTGGACTATGTAGGTTACCTAGCGGGCACTTGGACTATCTAGGTTACCTAGCGGGCACTTGGACAATGTACGTTCCCTAGCGGGCACTTGGACTATCTAGGTTAACTAACGAGCACTTGGACTATCTAGGTTAACTAGCGAGCACTTGGACTATGTGTGTTAACTAGCGGGCACTCGGACTATGTATGTTCCTTAGTGGGCACTTGGACTATGTGTGTTAACTAGCGGGCACTCAGACTATGTATGTCCCTTAGCGGGCACTTGGACTTTCTAGGTTACCTAGCGGGCTTTTGGACTATGTACGTTCCCTAGCGGGCACTTGGGCTATCTACATTACCTAGCGGGCACTAGGACTATGTAGGTTAACTAGGGGGCACTTCGACTATCTAGGTTAACTAACGGGTACTTGGAATATCTCGGTTACCTAGCGGGCACATGGACTATATAGGTTACCTAGCGGGCACTTGGACTGTCTTGGATACGTAGCGGGCACTTGGACTATCTAGGTTAACGAATGTGCACTTGGAATATGTAGGTTACCTAGCGGGCACTTGGACTATCTAGGTTACCTAACGGGCACTTGGACTATGTAGGTTCCTAGCGGGCGCTTGGACTATGGAGGTTAACTAGCGGGCCCTTGAACTATGTAAGTTAATTAGCGGGCACTTGGACGATCTAGGTTAACTAGCGGGCACTTGGACTATCTAGGTTAACTAGCAGTCACTCGGACTATGTAGGTAACCTAGCGGGAACTTGGACTATCTAGGTTACCTAGAGGGCACTTAGACCATCTAGGTTAACTAACGGGCACTTGGACTATGTAGGTTCGCTAGTGGGCACTTGGACTATGTAGGTTCCCGAGCGGGCACTTGGACTATCTTAGTTCCCTAAAGGGCACTTTGATTATGTAGGTTCCTTAGCAGGCACTTGGACTATGTAGGTTCCATAGCGGGCACTTGGACTATGTAGTTTCCCTATCAGGCACTTGGACTATGTAGGTTAACTAGCGGGCACTTGGACTATGTAGGTTACCTAGCGGGCACTTGGACTATCTAGGTTAACTAACGGGAACTTGGACTATCTAGGTTATCTAGCGGGCCCTTGTACTTTGTAGGTTAATAGCGGGCCCTTGGACTATGTAAGTTAATTAGCGGCACTTGGACGATCTAGCTTAACGAGCGGGCACTTGGACTATCTAGGTTACCTACCGGGCACTTGTACTATGTAGATTAAATAGCGGACACTTGGACCATCTAGGTTAATTAGCGAGCACTTGGACTATTTCGGTTAACTAGCGGGCACTTGAACTACCTACGTTACCTAGCGGGTACTTGGACAATGTAGGTTAACTAGCGGGCTGTTGGATTATCTAGGTTACCTAGCGGACACTTGGACAATCTACGTTAACTAACGGGCACTTGGACTATGTAGGTTCCCTAGTGGGCACTTGGATTATGTAAGTTTCCTAGAGGGCATATGGACTATGTAGGTTCCCTAGCGGGCACTTGGACTATCTTAGTTCCCAAAAGGGCACTTGGACTATGTAGATTACCTAGCGGACACTTGGACTATCTATGTTAGCTAATGGGCACTTGGACTATCTAGGTTAACTAAGGGGCACTTGTACTATCTAGGTTACCTAGCGGGCCCTTGGACTGTGTAGGTTCCCTAGCGGGACTTCGACTATCTATGAAAACTAGCGGGCACTTGGATTTTGTAGGTTACCTAGAGGGATTTTGGACTATGTAGGATCCCTAGTGGGCACTTGAACTATGTAGGTTACCTAGCGGGCACTTAGACTATATAGGTTAACTAAGGGGCACTAGGACTATCTAGGTTATCTAGCGGGCACTTGAAATATGTAGGTTACCTAGCAGGCACTTGGACTATCTAGGTTACCTAGCGGGCACTTGAACTATCTACGATACCTAGCGGATATTTGGACAATGTCGGTTAACTAGCGGGCTGTTGGACAATCTAGGTTACCTAGCGGACACTTGGACCATCTATGTTAACTAACGGGCACTTGGACTATGTAGGTTCCCTAGTGGGCACTTGGAATATGTAGGTAACCTAGCGGGAACTTGGACTATCTAGGTTACCTAGCGGGCACTTGGACCATCTAGGTTAACTAACGGGCACTTGGACTATGTAGGTTCCCTAGTGGGCACTTGGACCATGTAGGTTCCCGAGCGGGCACTTGGACTATCTTAGTTCCCTAAAGGGCAGTTTGATTATGTAGGTTCCCTAGCGGGCACTTGGATTATCTAGGTTACCTTGCTGGCACTTGGACTATCTAGGTTAACTAACGGGCACTTGGACTATCTAGGTTATCTAGCGGGCCCTTGTTCTATGTAGGTTAATAGCGGGCCCTTGGACTATGTAAGTTAATTAGCGGGCACTTAGACTATGTAGGTAACCTAGCGGGCACTTGGACAATAGGTTACCTAGCAGGCACTTGTTCTATCTAGGTTACCTAGCTGGCACTTAGATTATGTACGTTTCCTAGCAGGCACTTGGACTATCTAGGTTACCTAGCTGGCACTTAGACTATGTACGTTTCCTAGCAGGCACTTGGACTATCTAGGTTAACTAGCGGGCACTTTGACTATGTAGGTTTCCTAACAGGCACTTGGACTATCTAGGTTACCTAGCAGGCACTTGGACTATGTACGTTCCCTAGCGGGCACTTGGAATATCTAGGTTAACTAACGGGCTCTTGGACTATCTAGGTTATATTGCGGGCACTTGGACTATGTATGTTCCCTAGAGGGCACTTGGACTATGTACGTTGCCTAGCAGGCACTTCGACTATCTAGGTTACCTAGCAGGCATTTGGACTATGTACGTTCCCTAGCGGGCACTTGGAATATCTAGGTTAACTAACAGGCACTGGAACAATCTAGGTTATCTAGCGGGCACTAGGACTATGGACGTTCCGTAGGGAGCACTTGGACTATCTAGATTACCTAGCGGGCCCTTGGACTATGTATATTCCGTAGCGGCACTTGGACTATCAATGTTAACTAGCGGGCACTTGGACTATCTAGGTTAGCTAACGGGCACTTGGACTATCTAGGTAACCTAACGGGCACTTGGACTATATAGGTAACTTAGCGGGCACTTGGACTGTCTGGGTTACCTAGCGGGCACATGGACTGTCTAGGTTACCTAGCAGGCACTTGGACTATCTAGGTTACCTAGCGTGCCCTTGGAATATGTACGTTCCCTAGGGGCACTTGGACTATCTATGAAAACTAGCGGGCACTTGGATTTTGTAGGTTACCTAGCGGGCTTTAGGACTATGTAGGATCCCTAGTGGGCACTTGAACTATGTAGGTTACCTAGCGGGCACTTAGACTATCTAGGTTAACTAAGGGGCACTAGGACTATCTAGGGTACCTAGCGGGCACTTGAAATATGTAGGTTACCTAGCAGGCACTTGGACTATCTAGGTTACCTAGCGGGCACTTGAACTATCTACGATACCTAGCGGGTATTTGGACAATGTCGGTTAACTAGCGGGCTGTTGGACAATCTAGGTTACCTAGCGGACACTTGGACCATCTAGGTTAACTAACGGGCACTTGGACTATGTAGGTTGCCTAGTGGGCACTTGAACTATGTAGGTTCCCGAGCGGGCACTTGGATTATCTTAGTTCCCTAAAGGGCACTTTGGTTATGTAGGTTCCCTAGCGGGCACTTGGACTATGTAGGTTCCATAACGGGCACTTGGACTATGTAGGTTAACTAGCGGGCACTTGGATTATCTAGGTTACCTTGCTGGCACTTGGACTATCTAGGTTAACTAACGGGCACTTGGACTATCTAGGTTATCTAGCCGGCCCTTGTACTATGTAGGTTAATAGCGGGCCCTTGGACTATGTAAGTTAATTAGCGGGCACTTGGATGATCTAGGTTAACGAGCGGGCACATGGACTATCTAGGTTACGTACCGGCACTTGTATTATGTAGATTAAATAGCGGACACTTGGACGATCTAGGTTAATTAGCGAGCACTTGGACTATCTCGGTGAACTAGCGGGCACTTGAACTACCTATGTTACCCAGCGGGTACTTGGACAATGTAGGTTAACTAGCGGGCTGTTTGACTCTCTAGGTTACCTAGCGGACACTTGGACAATCTTCGTTATCTAACGGGCACTTGGACTATGTAGGTTCCCTAGTGGGCACTTGGATTATGTAGGTTCCCTAGAGGGCATATGGACTATGTAGGTTCCCTAGCGGGCACTTGGACTATCTTAGTTCCCTAAAGGGCACTTGGACTATGTAGATTACCTAGCGGACACTTGGACTAACTATGTTAGCTAATGGGCACTTGGACTATCTAGGTTACCTAGCGGGCACTTGGACTATGTAGGTTTCCTAGCGGGCACTTGGACTATCTTAGTTTCCTAAAGGGCACTTGGACTATCTAGGTTAACTAGAGGTCACTCGGACTATGTAGGTAACCTAGCGGGCACTTGAAATATGTAGGTTACCTAGCAGGCACTTGGACTATCTAGGTTACCTAGCGGGCACTTGAACTATCTACGATACCTAGCGGGTATTTGGAAAATGTCGGTTAACTAGCGGGCTGTTGGACTATCTAGGTTACCTAGCGGGCACATGGACAATATACGTTCCCTAGCGGGCACTTGGACTATCTAGGTTAACTAACGAGCACTTGGACTATGTGTGTTAACTAGCGGGCAGTTGGACTTTCTAGGTTACCTAGCGGGCTTTTGGACTATGTACGTTCCCTAGCAGGCACTTGGGCTATCTACGTTACCTAGCGGGCACTTGGACTATGTAGGTTAACTAGGGGGCACTTCGACTATCTAGGTTAACTAACGGGTACTTGTAATATCTCGGTTACCTAGCGGGCCCATGGACTATATAGGTTACCTAGCGGGCACGGGGACTGTCTTGGATACGTAGCGGGCACTTGGACTATCTAGGTTAACGAATGTGCACTTGGAATATGTAGGTTACCTAGCGGGCACTTGGATTATCTAGGTTACCTAACGGGCACTTGGACTATGTAGGTTCCTAGCGGGCACTTGGACTATGGAGGTTAACTAGCGGGCCCTTGAACTATGTAAGTTAATTAGCGGTCACTCGGACTATGTAGGTAACCTAGGGGGAACTTGGACTATCTAGGTTACCTAGCGGGCACTTGGACTATCTAGGTTACCTAGCGGGCACTTGGACAATGTACGTTCCCTAGCGGGCACTTGGACTATCTAGGTTAACTAAGGAGCACTTGGACTATCTAGGTTAACTAGCGGGCACTTGGAATATGTGTGTTAACTGGCGGGCACTCGGACTATGTATGTTCCTTAGCGGGCACTTGGACTTTCTAGGTTACCTAGCGGACTTTGGACTATGTACATTCCCTAGCGGGCACTTGGGCTATCTACGTTACCTAGCGGGCACTTGGACTATGTACGTTAACTAGGGGGCACTTCGACTATCTAGGTTAACTAAAGGGTACTTTGAATATCTCCGCTACCTAGCGGGCACATGGACTATATAGGTTACCTAGCGGGCACTTGGACTGTCTTGTATATGTAGCGGGAACTTGGACTATCAAGGTTAACGAATGTGCACTTGGAATATGTAGGTTACCTAGCGGGCACTTGGACTATATACGTTAACTAGGGGGCACTTCGACTATCTAGGTTAACTAAAGGGTACTTGGAATATCTCCGCTACCTAGCGGGCACATGGACTATATAGGTTACCTAGCGGGCACTTGGACTGTCTTGTATTTGTAGCGGGAACATGGACTATCAAGGTTAACGAATGTGCACTTGGAATATGTAGGTTACCTAGCGGGCACTTGGACTATCTAGGTTACCTAACGGGCACTTGGACGATCTAGGTTAACTAGCGGGCACTTGGACTATCTAGGTTAACTAGCAGTCACTCGGACTATGTAGGTAACTAGCAGGAACTTGGACTATCTAGGTTACCTAGCGGGCACTTGGACCATCTAGGTTAACTAACGGGCACCTGGACAATGTAGGTTCCCTAGTGGGCACTTGGACTACGTAGGTTCCCGAGCGGGCACTTGGACTATCTTAGTTCCCTAAAGGGCACTTTGATTATGTAGTTTCCCTATCAGGCACTTGGACTATGTAGGTTAACTAGCGGGCACTTGGACTATGTAGGTTACCTAGCGAACACTTGGACTATCTAGGTTATCTAGCGGGCCCTTGTACTATGTAGGTTAATAGCGGGCCCTTGGACTATGTAAGTTAATTAGCGGGCACTTGGACGATCTAGGTTAATGAGCGGGCACTTGTACTATCTAGGTTACCTACCGGGCACTGGTACTATGTAGATTAAATAGCGGACACTTGGACGATCTAGGTTAATTAGCAAGCACTTGGACTATTTCGGTTAACTAGTGGGCACTTGAACGACCTACGTTACCTAGCGGGTATTTGGACAATGTCGGTTAACTAGCGGGCTGTTGGACAATCTAGGTTACCTAGCGGACACTTGGACCATCAAGGTTAACTAACGGGCACTTGGACTATGTAGGTTCCCTAGTGGGCACTTGGACTATGGAGGTTAACTAGCGGGCCCTTGAACTATGTAAGTTAATTAGCGGGCACTTGGACGATCTAGGTTAACTAGCGGGCACTTGGACTATCTAGGTTAACTAGCAGTCACTCGGACTATGTAGGTAACCTAGAGGGAACTTGGACTTTCTAGGTTACCTAGAGGGCACTTGGACCATCTAGGTTACCTAACGGGCACTTGGACTATGTAGGTTCCCTAGCGGGCACTTGGACTATCTTAGTTCCCTAAAGGGCACTTGGACTATGTAGATTACCTAGCAGACACTTGGACTGTCTATGTTAGCTAATGGGCACCTGGACTATCTAGGTTACGTTCGGACACTTGGACTATGTAGGTTAATTAGCGGAACTTGGACGATCTAGGTTAACTAGCGGGCACTTGGATTATCTAGGTTAACTAGCGGGGCCTTGGACTATGTAGGTTAACTAGCGGGCCCTTGGACTATGTAGGTTAACTAGCAGGCACTTGGACGATCTAGCTTAACTAGTGGGCACTTCGACTATCTAGGTTAACTAGCGGTCACTCGGACTAGGTAGGTAACCTAGCGAGAACTTGGACTAATAGGTTACTTAGCGGGCACTTGGACTATCTAGGTTAACGAACGGGCACTTGGACTATCTAGGTTACCTACCGGGCACTTGTACTATGTAGATTAAATAGCGGACACTTGGACGATCTAGATTAATTAGCGAGCACTTGGACTATCTCGGTTAACTAGCGGGCACTTGGACTATGTAGGTTCCCTAGCGGGCATTTGGACTATATAGGTTACCTAGCGGGCACTTGAAATATTTAGGTTACCTAGCGGGTACTTGGACAATGTAGGTTAACTAGCGGGCTGTTGGACTATCTAGGTTACCTAGCGGACACTTGGACAATCTAGGTTAACTAACGGTCACTTGGACTATGTAGGTTCCCTAGTGGGCACTTGGATTATGTAGGTTCCCTAGAGGGCATATGGACTATGTAGGTTCCCTAGCGGGCACTTGGACTATCTTAGTTCCCTAAAGGGCACTTGGACTATCTAGGTTAACTAGCGGTCACTCGGACTATGTAGGTAACCTAGGGGGAACTTGGACTATCTAGGTTACCTAGCGGGCACTTGGACTATCTAGGTTACCTAGCGGGCACTTGGATAATGTATGTTCCTAGCGTGCACTTGGACTATCTAGGTTAACTAAGGGGCACTAGGACTATCTAGGTTACCTAGCGGGCACTTGAAATATGTAGGTTACCTAGCAGGCACGTGGACTATCTAGGTTACCTAGCGGGCACTTGAACTATCTAAGATACCTAGCGGGTATTTGGACAATGTCGGTTAACTAGCGGGCTGTTGGACAATCTAGGTTACCTAGCGGACACTTGGACCATCAAGGTTAACTAACGGGCACTTGGACTATGTAGGTTCCCTAGTGGGCACTTGGACTATGGAGGTTAACTAGCGGGCCCTTGAACTATGTAAGTTAATTAGCGGGCACTTGGACTATCTAGGTTAACTAACAGTCACTCGGACTATGTAGGTAACCTAGAGGGAACTTGGACTTTCTAGGTTACCTAGAGGGCACTTGGACCATCTAGGTTACCTAACGGGCACTTGGACTATGTAGGTTCCCTAGCGGGCACTTGGACTATCTTAGTTCCCTAAAGGGCACTTGGACTATGTAGATTACCTAGCGGACACTTGGACTGTCTATGTTAGCTAATGGGCACCTGGACTATCTAGGTTACGTTCGGACACTTGGACTATGTAGGTTAATTAGCGGAACTTGGACGATCTAGGTTAACTAGCGGGCACTTGGATTATCTAGGTTAACTAGCGGGGCCTTGGACTATGTAGGTTAACTAGCGGGCCCTTGGACTATGTAGGTTAACTAGCAGGCACTTGGACGATCTAGCTTAACTAGCGGGCACTTCGACTATCTAGGTTAACTAGCGGTCACTCGGACTAGGTAGGTAACCTAGCGAGAACTTGGACTAATAGGTTACTTAGCGGGCACTTGGACTATCTAGGTTAACGAACGGGCACTTGGACTATCTAGGTTACCTACCGGGCACTTGTACTATGTAGATTAAATAGCGGACACTTGGACGATCTAGATTAATTAGCGAGCACTTGGACTATCTCGGTTAACTAGCGGGCACTTGGACTATGTAGGTTCCCTAGCGGGCATTTGGACTATATAGGTTACCTAGCGGGCACTTGAAATATTTAGGTTACCTAGCGGGTACTTGGACAATGTAGGTTAACTAGCGGGCTGTTGGACTATCTAGGTTACCTAGCGGACACTTGGACAATCTAGGTTAACTAACGGTCACTTGGACTATGTAGGTTCCCTAGTGGGCACTTGGATTATGTAGGTTCCCTAGAGGGCATATGGACTATGTAGGTTCCCTAGCGGGCACTTGGACTATCTTAGTTCCCTAAAGGGCACTTGGACTATCTAGGTTAACTAGCGGTCACTCGGACTATGTAGGTAACCTAGGGGGAACTTGGACTATCTAGGTTACCTAGCGGGCACTTGGATTATCTAGGTTACCTAGCGGGCACTTGGATAATGTATGTTCCTAGCGTGCACTTGGACTATCTAGGTTAACTAAGGGGCACTAGGACTATCTAGGTTACCTAGCGGGCACTTGAAATATGTAGGTTACCTAGCAGGCACTTGGACTATCTAGGTTACCTAGCGGGCACTTGAACTATCTAAGATACCTAGCGGGTATTTGGACAATGTCGGTTAACTAGCGGGCTGTTGGACAATCTAGGTTACCTAGCGGACACTTGGACCATCAAGGTTAACTAACGGGCACTTGGACTATGTAGGTTCCCTAGTGGGCACTTGGACTATGGAGGTTAACTAGCGGGCCCTTGAACTATGTAAGTTAATTAGCGGGCACTTGGACGATCTAGGTTAACTAGCGGGCACTTGGACTATCTAGGTTAACTAGCAGTCACTCGGACTATGTAGGTAACCTAGCGGGAACATGGACTATCTAGGTTACCTAGAGGGCACTTGGACCATCTAGGTTACCTAACGGGCACTTGGACTATGTAGGTTCCCTAGCGGGCACTTGGACTATCTTAGTTCCCTAAAGGGCACTTGGACTATGTAGATTACCTAGCGGACACTTGGACTATCTATGTTAGCTAATGGGCACTTGGACTATCTAGGTAACGTTCGGAAACTTGGACTATGTAGGTTAATTAGTGGAACTTGGACGATCTAGGTTAACTAGCGGGCACTTGGATTATCTAGGTTAACTAGCGGGGCCTTGGACTATGTAGGTTAACTAGCGGGCCCTTGGACTATGTAGGTTAACTAGCAGGCCCTTGGACGATCTAGGTTAACTAGCGGGCACTTGGACTATCTAGGTTAACTAGCGGTCACTCGGACTATGTAGGTAACCTAGCGGGAACTTGGACTAATAGGTTACTTAGGGGGCACTTGGACTATCTAGGTTAACGAACGGGCACTTGGATTATCTAGGTTACCTACCGGGCACTTGTACTATGTAGATTAAATAGCGGACACTTGGACGATCTAGGTTAATTAGCGAGCACTTGGACTATCTCGGTTAACTAGCGGGCACTTGGATTATGTAGGTTCCCTAGCGGGCATTTGGACTATATAGGTTACCTAGCGGGCACTTGAAATATTTAGGTTACCTAGCGGGTACTTGGACAATGTAGGTTAACTAGCGGGCTGTTGGACTATCTAGGTTACCTAGCGGACACTTGGACAACCTAGGTTAACTAACGGGCACTTGGACTATGTAGGTTCCCTAGTGGGCACTTGGATTATGTAGGTTCCCTAGAGGGCACATGGATTATGTAGGTTTCCTAGCGGGCACTTGGACTATCTTAGTTCCCTAAAGGGCACTTGGACTATCTAGGTTAACTAGCGGTCACTCAGACTATGTAGGTAACCTAGGGGGAACTTGGACTATCTAGGTTACCTAGCGGGCACTTGGACTATCTAGGTTACCTAGCGGGCACTTGGACAATGTACGTTCCCTAGCGGGCACTTGGACTATCTAGGTTAACTAACGAGCACTTGGACTATCTAGGTTAACTAGCGGGCACTTGGACTATGTGTGTTAACTAGCGGGCACTCGGACTATGTATGTTCCTTAGCGGGCACTTGGACTATGTGTGTTAACTAGCGGGCACTCGGACAATGTGTGTTCCTTAGCGGGCACTTGTACTTTCTAGGTTATCTAGCGGGCTTTTGGACTATGTACGTTCCCTAGCGGGCACTTGGGCTATCTACGTTACCTAGCGGGCATTTGGACTATGTAGGTCAACTAGGGGGCACTTCGACTATCTAGGTTAACTAACGGGTACTTGGAATATCTCGGTTACCTAGCGGGCACATGGACTATATAGATTACCTAGCGGGCACTTGGACTGTCTTGGATACGTAGCGGGCACTTGAACTATCTAGGTTAACGAATGTGCACTTGGAATATGTAGGTTACCTAGCGGGCACTTGGACTATCTATTTTAACTAACTGGCACTTGGACTATCTAGGTTATCTAGCGGGCCCTTGTATTATGTAGGTTAATAGCTGACCCTTGGACTATGTAAGTTAATTAGCGGGCACTTGGACGATCTAGGTTAACGAGCGGGCACTTGGACTATCTAGGTTACCTACCGGGCACTTGTACTATGTAGATTAAATAGCGGACCCTTGGACGATCTAGGTTAATTAGTGAGCACTTGGACTATTTCGGTTAACTAGCGGGTACTTGGACAATGTAGGTTAACTAGCGGGCTGTTGGACTATCTAGGTTACCTAGCGGACACTTGGACAATCTACGTTAACTAACGGGCACTTGGACTATGTAGGTTCCCTAGTGGGCACTTGGAATATGTAGGTTCCCTAGAGGGCATATGGACTATGTAGGTTCCCTAGCGGGCATTTGGACTATCTTAGTTCCCTAAAGGGCACTTGGACTATGTAGATTACCTAGCGGACACTTGGACTATCTATGTTAGCTAATGAGCACCTGGACTATCTAGGTTACCTAGCGGGCACTTGGACTGTGTAGGTTACCTAGCGGGCACTTGGGCTATCTACGTTACCTAGCGGGCACTTGGACTATGTAGGTTAACTAGGGGGCACTTCGACTATCTAGGTTAACTAACGGGTACTTGGAATATGTCGGTTACCTAGCGGGCACATGGACTATATAGGTTACCTAGCGGGCACTTGGACTGTCTTGGATACGTAGCGGGCACTTGGACTATCTAGGTTAACTAACGAGCACTTGGACTATCTAGGTTAACTAGTGGGCACTTGGACTATGTGTGTTAACTAGCGGGCACATGGACTATATAGGTTACCTAGCGGGCACTGGGACTGTCTTGGATACGTAGCGGGCACTTGGACTCTCTAGGTTAACGAATGTGCACTTGGAATATGTAGGTTACCTAGCGGGCACTTGGATTATCTAGGTTACCGAACGGGCACATGTACTATGTAGGTTCCTAGCGGGCACTTGGAATATGGAGGTTAACTAGTGGGCCCTTGAACTATGTAAGTTAATTAGCGGGCACTTGGACGATCTAGGTTGACTAGCGGGCATTTGGACTAGTTTAGTTCCCTAAAGGGCACTTGGACTATCTAGGTTAACGAGCGGTCACTCGGACTATGTAGGTAACCTAGGGGGAACTTGGACTATCTAGGTTACCTAGCGGGCACTTGGAAAATGTACGTTACCTAGCGGGCACTTGGACTATCTAGGTTAACTAATGAGCACTTGGACTATCTAGGTTAACTAGCGGGCACTTGGACTATGTGTGTTACCTAGGGGGCACTTGAACTATCTAGGTTAACTAACGGGCACTTGGACTATCTAGGTTATGTAGCGGGCCCTTGTACTATGTAGGTTAATAGCGGGCCCTTGGACTATGTAAGTTAATTAGCGGGCACTTGGACGATCTAGGTTAACGAGAGGGCACTTGGACTATCTTGGTTACCTACCGGGCACTTGTACTATGTAGATTAAATAGCGGACCCTTGGACGATCTAGGTTAATTCGCGAGCACTTGGACTATCTCGGTTAACTAGCGGGCACTTGAACTACCTACGTTACCTAGCGGGTACTTGGACAATGTAGGTTAACTAGCGGGCTGTTGGACTATCTATGTTACCTAGCGGACACTTGGACAATCTAGGTTAACAAACGGGCACTTGGACTATGTAGGTTCCCTAGTGGACACTTGGATTATGTAGGTTCCCTAGAGGGCATATGGACTATGTAGGTTCCCTAGCGGGCACTTGGACTATCTTAGTTCCCTAAAGGGCACTTGGACTATCTAGGTTAACTAGCGGTCACTCGGACTATGTAGGTAACCTAGGGTGAACTTGGACTATCTAGGTTACCTAGAGGGCACTTAGACCATCTAGGTTAACTAACGGGCACTTGGACTATGTAGGTTCCCTAGTGGGCACTTGCACGATCTAGGTTAACTAGCGGGTCCTTGCACTATGTAGGTTAACTAGCGGGCCCATGGATTATGTAGGTTTACTAGGGGGCACTAGGACTATCTAGGTTAACTAGTGGGCACTTGGAATATGTAGTTTCCCTAGCGGGCATTTGGACAATTTAGGTTACCTAGCGGGCACTTGGACTATGTAGGTTACCTAGCGGGCACTTGGACTATCTAGGTTACCTAGCGGGCACTTGGACAATGTACGTTCCCTAGCGGGCACTTGGACTATCTAGGTTAACTAACGAGCACTTGGACTATCTAGGTTAACTAGCGAGCACTTGGACTATGTGTGTTAACTAGCGGGCACTCGGACTATGTATGTTCCTTAGTGGGCACTTGGACTATGTGTGTTAACTAGCGGGCACTCAGACTATGTATGTCCCTTAGCGAGCACTTGGACTTTCTAGGTTACCTAGCGGGCTTTTGGACTATGTACGTTCCCTAGCGGGCACTTGGGCTATCTACATTACCTAGCGGGCACTAGGACTATGTAGGTTAACTAGGGGGCACTTCGACTATCTAGGTTAACTAACGGGTACTTGGAATATCTCGGTTACCTAGCGGGCACATGGACTATATAGGTTACCTAGCGGGCACTTGGACTGTCTTGGATACGTAGCGGGCACTTGGACTATCTAGGTTAACGAATGTGCACTTGGAATATGTAGGTTACCTAGCGGGCACTTGGACTATCTAGGTTACCTAACGGGCACTTGGACTATGTAGGTTCCTAGCGGGCGCTTGGACTATGGAGGTTAACTAGCGGGCCCTTGAACTATGTAAGTTAATTAGCGGGCACTTGGACGATCTAGGTTAACTAGCGGGCACTTGGACTATCTAGGTTAACTAGCAGTCACTCGGACTATGTAGGTAACCTAGCGGGAACTTGGACTATCTAGGTTACCTAGAGGGCACTTAGACCATCTAGGTTAACTAACGGGCACTTGGACTATGTAGGTTCGCTAGTGGGCACTTGGACTATGTAGGTTCCCGAGCGGGCACTTGGACTATCTTAGTTCCCTAAAGGGCACTTTGATTATGTAGGTTCCTTAGCAGGCACTTGGACTATGTAGGTTCCATAGCGGGCACTTGGACTATGTAGTTTCCCTATCAGGCACTTGGACTATGTAGGTTAACTAGCGGGCACTTGGACTATGTAGGTTACCTAGCGGGCACTTGGACTATCTAGGTTAACTAACGGGAACTTGGACTATCTAGGTTATCTAGCGGGCCCTTGTACTTTGTAGGTTAATAGCGGGCCCTTGGACTATGTAAGTTAATTAGCGGCACTTGGACGATCTAGCTTAACGAGCGGGCACTTGGACTATCTAGGTTACCTACCGGGCACTTGTACTATGTAGATTAAATAGCGGACACTTGGACCATCTAGGGTAATTAGCGAGCACTTGGACTATTTCGGTTAACTAGCGGGCACTTGAACTACCTACGTTACCTAGCGGGTACTTGGACAATGTAGGATAACTAGCGGGCTGTTGGATTATCTAGGTTACCTAGCGGACACTTGGACAATCTACGTTAACTAACGGGCACTTGGACTATGTAGGTTCCCTAGTGGGCACTTGGATTATGTAGGTTCCCTAGAGGGCATATGGACTATGTAGGTTCCCTAGCGGGCATTTGGACTATCTTAGTTCCCTAAAGGGCACTTGGACTATGTAGATTACGTAGCGGACCCTTGGACTATCTATGTTAGCTAATGGGCACCTGGACTATCTAGGTTACCTAGCGGGCACTTGGACTATGTAGGTTACCTAGCGGGCACTTGGACTATCTAGGTTACGTTCGGACACTTGGACTATGTAGGTTAATTAGTGGAACTTGGACGATCTAGGTTAACTAGCGGGCACTTGGATTATCTAGGTTAACTAGCGTGGCCTTGGACTATGTAGGTTACCTAGCGGGCCCTTGGACTATGTAGGTTAACTAGCAGGCACTTGGACGATCTAGGTTAACTAGCCGGCACTTGGACTATCTAGGTTAACTCGCGGACACTCGGACTATGTAGGTAACCTAGCGGGAACTTGGATTAATAGGTTACTTAGCGGGCACTTGGACTATCTAGGTTAACGTACGGGCACTTGGACTATCTAGGTTACCTACCGGGCACTTGTACTATGTAGATTAAATAGCGGACACTTGGACGATCTAGGTTAATTAGCGAGCACTTGGACTATCTCGGTTAACTAGCGGGCACTTGGACTATGTAGGTTCCCTAGCGGGCATTTGGACTATATAGGTTACCTAGCGGGCACTTGAAATATTTAGGTTACCTAGCTGGCACTTGGACTATCTAGGTTACCTAGCGGGCACTTGAAATACCTACGTTACCTAGCGGGTACTTGGACAATGTAGGTTAACTAGCGGGCTGTTGGACTATCTAGGTTACCTAGCGGACACTTGGACAATATACGTTAACTAACGGGCACTTGGACTATGTAGGTTGCCTAGTGGGCACTTGGATTATGTAGGTTCCCTAGAGGGCATATGGACTATGTAGGTTCCCTAGTGGGCACTTGGACTGTCTTAGTTCCCTAAAGGGCACTTGGACTATCTAGGTTAACTAGCGGTCACTCGGACTATGTAGGTAACCTAGGGTGAACTTGGACTATCTAGGTTACCTAGCGAGCACTTGGACTATCTAGGTTAACTAGCGGACATATGGTCTATGTGTGTTAACTAGCGGGCACTCAGACTATGTATGTTCCTTGGCGGGCACTTGGACTTTCTAGTTTACCTAGCGGGCTTTTGAACTATGTTCGTTACCTAGCGGGCAATTGGGCTTTCTACGTTACCTAGCGGGCACTAGGACTATGTAGGTTAACAAGGGGGCACTTCGGCTATCTAGGTTAACTAATGGGTACTTAGAATATCTCGGTTACCTAGCGGGCACGTGGACTATATAGGTTACCTAGCGGGCACTTGGACTGTCTTGGATAAGTAGCGGGCACTTGGACTATCTAGGTTAACGAATGTGCACTTGGAATATGTAGGTTACCTAGCGGGCACTTGGACTATCTAGGTTACCTAACGGGCACTTGGACTATCTAGGTTAACGAATGTGCAATTGGAATATGTAGGTTACCTAGCGGGCACTTGGACTATCTAGTTTACCTAACGGGCACTTGGACTATGTAGGTTCCTAGCGGGCACTTGGACTATGGAGGTTAACTCGCGGGCCCTTGAACTATGTAAATTAATTAGCGGGCACTTGGACGATCTAGGTTAACTAGCGGGCACTTGGACTATCTAGGTTAACTAGCAGTCACTCGGACTATGTAGGTAACCTAGCGGGAACTTGGACTATCTAGGTTACCTAACGGGCACTTGGACTATTTAGGTTAACGAACGGGCACTCGGACTATCTAGGTTACCTAGCGGGCACTTGTACTATGTAGGTTAAATAGCGGACACTTGGACGATCTAGGTTAAATAGCGGGCATTTGGACTATATAGGTTACCTAGTGGGCACTTGAAATATTTAGGTTACCTAGCAGGCACTTGGACTATCAAGGTTACCTAGCGGGCACTTGAACTACCTACATTACCTAGCGGGAACTTGAACTATGTACGTTCCCTAGTGGGCAGTTAGACTATGTAGGTTCCCTAGCTGCACTTGGACTATCTTAGTTCCCTGGCGGGCACTTGGACTATGTAGGTTCCCTAGCGGGCACTTGGACTATCTAGGTTAACTAGCGGGTACTTGGACTATGTAGGTTAAGTAGCGGACACTTGCACTATGTAGGTTACCTAGCAGGCACTTGGACTATGTATGTTCTCTAGCGGGCACTTGGACTATCTATGTTAACTAGCGGGCACTTGGACTATGTAGGTTACCTAGCGGACACTTGCACTTTATAGGTTACCAAGCGGGCACTTGGACTATGTAGGTTAACTGGAGGACGCTTGGACGATCTAGGTTAACAAGTGGGCCCTTGGATTATGTAGGTTAACTAGCCGGCACTTGGATGATCTAGGTTAACTAGCGGGCACTTGGACGATCTAGGTTAAACACGGGGCACTTGGACTATCAAAGTTAACAAGTGAGCCCTTGGACTATGTAGGTTAACTAGCGGGCCCTTGGACTATCTAGGTTACCTAGATAGCACTGGGACTATATAGGTTCCCTAGCGGGCACTTGGACTGTCTTGGTTACGTAGCGGGCACTTGGACTATCTAGGTTAACGAACGGGCACTTGGACTATCTAGGTTACCTAGTGGGCACTTGTACTATGTAGGTTAAATAGCGGACACTTGGACGATCTAGGTTAAATAGCGGGCATTTGGACTATATAAGTTACCTAGTGGGCACTTGAAATATTTAGGTTACCTAGCAGGCACTTGGACTATCTAGGTTACCTAGCGGGCACTTGAACTACCTACGTTACCTAGCGGGTACTTGGACTATGTAAGTTCCCTAGTGGGCAGTTAGACTATGTAGGTTCCCTAGCTGCACTTGGACTATCTTAGTTCCCTAAAGGGCACTTGGACTATGTAGGTTCCCTGGCGGGCACTTGGACTATGTAGGTTCCCTAGCGGGCACTTGGACTACCTAGGTTAACTAGCGGGCACTTGGACTATGTAGGTTAACTAGCGGACACTTGCACTATGTAGGTTACCTAGCGGGCAATTGGACTATGTAGGTTAACTAGCAGGCCCTTGGACTATCTAGGTTACCTAGCAGGCACTTGGACTATGTATCTTAACTAGCGGGCACTTGCACTCTCTAGGTTACCTAGCGGGCACTTGGACTATGTACCTTCCCTAGAGGGCACTTGGACTATCTATGTTAACTAGCGGGCACTTGGACTATGTAGGTTACCTAGCGGACACTTGCACTATATAGGTTACCTAGCGGGCACTTAGATTATGTAGGTTAACTGTAGGACGCTTGGACGATCTAGGTTAACAAGTGGGCCCTTGGATTATGTAGGTTAACTAGCCGGCACTTGGATGATCTAGGTTAACTAGCGGGCACTTGGACGATCTAGGTTAACCAGCGGGCACTGGGACTATCAAAGTTAACAAGCGAGCCCTTGGACAATGTAGGTTAACTAGCGGGCCCTTGGACTATCTAGGTTACCTAGATAGCAATGGGACTATAGAGGTTCCCTAGCGGGCACTTGGACTATCTAGGTTAACGAACGGGCACTTGGACTATGCAGGTAACCTAGCCGGCACTTGGACTGTCTAGGTTACATAGCGGGCACTTGGATTTCTAGGTTAACGAATGGGCACTTGGACTATGTAGGTTGCCTAGCGAGCACTTGGACTATCTAGGTTAGGTAACGGGCAGTTGGACTATCTAGGTTATCTAGCGGGCACTTTTACTATGTAGGTTAAATAGCGGACACTTGGACGATCTAGGTTAAATAGCGGGCATTTGGACTATATAGGTTACCTAGTGGGCACTTGGACTATGTAGGTTACCTAGCAGGCACTTGGACTATCTAGGTTACCTAGCGGGCACTTGAACTACCTACGTTACCTAGCGGGTACTTGGACTATGTACGTTCCCTAGCGGGCACTTGGGCTATCTACGTTCCCTAGCGGGCAATAGGACTATGTAGGTTAACTAGGGGGCACTTTGACTATCTAGGTTAACTAATGGGTACTTGGAATATCTCGGTTACCTAGCAGGCACTTGGACTATGTATCTTAACTAGCGGGCACTTGCACTCTCTAGGTTACCTAGCGGGCACTTGGACTATGTACCTTCCCTAGCGGGCACTTGGACTATCTATGTTAACTAGCGGGCACTTGGACTATGTAGGTTACCTAGCGGACACTTGCATTATATAGGTTACCTAGCGGGCACTTGGACTATGTAGGTTAACTGGAGGACGCTTGGACGATCTAGGTTAACAAGTGGGCCCTTGGATTATGTAGGTTAACTAGCCGGCACTTGGATGATCTAGGTTAACTAGTGGGCACTTGGACGATCTAGGTTAACCAGCGGGCACTTGGACTATCAAAGTTAACAAGCGAGCCTTTGGACTATGTAGGTTAACTAGCGGGCCCTTGGACTATCTAGGTTACCTAGATAGCACTGGGACTATATAGGTTCCCTAGCGGGCACTTGGACTATCTAGGTTACCTAACGGGCACTTGGACTATGCAGGTAATCTAGCGGCACTTGGACTGTCTAGGTTACCTAGCGGGCACTTGGACTAAGTACGTTCCCTAGCGGGCACTTGGATTATCTAGGTTACCTAGCGGACACTTGGACTATGTACGTTCCCTAGCGGGCACTTGGACTATCTAAGTTAACTAACGGGCACTTGGACTATCTAGGCTAAATAGCGGGCACTTGGACTATGTAGGTTACCTAGTGGGCACTCGGACTATGTACGTTCCCTAGCGGGCACTTGAACTATCTAGTTTACCTAGCGGTCCTTTGGACTATATACGTTCCCTAGCGGGCACTTGAACTATTTAGGTTACCTAGCGAGCACTTGGACTATCTAGGTTAACTAAGGGGCACTTGGACTATCTAGGTTACCTAGCGGGCCCTTGGACTATGTACGTTCCCTATCGGCACTTGGACTATCTATGAAAACTAGCGGGCACTTGGATTTTGAAGGTTACCTAGCGGGCTTTTGGACTATGTAGGATCCCTAGTGGGCACTTGAACTATGTAGGTTACCTAGCGGGCACTTAGACTATCTAGGTTAACTAAGGGGCACTAGGACTATCTAGGTTACCTAGCGGGCACTTGAAATATGTAGGTTACCTAGCATGCACTTGGACTATCTAGGTTACCTAGCGGGCACTTGAACTATCTACGATAAGTAGCGGATATTTGGACAATGTCGGTTTAACTAGCGGGCTGTTGGACAATCTAGGTTACCTAGTGGACACTTGGACCATCTAGGTTAACTAACGGGCACTTGGACAATGTAGGTTCCCTAGTGGGCACTTGGACTATGTAGGTTCCCGAGCGGGCACTTGCACTATCTTAGTTCCCTAAAGGGCACTTTGATTATGTAGGTTCCCTAGCGGGCACTTGGACTATGTAGGTTCCATAGCGGTCACTTGGACTATGTAGGTTCACTAGCAGGCACTTGGATTATCTAGGTTACCTTGCTGGCACTTGGACTATCTAGGTTAACTAACGGGCACTTGGACTATCTAGGTTATCTAGCGGGCCCTTGTACTATGTAGGTTAATAGCGGGCCCTTGGACTATGTAAGATAATTAGCGGGCACTTGGACGATCTAGGTTAATGAGCGGGCACTTGGACTATCTAGGTTACCTCCCGGGCACTTGTATTATGTAGATTAAATAGCGGACACTTGGACGATCTAGGTTAATTAGTGAGCACTTGGACTATCTCGGTTAACTAGCGGGCACTTGAACTACCTACATTACCTAGTGGGTACTTGGACAATGTAGGTTAACTAGCGGGCTGTTGGACTATCTAGGTTACCTAGCAGACACTTGGACAATCTACGTTAACTAACGGGCACTTGGACTATGTAGGTTCCCTAGTGGGCACTTGGATTATGTAGGTTCCCTAAAGGGCACTTGGACTATGTAGATTACCTAGCGGACACTTGGACTATCTATGTTAGCTAATGGGCACTTGGACTATCTAGGTTACCTAGCGGGCACTTGGACTATGTAGGTTACCTAGCGGGCACTTGGACTATCTAGGTTAACGAACGGGCACTTGGACTATGCAGGTAACCTAGCCGGCACTTGGACTGTCTTGGATACGTAGCGGGCACTTGGACTATCTAGGTTAACGAATGTGCACTTGGAATATGTAGGGTACATAGCGGGCACTTGGACTTCTAGGTTAATGAATGGGCATTTGGACTATGTAGGTTGCCTAGCGAGCACTTGGACTATCTAGGTTAGGTAACGGGCAGTTGGACTATCTAGGTTATCTAGCGGGCACTTTTACTATGTAGGTTAAATAGCGGACACCTGGACGATCTAGGTTAAATAGCGGGCATTTGGACTATATAGGTTACCTAGTGGGCACTTGGACTATGTAGGTTACCTAGCAGGCACTTGGACTATCTAGGTTACCTAGCGGGCACTTGAACTACCTACGTTACCTAGCGGGTACTTGGACTATGTACGTTCCCTAGCGGGCACTTGGGCTATCTACGTTCCCTAGCGGGCAATAGGACTATGTAGGTTAAGAGGGGGCACTTTGACTATCTAGGTTAACTAATGGGTACTTGGAATATCTCGGTTTCCTAGCAGGCACTTGGACTATGTATCTTAACTAGTGGGCACTTGCACTCTCTAGGTTACCTAGCGGGCACTTGGACTATGTACCTTCCCTACGGGCACTTGGACTATCTATGTTAACTAGCGGGCACTTGGACTATGTAGGTTACCTAGCGGACACTTGCACTATATAGGTTACCTAGCGGGCACTTGGACTATGTAGGTTAACTGGAGGACGCTTGGACGATCTAGGTTAACAAGTGGGCCCTTGGATTATGTAGGTTAACTAGCCGGCACTTGGATGATCTAGGTTAACTAGCGGGCACTTGGACGATCTAGGTTAACCAGCGGGCACTTGGACTATCAAAGTTAACAAGCGAGCCTTTAGACTATGTAGGTTAACTAGTGGGCCCTTGGACTATCTAGGTTACCTAGATAGCACTGGGACTATATAGGTTCCCTAGCGGGCACTTGGACTATCTAGGTTACCTAACGGGTACTTGGACTATGCAGGTAACCTAGCGGCACTTGAACTGTCTAGGTTGCCTAGCGGGCACTTGGACTAAGTACGTTCCCTAGCGGGCACTTGGATTATCTAGGTTACCTAGCGGACACTTGGACTATGTACGTGCCCTAGCGGGCACTTGGACTATCTAAGTTAACTAACGGGCACTTGGACTATCTAGGCTAAATAGCGGGCACTTGGACTATGTAGGTTATCTAGTGGGCACTCGGACTATGTACGTTCCCTAGCGGGCACTTGAACTATCTAGTTTACCTAGCGGTCCTTTGGACTATATACGTTCCCTAGCGGGCACTTGAACTATTTAGGTTACCTAGCGAGCACTTGGACTATCTAGGTTAACTAAGGGGCACTTGGACTATCTAGGTTACCTAGCGGGCCCTTGGACTATGTACGTTCCCTATCGGCACTTGGACTATCTATGAAAACTAGCGGGCACTTGGATTTTGAAGGTTACCTAGCGGGCTTTTGGAATATGTAGGATCCCTAGTGGGCACTTGAACTATGTAGGTTACCTAGCGGGCACTTAGACTATCTAGGTTAACTAAGGGGCACTAGGACTATCTAGGTTACCTAGGGGGCACTTGAAATATGTAGGTTACCTAGCTAGGTTACCTAGCAGGCACTTGGACTATCTAGGTTACCTAGCGGGCACTTGAACTATCTACGATAAGTAGCGGGTATTTGGACAATGTCGGTTTAACTAGCGGGCTGTTGTACAATCTAGGTTACCTAGTGGACACTTGGACTATCTAGGTTAACTAACGGGCACTTGGACTATGTAGGTTCCCTAGTGGGCACTTGGACTATGTAGGTTCCCGAGCGGGCACTTGCACTATCTTAGTTCCCTAAAGGGCACTTTGATTATGTAGGTTCCCTAGCGGGCACTTGGACTATGTAGGTTCCATAGCGGGCACTTGGACTATGTAGGTTCACTAGCAGGCACTTGGATTATCTAGGTTAACTTGCTGGCACTTGGACTATCTAGGTTAACTAACGGGCACTTGGACTATGTAGGTTCCTAGCGGGCACTTGGACTATGGAGGTTAACTAGCGGGCCCTTGAACTATGTAAGTTAATTAGTGGGCACTTGGATGATCTAGGTTAACTAGCGGGCACTTGGACTATCTAGGTTAACTAGCAGTCACTCGGACTATGTAGGTAACCTGGCGGGAACTTGGACTATCTAGGTTACCTAGCGGGCACTTGGACTATCTAGGTTAACGAACGGGCACTTGTACTATGTAGGTTAAATAGCGGACACTTGGACGATCTAGGTTAAATAGCGGGCATTTGGACTATATAGGTTACCTAGTGGGCACTTGAAATATTTAGGTTACCTAGCAGGCACTTGGACTATCTAGGTTACCTAGCGGGCAATTGAACTACCTACGTTACCTAGCGGGTAGTTGGACTATGTACGTTCCCTAGTGGGCAGTTAGACTATGTAGGTTCCCTAGCGGCACTTGGACTATCTTAGTTCCCTAAAGGGCACTTGGACTATGTAGGTTCCCTGGCGGGCACTTGGACTATGTAGGTTCCCTAGCGGGCACTTGGATTACCTAGGTTAACTAGCGGGCACTTGGACTATGTAGGTTAACTAGCGGACACTTGCACTATGTAGGTTACCTAGCGGGCACTTTTACTATGTAGGTTAAATAGCGGACACTTGGACGATCTAGGTTAAATAGGGGGCATTTGGACTATATAGGTTACCTAGTGGGCACTTGGACTATGTAGGTTACCTAGCAGGCACTTGTACTATCTAGGTTACCTAGCGGGCACTTGAACTACCTACGTTACCTAGCGGGTACTTGGACTATGTACGTTCCCTAGCGGGCACTTGGGCTATCTACGTTACCTAGCTGGCAATAGGACTATGTAGGTTAATTAGGGGGCACTTCGACTATCTAGGTTAACTGATGGGTACTTGGAATATCTCGGTTACCTAGCAGGCACTTGGACTATGTATCTTAACCAGCGGGCACTTGCACTCTCTAGGTTACCTAGCGGGCACTTGGACTATGTACCTTCCCTACGGGCACTTGGACTATCTATGTTAACTAGCGGGCACTTGGACTATGTAGGTTACCTAGCGGACACTTGCACTATATAGGTTACCTAGCGGGCACTTGGACTATGTAGGTTAACTGGAGGACGCTTGGACGATCTAGGTTAACAAGTGGGCCCTTGGATTATGTAGGTTAACTAGCCGGCACTTGGATGATCTAGGTTAACTAGCGGGCACTTGGACGATCTAGGTTAACCAGCGGGCACTTGGACTATCAAAGTTAACAAGCGAGCCTTTGGACTATGTAGGTTAACTAGCGGGCCCTTGGACTATCTAGGTTACCTAGATAGCACTGGGACTATATAGGTTCCCTAGCGGGCACCTGGACTATCTAGGTTAACGAACGGGCACTTGGACTATGCAGGTAACCTAGCCGGCACTAGGACTGTCTAGGTTACATAGCGGGCACTTGGACTTCTAGGTTAATGAATGGGCATTTGGACTATGTAGGTTGCCTAGCGAGCACTTGGACTATCTAGGTTAGGGAACGGGCACTTGGACTATCTAGGTTATCTAGCGGGCCCTTGTACTATGTAGGTTAATAGCGGGCCCTTGGACTATGTAAGATAATTAGCGGGCACTTGGACGATCTAGGTTAACGAGCGGGCACTTGGACTATCTAGGTTACCTACCGGGCACTTGTATTATGTAGATTAAATAGCGGACACTTGGACGATCTAGGTTAATTAGCGAGCACTTGGACTATCTCGGTTAACTAGCGGGCACTTGAACTACCTACATTACCTAGTGGGTACTTGGACAATGTAGGTTAACTAGCGGGCTGTTGGACTATCTAGGTTACCTAGCAGACACTTGGACAATCTACGTTAACTAACGGGCACTTGGACTATGTAGGTTCCCTAGTGGGCACTTGGATTATGTAGGTTCCCTAAAGGGCACTTGGACTGTGTAGATTCCCTAGCGGACACTTGGACTATCTATGTTAGCTAATGGGCACTTGGACTATCTAGGTTACCTAGCGGGCACTTGGACTATGTAGGTTACCTAGCGGGCACTTGGACTATCTAGGTTAACGAACGGGCACTTGGACTATGCAGGTAACCTAGCCGGCACTTGGACTGTCTAGGTTACATAGCGGGCACTTGGACTTCTAGGTTAACGAATGGGACTTGGACTATGTAGGTTGCCTAGCGAGCACTTGGACTATATAGGTTAGGTAACGGGCAGTTGGACTATCTAGGTTATCTAGCGGGCACTTGTACTATGTAGGTTAAATAGCGGACCCTTGGACGATCTAGGTTTAATAGCGGGCATTTGGACTATATAGGTTACCTAGTGGGCACTTGGACTATGTAGGTTACCTAGCAGGCACTTGGACTATCTAGGTTACCTAGCGGGCACTTGAACTACCTACGTTACCTAGCGGGTACTTGGACTATATACGTTCCCTAGCGGGCACTTGGGCTATCTACGTTACCTAGCGGGCAATAGGACTATGTAGGTTAACTAGGGGGCACTTCAACTATCTAGGTTAACTAATGGGTACTTGGAATATCTCGGTTACCTAGCGGGCACATGGAGTATATAGGTTACCTAGCGGGCACTTAGACTGTCTTGGATACGTAGCGGGCACTTGGACTATCTTGGTTAACGAATGTGCACTTGGAATATGTAGGTTACCTAGCGGGCACTTGGACTATCTAGGTTACCTAACGGGCACTTGGACTATGTAGGTTCCTAGCGGGCACTTGGACTATGGAGGTTAACTAGCGGGCCCTTGAACTATGTAAGTTAATTAGTGGGCACTTGGATGATCTAGGTTAACTAGCGGGCACTTGGACTATCTAGGTTAACTAGCAGTCACTCGGACTATGTAGGTAACATAGCGGGAACTTGGACTATCTAGGTTACCTAGCGGGCACTTGGACTATCTAGGTTAACGAACGGGCACTTGGACTATCTAGGTTACCTTGCGGGCACTTGTACTATGTAGGTTAAATAGCGGACACTTGGACGATCTAGGTTAAATAGCGGGCATTTGGACTATATAGGTTACCTAGTGGGCACTTGAAATATTTAGGTTACCTAGCAGGCACTTGGACTATCTAGGTTACCTAGCGGGCAATTGAAATACCTACGTTACCTAGCGGGTACTTGGACTATGTACGTTCCCTAGTGGGCAGTTAGACTATGTAGGTTCCCTAGCGGCACTTGGACTATCTTAGTTCCCTAAAGGGCACTTGGACTATGTAGGTTCCCTGGTGGGCACTTGGACTATGTAGGTTCCCTAGCGGGCACTTGGACTACCTAGGTTAACTAGCGGGCACTTGGACTATGTAGGTTAACTAGCGGACACTTGCACTATGTAGGTTACCTAGCGGGCACTTTTACTATGTAGGTTAAATAGCGGACACTTGGACGATCTAGGTTAAATAGGGGGCATTTGGACTATATAGGTTACCTAGTGGGCACTTGGACTATGTAGGTTACCTAGCAGGCACTTGTACTATCTAGGTTACCTAGCGGGCACTTGAACTACCTACGTTACCTAGCGGGTACTTGGACTATGTACGTTCCCTAGCGGGCACTTGGGCTATCCACGTTACCTAGCTGGCAATAGGACTATGTAGGTTAACTAGGGGGCACTTCGACTATCTAGGTTAACTGATGGGTACTTGGAATATCTCGGTTACCTAGCAGGCACTTGGACTATGTATCTTAACTAGCGGGCACTTGCACTCTCTAGGTTACCTAGCGGGCACTTGGACTATGTACCTTCCCTAGCGGCCACTTGGACTATCTATGTTAACTAGCGGGCTCTTGGACTATGTAGGTTACCTAGCGGACACTTGCACTATATAGGTTACCTAGCGGGCACTTGGACTATGTAGGTTAACTGGAGGACGCTTGGACGATCTAGGTTAACAAGTGGGCCCTTGGATTATGTAGGTTAACTAGCCGGCACTTGGATGATCTAGGTTAACTAGCGGGCACTTGGACGATCTAGGTTAACCAGCGGGCACTTGGACTATCAAAGTTAACAAGCGAGCCTTTGGACTATGTAGGTTAACTAGCGGGCCCTTGGACTATCTAGGTTACCTAGATAGCACTGGGACTATATAGGTTCCCTAGCGGGCACTTGGACTATCTAGGTTAACGAACGGGCACTTGGACTATGCAGGTAACCTAGCCGGCACTAGGACTGTCTAGGTTACATAGCGGGCACTTGGACTTCTAGGTTAATGAATGGGCATTTGGACTATGTAGGTTGCCTAGCGAGCACTTGGACTATCTAGGTTAGGGAACGGGCACTTGGACTATCTAGGTTATCTAGCGGGCCCTTTTACTATGTAGGTTAATAGCGGGCCCTTGGACTATGTAAGATAATTAGCGGGCACTTGGACGATCTAGGTTAACGAGCGGGCACTAGGACTATCTAGGTTACCTACCGGGCACTTGTATTATGTAGATTAAATAGCGGACACTAGGACGATCTAGGTTAATTAGCGAGCACTTGGACTTTCTCGGTTAACTAGCGGGCACTTGAACTACCTACATTACCTAGTGGGTACTTGGACGATGTAGGTTAACTAGCGGGCTGTTGGACTATCTAGGTTACCTAGCAGACACTTGGACAATCTACGTTAACTAACGGGCACTTGGACTATGTAGGTTCCCTAGTGGGCACTTGGATTATGTAGGTTCCCTAAAGGGCACTTGGACTGTGTAGATTACCTAGCGGACACTTGGACTATCTATGTTAGCTAATGGGCACTTGGACTATCTAGGTTACCTAGCGGGCAATTGAACTACCTACGTTACCTAGCGGGTAGTTGGACTATGTACGTTCCCTAGTGGGCAGTTAGACTATGTAGGGTCCCTAGCGGCACTTGGACTATCTTAGTTCCCTAAAGGGCACTTGGAGTATGTAGGTTCCCTGGCGGGCACTTGGACTATGTAGGTTCCCTAGCGGGCACTTGGACTACCTAGGTTAACTAGCGGGCACTTGCACTATGTAGGTTAACTAGCGGACACTTGCACTATGTAGGTTACATAGCAGGCACTTGGACTATGTAGGTTAACTAGCAGGCCCTTGGACAATCTAGGTTACCTAGCAGGCACTTGGACTATGTATCTAAACTAGCGGGCACTTGCACTCTCTAGGTACCTAGCGGGCACTTGGACTATGTACCTTCCCTAGCGGGCACTTGGACTATCTATGTTAACCAGCGGGCACTTGGACTATGTAGGTTACCTAGCGGAAACTTGCACTATATAGGTTACCTAGCGGGCAATTAGACTATGTAGGTTAACTGGAGGACGCTTGGACGATCTAGGTTAACAAGTGGGCCCTTGGATTATGTAGGTTAACTAGCCAGCACTTGGATGATCTAGGTTAACTAGCGGGCACTTGGACGATCTAGGTTAACCAACGGGCACTTGGACTATCAAAGTTAACAAGCGAGCCCTTGGACTATGTAGGTTAACTAGCGGGCCCTTGGACTATCTAGGTTACCTAGATAGCACTGGGACTATATAGGTTCCCTAGCGGGCACTTGGACTATCTAGGTTAATGAACGGGCACTTGGACTATGCGGGTAACCTAGCCGGCACTTGGACTGTCTAGGTTAAATAGCGGTCATTGGACTTATAGGTTAAAGAATGGGCACTTGGACTATGTAGGTTGCCTAGCGAGCACTTGGACTATCTAGGTTAGGAACAGGCAGTTGGACTATCTAGGTTATCTAGCGGGCACTTGTACTATGTAGGTTAAATAGCCGACACTTGGACGATCTAGGTTTAATAGCGGGCATTTGGACTATATAGGTTACCTAGTGGGCACTTGGACTATGTAGGTTACCTAGCAGGCACTTGGACTATCTAGGTTACCTAGCGGGCAATTGAACTACCTACGTTACCTAGCGGGTACTTGGACTATGTACGTTCCCTAGCGGGCACTTGGGCTATCTACGTTACCTAGCGGGCAATAGGACTATGTAGGTTAACTAGGGGGCACTTCGACTATCTAGGTTAACTAATGGGTACTTGGAATATCTCGGTTACCTAGCGGGCACATGGAGTATATAGGTTACCTAGCGGGCACTTGGACTGTCTTGGATACGTAGCGGGCACTTGGACTATCTAGGTTAACGAATGTGCACTTGGAATATGTATGTTACCTAGCGGGCACTTGGACTATCTAGGTTACCTAACGGGCACTTGGACTATGTAGGTTCCTAGCGGGCACTTGGACTATGGAGGTTAACTAGCGGGCCCTTGAACTATGTAAGTTAATTAGTGGGCACTTGGATGATCTAGGTTAACTAGCGGGCACTTGGACTATCTAGGTTAACTAGCAGTCACTCGGACTATGTAGGTAACCTAGCGGGAACTTGGACTATCTAGGTTACCTAGCGGGCACTTGTACTATCTAGGTTAACGAACGGGCACTTGGACTATCTAGGTTACCTTGCGGGCACTTGTACTATGTAGGTTAAATAGCGGACACTTGGACGATCTAGGTTAAATAGCGGGCATTTGGACTATGTAGGTTAACTAGTGGGCACTTGAAATATTTAGGTTACCTAGAAGGCACTTGGACTATCTAGGTTACCTAGCGGGCAATTGAACTACCTACGTTACCTAGCGGGTACTTGGACTATGTACGTTCCCTAGTGGGCAGTTAGACTATGTAGGTTCCCTAGCGGCACTTGGACTATCTTAGTTCCCTAAAGGGCACTTGGACTATGTAGGTTCCCTGGCGGGCACTTGGACTATGTAGGTTCCCTAGCGGGCACTTGGACTACCTAGGTTAACTAGCGGGCACTTGGACTATGTAGGTTAACTAGTGGACACTTGCACTATGTAGGTTACCTAGCGGGCACTTTTACTATGTAGGTTAAATAGCGGACACTTGGACGATCTAGGTTAAATAGGGGGCATTTGGACTATATAGGTTACCTAGTGGGCACTTGGACTATCTAGGTTACCTAGCGGGCAATTGAACTACCTACGTTACCTAGCGGGTACTTGGACTATGTACGTTCCCTAGTGGGCAGTTAGACTATGAAGGTTCCCTAGCGGCACTTGGACTATCTTAGTTCCCTAAAGGGCACTTGGACTATGTAGGTTCCCTGGCGGGCACTTGGACTATGTAGGTTCCCTAGCGGGCACTTGGACTACCTAGGTTAACTAGCGGGCACTTGGACTATGTAGGTTAACTAGCGGACACTTGCACTATGTAGGTTACCTAGCGGGCACTTTTACTATGTAGGTTAAATAGCGGACACTTGGACGATCTAGGTTAAATAGGGGGCATTTGGACTATATAGGTTACCTAGTGGGCACTTGGACTATGTAGGTTACCTAGCAGGCACTTGTACTATCTAGGTTACCTAGCGGGCACTTGAACTACCTACGTTACCTAGCGGGTACTTGGACTATGTACGTTCCCTAGCGGGCACTTGCGCTATCTACGTTACCTAGCTTGCAATAGGACTATGTAGGTTAACTAGGGGGCACTTCGACTATCTAGTTTAACTGATGGGTACTTGGAATATCTCGGTTACCTAACAGGCACTTGGACTATGTATCTTAACTAGCGGGCACTTGCACTCTCTAGGTTACCTAGCGGGCACTTGGACTATGTACCTTCCCTAGCGGGCACTTGGACTATCTATGTTAACTAGCGGGCACTTGGACTATGTAGGTTACCTAGCGGACACTTGCACTATATAGGTTACCTAGCGGGCACTTGGACTATGTAGGTTAACTGGAGGACGCTTGGACGATCTAGGTTAACAAGTGGGCCCTTGGATTATGTAGGTTAACTAGCCGGCACTTGGATGATCTAGGTTAACTAGCGGGCACGTGGACGATCTAGGTTAACCAGCGGGCACTTGGACTATCAAAGTTAACAAGCGAGCTTT
Source organism: Tenrec ecaudatus (assembly GCF_050624435.1). NCBI lineage: Eukaryota > Metazoa > Chordata > Mammalia > Afrosoricida > Tenrecidae > Tenrec > Tenrec ecaudatus. The sequence continues at coordinate 133,346 of NW_027459699.1, read as the reverse complement.
GGACTATGTAGGTTAACTAGCGGGCCCTTGGACTATCTAGGTTACCTAGATAGCACTGGGACTATATAGGTTCCCTAGCGGGCACTTGGACTATCTAGGTTAACGAACGGGCACTTGGACTATGCAGGTAACCTAGCCGGCACTAGGACTGTCTAGGTTACATAGCGGGCACTTGGACTTCTAGGTTAATGAATGGGCATTTGGACTATGTAGGTTGCCTAGCGAGCACTTGGACTATCTAGGTTAGGTAACGGGCACTTGGACTATCTAGGTTATCTAGCGGGCCCTTGTACTATGTAGGTTAATAGCGGGCCCTTGGACTATGTAAGATAATTAGCGGGCACTTGGACGATCTAGGTTAACGAGCGGGCACGTGGACTATCTAGGTTACCTACCGGGCACTTGTATTATGTAGATTAAATAGCGGACACTAGGAGGATCTAGGTTAATTAGCGAGCACTTGGACTATCTCGGTTAACTAGCTGGCACTTGAACTACCTACATTACCTAGTGGGTACTTGGACGATGTAGGTTAACCAGCGGGCTGTTGGACTATCTAGGTTACCTAGCAGACACTTGGACAATCTACGTTAACTAACGGGCACTTGGACTATGTAGGTTCCCTAGTGGGCACTTGGATTATGTAGGTTCCCTAAAGGGCACTAGGACTATGTAGATTACCTAGCGGACACTTGGACTATCTATGTTAGCTAATGGGCACTTGGACTATCTAGGTTACCTAGCGGGCACTTGGACTATGTAGGTTACCTAGCGGGCACTTGGACTATCTAGGTTAACGAACGGGCACTTGGACTATCCAGGTAACCTAGCCGGCACTTGGACTGTCTAGGTTACATAGCGGGCACTTGGAATTCTAGGTTAACGAATGGGACTTGGACTATGTAGGTTAGGTAACGGGCAGTTGGACTATCTAGGTTATCTAGCGGGCACTTGTACTATGTAGGTTAAATAGCGGACCCTTGGACGATCTAGGTTTAATAGCGGGCATTTGGACTATATAGGTTACCTAGTGGGCACTTGGACTATGTAGGTTACCTAGCAGGCACTTGGACTATCTAGGTTACCTAGCGGGCACTTGAACTACCTACGTTACCTAGCGGGTACTTGGACTATATACGTTCCCTAGCGGGCACTTGGGCTATCTACGTTACCTAGCGGGCAATAGGACTATGTAGGTTAACTAGAGGGCACTTCGACTATCTAGGTTAACTAATGGGTACTTGGAATATCTCGGTTACCTAGCGGGCACATGGAGTATATAGGTTACCTAGCGGGCACTTGGACTGTCTTGGATACGTAGCGGGCACTTGGACTATCTAGGTTAACGAATGTGCACTTGGAATATGTAGGTTACCTAGCGGGCACTTGGACTATCTAGGTTACCTAACGGGCACTTGGACTATGTAGGTTCCTAGCGGGCACTTGGACTATGGAGGTTAACTAGCGGGCCCTTGAACTATGTAAGTTAATTAGTGGGCACTTGGACGATCTAGGTTAACTAGCGGGCACTTGGACTATCTAGGTTAACTAGCAGTCACTCGGACTATGTAGGTAACCTAGCGGGAACTTGGACTATCTAGGTTACCTAGCGGGCACTTGTACTATGTAGGTTAACGAACGGGCACTTGGACGATCTAGGTTAAATAGCGGGTATTTGGACTATATAGGTTACCTAGTGGGCACTTGAAATATTTAGGTTACCTAGCAGGCACTTGGACTATCTAGGTTACCTAGCGGGCAATTGAACTACCTACGTTACCTAGCGGGTAGTTGGACTATGTACGTTCCCTAGTGGGCAGTTAGACTATGTAGGTTCCCTAGCGGCACTTGGACTATCTTAGTTCCCTAAAGGGCACTTGGAGTATGTGGGTTCCCTGGCGGGCACTTGGACTATGTAGGTTGCCTAGCGGGCACTTGGACTACCTAGGTTAACTAGCGGGCACTTGCACTATGTAGGTTAACTAGCGGACACTTGCACTATGTAGGTTACATAGGAGGCACTTGGACTATGTAGGTTAACTAGCAGGCCCTTGGACTATCTAGGTTACCTAGCAGGCACTTGGACTATGTATCTAAACTAGCGGGCACTTGCACTCTCTAGGTACCTAGCGGGCACTTGGACTATGTACCTTCCCTAGCGGGCACTTGGACTATCTATGTTAACCAGCGGGCACTTGGACTATGTAGGTTACCTAGCGGAAACTTGCACTATATAGGTTACCTAGCGGGCACTTAGACTATGTAGGTTAACTGGAGGACGCTTGGACGATCTAGGTTAACAAGTGGGCCCTTGGATTATGTAGGTTAACTAGCCAGCACTTGGATGATCTAGGTTAACTAGCGGGCACTTGGACGATCTAGGTTAACCAAAGGGCACTTGGACTATCAAAGTTAACAAGCGAGCCCTTGGACTATGTAGGTTAACTAGCGGGCCCTTGGACTATCTAGGTTACCTAGATAGCACAGGGACTATGTAGGTTAACTAGCGGGCACTTGGACTATCTAGGTTAATGAACGGGCACTTGGACTATGCGGGTAACCTAGCCGGCACTTGGACTGTCTAGGTTAAATAGCGGGCATTGGACTTATAGGTTAAAGAATGGGCACTTGGACTATGTAGGTTGCCTAGCGAGCACTTGGACTATCTAGGTTAGGAACAGGCAGTTGGACTATCTAGGTTATCTAGCGGGCAATTGTACTATGTAGGTTAAATAGCGGACACTTGGACGATCTAGGTTAAATAGCGGGCATTTGGACTATATAGGTTACCTAGTGGGCACTTGGACTATGTAGGTTACCTAGCAGGCACTTGGACTATCTAGGTTACCTAGCGGGCACTTGAACTACCTACGTTACCTAGCGGGTACTTGGACTATGTACGTTCCCTAGCGGGCACTTGGGCTATCTACGTTACCTAGCGGGCAATAGGACTATGTAGGTTAACTAGGGGGCACTTCGACTATCTAGGTTAACTAATGGGTACTTGGAATATCTCGGTTTCCTAGCGGGCACATGGACTATATAGGTTACCTAGCGGGCACTTGGACTGTCTTGGATACGTAGCGGGCACTTGGACTATCTAGGTTAACGAATGTGCACTTGGAATATGTAGGTTACCTAGCGGGCACTTGGACTATCTAGGTTACCTAACGGGCACTTGGACTATGTAGGTTCCTAGCGGGCACTTGGACTATGGAGGTTAACTAGCGGGCCCTTGGACTATGTAAGTTAATTAGTGGGCACTTGGACGATCTAGGTTAACTAGCGGGCACTTGGACTATCTAGGTTAACTAGCAGTCACTCGGACTATGTAGGTAACCTAGCGGGAACTTGCACTATCTAGGTTACCTAGCGGGCACTTGGACTATCTAGGTTAACGAACGGGCACTTGGACTATCTAGGTTACCTAGCGGACACTTGTACTATGTAGGTTAAATAGCGGACACTTGGACGATCTAGGTTAAATAGCGGGCATTTGGACTATATAGGTTACCTAGTGGGCACTTGAAATATTTAGGTTACCTAGCAGGCACTTGGACTATCTAGGTTACCTAGCGGGCACTTGAACTACCTACGTTACCTAGCGGGTACTTGGACTATGTACGTTCCCTAGTGGGCAGTTAGACTATGTAGGTTCCCTAGCGGCACTTGGACTATCTTAGTTCCCTCAAGGGCACTTGGACTATGTAGGTTCCCTGGCGGGCACTTGGACTATGTAGGTTCAGTAGCGGGCACTTGGACTATCTAGGTTAACTAGCGGGCACTTGGACTATGTAGGTTAACTAGCGGACACTTGCACTATGTAGGTTACCTAGCGGGCACTTGGACTATGTAGGTTAACTAGCAGGCCCTTGGACTATCTAGGTTACCTAGCAGGCACTTGGACTATGTATCTTAACTAGTGGGCCCTTGCACTCTCTAGGTTACCTAGCGGGCACTTGGACTATGTACCTTCCCTAGCGGGCACTTGGACTATCTATGTTAACTAGCGGGCACTTGGACTATGTAGGTTACCTAGCGGAAACTTGCACTATATAGGTTACCTAGCGGGCACTTGGACTATGTAGGTTAACTGTAGGACGCTTGGACGATCTAGGTTAACAAGTGGGCCCTTGGATTATGTAGGTTAACTAGCCGGCACTTGGATGATCTAGGTTAACTAGCGGGCACTTGGACGAACTAGGTTAACCAGCGGGCACGTGGACTATCAAAGTTAACAAGCGAGCCTTTGGACTATGTAGGTTAACTAGCGGGCCCTTGGACTATCTAGGTTACCTAGATAGCACTGGGACTATATAGGTTCCCTAGCGGGCACTTGGACTATCTAGGTTAAAGAACGGGCACTTGGACTATGCAGGTAACCTAGCCGGCACTAGACTGTCTAGGTTACATAGCGGGCACTTGGACTTCTAGGTTAATGAATGGGCATTTGGACTATGTAGGTTGCCTAGCGAGCACTTGGACTATCTAGGTTAGGTAAAGGCAGTTGGACTATCTAGGTTATCTAGCGGGAACTTGGACAATGTAGGTTACCAAGCGAGCACTTGTACTATCTAGGTTACCTAACGGGCACTTGGACTATGCAGGTAACCTAGCGGCACTTGGACTGTCTAGGTTACCTAGCGGGCACTTGGACTAAGTACGTTCCCTAGCGAACACTTGGATTATCTAGGTTACCTAGCGGACACTTGGACTATGTACGTTCCCTAGCGGGCACTTAGACTATCTAAGTTAACTAACGGGCACTTGGACTATCTAGGCTAAATAGCGGGCACTTGGACTATGTAGATTACCTAGTGGGCACTCGGACTATGTACGTTCCCTAGCGGGCACTTGGACTGTCTAGGTTACCTAGCGCGCCCTTGGACTATCTAGGTTACCTAACGGGCACTTGGACTATGCAGGTAACCTAGCGGCACTTGGACTGTCTAGGTTACCTAGCGGGCACTTGGACTAAGTACGTTCCCTAGCGAGCACTTGGATTATCTAGGTTACCTAGCGGACACTTGGACTATGTACGTTCCCTAGCGGGCACATGGACTATCTAAGTTAAGTAACGGGCACTTGGACTATCTAGGCTAAATAGCGGGCACTTGGACTATGTAGGTTACCTAGTGGGCACTCGGACTATGTACGTTCCCTAGCGGGCACTTGGACTATCTAGGTTACCTAGCGGGCACTTGGATTTTGAAGGTTACCTAGCGGGCATTAGGACTATGTAGGATCCCTAGTGGGCACTTGAACTATGTAGGTTACCTAGCGGGCACTTAGACTATCTAGGTTAACTAAGGGGCACTAGGACTATCTAGGTTACCTAGCGGGCACTTGAAATATGTAGGTTACCTAGCAGGCACTTGGACTATCTAGGTTACCTAGCGGGCACTTGAACTATCTACGATATCTAGCGGGTATTTGGACAATGTCGGTTTAACTAGCGGGCTGTTGGACAATCTAGGTTACCTAGTGGACACTTGGACCATCTAGGTTAACTAACGGGCACTTGGACTATGTAGGTTCCCTAGTGGGCACTTGGACCATGTAGGTTCCCAAGCGGGCACTTGGACTATCTTAGTTCCCTAAAGGGCACTTTGATTATGTAGGTTCCCTAGCGGGCACTTGGACTATGTAGGTACCATAGTGGGCACTTGGACTATGTAGGTTCACTAGCAGGCACTTGGATTATCTAGGTTACCTTGCTGGCACTTGGACTATCTAGGTTAACTAACGGGCACTTGGACTATCTAGGTTATCTAGCGGGCCCTTGTACTATGTAGGTTAATAGCGGACCCTTGGACTATCTAGGTTACCTAGCGGGCACTTGGACTATCTTAGTTCCCTAAAGGGCACTTGGACTATATAGTTTACCTAGCAGGCACTTGGACTATGTAGGTTAACTAGCGGGCACTTGGACTATCTAGGTTACCTAGCGGGCACTTGGACTATGTACGTTCCCTAGTTGGAACTTGGGCTGTCTACGTTACCTAGCGGGCACATGGACTATGTAGGTTAACGAACGGGCACTTGGACTATGTAGGTAACCTAATGGTCACTTGGACTGTCTAGGTTACCTAGCGGGCACTTGGACTATGTAGGTTAACTAGCGGGCTCTTGGTCTATGTAGGTTAACTAGCTGGCCCTTTGACTATGTAAGTTAAATAGAGGGCACTTGGACGATCCTAGTTAACTAGCGGGCACTTGGACTATCTAGGCTAAATAGCGGGCACTTGGACTATGTAGGTTACCTAGTGGGCACTCGGACTATGTACGTTCCCTTGCGGGCACTTGGACTATCTAGTTTACCTAGCGGGCCTTTGGACTATGTACGTTCCCTAGCGGGCACTTGAACTATTTAGGTTACCTAGCGAGCACTTGGACTATCTAGGTTAACTAAGGGGCACTTGGACTATCTAGGTTACCTAGCGCGCCCTTGGACTATGTACGTTCCCTAGCGGCACTTGGACTATCTATGAAAACTAGCGGGCACTTGGATTTTGAAGGTTACCTAGCGGGCTTTTGGACTATGTAGGATCCCTAGTGGGCACTTGAACTATGTAGGTTACCTAGCGGGCACTTAGACTATCTAGGTTAACTAAGGGGCACTAGGACTATCTAGGTTACCTAGCAGGCACTTGAAATATGTAGGTTACCTAGCAGGCACTTGGACTATCTAGGTTACCTAGCGGGCACTTGAACTATCTACGATACCTAGCGGGTATTTGGACAATGTCGGTTTAACTAGCGGGCTGTTGGACAATCTAAGTTACCTAGTGGACACTTGGAACATCTAGGTTAACTAACGGGCACTTGGACTATGTAGGTTCCCTAGTGGGCACTTGGACTATGTAGGTTCCCGAGCGGGCACTTGGACTATCTTAGTTCCCTAAAGGGCACTTTGATTATGTAGGTTCCCTAGCGGGCACTTGGAGTATGTAGGTTCCATAGCGGGCACTTGGACTATGTAGGTTCACTAGCAGGCACTTGGATTATCTAGGCTACCTTGCTGGCACTTGGACTATCTAGGTTAACTAACGGGCACTTGGACTATCTAGGTTATCTAGCGGGCCCTTGTACTATGTAGGTTAATAGCGGGCCCTTGGACTAGGTAAGATAATTAGCGGGCACTGGGACGATCTAGGTTAACGAGCGGGCACTTGGACTATCTAGTTTACCTACCGGGCACTTGTACTATGTAGATTAAATAGCGGACACTTGGACGATCTAGGTTAATTAGCGAGCACTTGGACTATCTCGGTTAACTAGCGGGCACTTGAACTACCTACATTACCTAGCGGGTACTTGGACAATGTAGGTTAACTAGCGGGTTGTTGGACTATCTAGGTTACCTAGCAGACACTTGGACAATCTACGTTAACTAACGGGCACTTGGACTATGTAGGTTCCCTAGTGGGCACTTGGATTATGTAGGTTCCCTAGAGGGCACTTGGACTATGTAGATTACCTAGCGGACACTTGGACTATCTATGTTAGCTAATGGGCACTTGGACTATCTAGGTTACCTAGCGGGCACTTGGACTATGTAGGTTACCTAGCGGGCTCTTGGACTATCTAGGGTACGTTCGGACACTTGGACTACGTAGGTTAATTAGCGGAATTTGGACGACCTAGGTTAACTGGCGGACACTGGGATTATCTAGGTTAACTAGCGGGGCCTTGGACTATGTAGGTTAACTAGCGGGCCCTTGGACTATGTAGGTTAACTAGCAGGCATTTGGACGATCTAGGTCAACTAGCGGGTACTTGGACTATGTAGGTAACCTAACGGGAACTTGGACTAATAGGTTACTTAGCGGGCACTTGGACTATCTAGGTTAACGAACGGGCACTTGGACTATCTAGGTTAACGAACGGGCACTTGGACTATGTAGATTAAATAGCGGACACTTGGACGATCTAGGTTAATTAGCGAGCACTTGGATTATCTCGGTTAACTAGCGGGCATTTGGACTATATAGGTTACCTAGTGGGCACTTGAACTATTTAGGTTACCTAGCAGGCACTTGGACTATCTAGGTTACCTAGCGGGCACTTGAACTACCTACGTTACCTAGCGGGTACTTGGGCAATGTAGGTTGACTAGCGGGCTGTTGGACTATCTAGGTTACCTAGCGGACACTTGGTAATCTACGTTATCTAACGAGCATTTGGACTATGTAGGTTCGCTAGTGGGCACTTGGATTATGTAGGTTCCCTAGAGGGCATATGGACTATGTAGGTTCCCAAGCGGGCACTTGGACTATCTTAGTTCCCTAAAGGGCACTTGGACTATATAGTTTACCTAGCAGGCACTTGGACTATGTAGGTTAACTAGCGGGCACTTGGACTATCTAGGTTACCTAGCGGGCACTTGGACTATGTACGTTCCCTAGTGGGCACTTGGGCTGTCTACGTTACCTAGCGGGCACTTGGACTATGTAGGTTAACGAACGGGCACTTGGACTATGTAGGTTCCCTAGTGGGCACTTGGACTATGTAGGTTCCCGAGCGGGCACTTGGACTATCTTAGTTCCCTAAAGGGCACTTTGATTATGTAGGTTCCCTAGCGGGCACTTGGACTATGTAGGTTAACTAGCGGACAATTGGACGATCTAGGTTAACTAGCGCGTAATTGGACTATCTAGGTTAAATAGCGGTCCCTTGGACTACGTAGGTTAACTAGCGCACACTTGGACTATCTAGGTTAACTAGCGGGCCCTTGTTCTATGTAGGTTAACTAGCAGGCCCTTGGACTATGTAAGTTAACTAGAGGGCACTTGGACGATACTGGTTAACTAGCGGGCACTTGGACTATCTAGGTTAACTAGCGGGCACTTGGAATATCTAGGTTAACTAGCGGGCAATTGGACAATGTAGGTTCCCTAGTGGGCATTTGGACTATATAGGTTACCTAGTGGGCACTTGGACTATGTAGGTTAACTAGCGGGCACTTGGATTATCTAGGTTAACTAACAGGCAGTTGGACTATGTATGTTCCAGAGCGGGCAATTAGATTATGTAGGTTCCCTAGCGGGCAATTGGACTATCTAGGTTCCCTAAAGGGCACTTGGAGTATGTACGTTAACTAGCGGACAATTGGATGATCTAGGTTAACTAGTGCGTACTTGGACTATCTAGGTTACCTAGCGGTCCCTTGGACTACGTAGGTTAACTAGCGGACACTTGCACTATGTAGGTTACGTAGCGGGCACTTGGACTATCTAGGTTAACTAGCGGGCACTTGGACTATGTAGGTTAACGAACGAGCACTTGGACTATGTATGTTCCACAGCGGGCAATTGGACTATGTAGGTTCCCTAGCGGGCACTTGGACTATCTAGGTTCCCTAAAGGGCACTTGGACTATCTAGGTTACCAAACGGGCACTTGGACTATGTAGGTTAGTAACTGGCACTTCTACTATCTAGGTTAACTAGTGGGAACTTGGACTATGTAGGTTACCTAGCGGACACTTTGACTATCTTGGTTACCTAGCGGGCACTTGGACTATGTAGGTTAATTAGCGGACACTTGGACGAACTAGGTTAACGAGCGCGCCCTTGGACTATGTAGGTTACCTAGCGGGCACTTGGACTATCTAGGTTAGCTAACAGGAACTTGGACTATCTAGGTTACCTAGCGTGCACTTTGACTATGTAGGTTACCTAGCGGGCACTTGGACTATCTAGGTTATCTAACGGGTACTTGGACTATCTAGGTTACCTAGCGGGCACTTGGACTATGTAGGTTACCTAACGGGCACTTGGACTATGCAGGTAACCTAGCGGGCACTTTGAATGTCTAGGTTACATAGCGGGCACTTGGACTTCTAGGTTAACGAACGGGCATTCGGACAATGTAGGTTGCCTAGCGGGCACTTGGACGATCTAGGTTATGTAACGGGCCCTTGACTATCTAGGTTACCTTGCGGGAACTTTGACTATGTAGGTTGCCTAGCGGGCACTTGGACTATCTAGGTTATCTAACGGGCACTTGGACTACGTAGGTTAACTAGCGGACACTGGGACAATCTAGGTTAACTAGCGGGAACTTGGAATATGTAGGTTAATTAAGGGGCCCTTCGACTATGTAGGTTAACTAGCGGGAAATTGGACTATCTAGGTTACCTAGCGGGCACTTGGTCTATGTACAAACCCTAGCGGTCACTTGGACTATCTGGGTTACCTAGCAGGCACTTGGAATATGTATGTCCCCTAGTGGGCACTTGGACTATCTAGGTTAACTAACGGGCACTAGGACTATCTAGGTTAACAAACGGGCACTTGGTCTATCTAGGTTACCTAGCGGGCACTTGGACTATGTAGGTCAACTAGCGGGCCCTTGGACTATCTAGGTTAGTTAACGGGCATATGGATTATGTAGGTTAACTAGCGGACACTTGGACTATCCAGGTTACGAAGCGGGCACTTGGACTATGTAGTTTACCAAAAGGGCACTTGGACTATCTAGGTTAACGAATGGACACTTGGACTATATAGGTAACCTAGCGGGCAATTGGACTGTCTAGGTTACATAGCGGGCAATTGGCCTATCTAGGTTAACGAAAGGGCACTTGGACTATGTAGGTTAGCTAACAGGCACTTAGACTATCTAGGTTACCTAGCAGGCACTTGGACTATGTAGGTTACCTAGCGGACACTTGGACGATCTAGGGTAACTAGCGGGCACTTGGACTATCTAGTTTAACCAGCGGGCCCTTGGACTATCTAGGTTACCTAGCGGGCACTTGGACTATCTAGGTTACCTAGCGGGCACTTGGACTATCTAGGTTACCTAGCGGGCACTTGGACTATGTAGGTTAACTAGAAGGCACTTGGACTATCAAGGTTACCTAGCGGGCTCTTGGACTATGTAGGTTAACTAGAAGGCACTTGGACTATCAAGGTTACCTAGCGGGCTCTTGGACTATGTAGGTTACCTAGCGGGCACTTGGAGTGTCTAGGTTACCTAGCGGGCACTTGGACTATCTAGGTAAGAACGGGCACTTGGACTATGTTCGTTAACTAGTGGACACTTGGACAATCTAGGTTAGCTAACGGGCAATTGGACTATCAAGGTTACCTAACGGGCACTTGGACTATGTAGGTTACCTAGCAGGCACTTTGACTATCTAGGTTAACTAACGGGCACTGGGACTATGTAGGTTGGCTAGCGAGCACTTGGACTATGTAGGTTCCCTAGCGGGCGCTTGGACTATGTACATTCCCTAGCGGGTACTTGGACTGTCTAGGTTAACTATCGGGCAATTGGACTGTCTAGGTTACCTAGTGGGCACTTGGACTATGTAGTTTACCTAGCAGGCACTTGGACTATGTAGGTTAACCAGCGGGCACTTGGACTATCTAGGTTACCTAGCGGGCACTTTGACTATGTACGTTCCCTAGCGGGCACTTGGGCTATCTACGTTACCTAGCGGGCACTTGGACTATGTAGGTTAACGAACGGGCACTTGGACTATGTAGGTAACCTAGTGGTCACTTGGACTGTCTAGGTTACCTAGCGGGCATTTGGACTATGTAGGTTAACTAGCGGGCACTTGGACTATCTAGGTTACCTAGCGGGCCCTTCGTCTATGTAGGTTAACTAGCAGGCCCTTGGACAATGTAAGTTAACTAGAGGGCACTTGGATGATCCTGGTTAACTAGCGGGCACTTTGACTGTCTAGGTTAAGTAGCGGGCACTTGGACTATCTAGGTTAACTAGCGGGCACTTGGACTATGTAGGTTCCCTAGCGGGCATTTGGACTATATTGGTTACCTAGCGGGCACTTGGATTATGTAGGTTACCTAGCGGGCACTTGGACTATGTAGGTTAACTAGCGGGCACTTGGATTATCTAGGTTAACTAACAGGCACTTGGACTATGTATGTTCCAGAGCGGGCAATTGGACTATGTAGGTTCCCTAGCCGGCACTTGGACTATCTAGGTTCCCTAAAGGGCACATGGACTATCTAGGTTACCGAACGGGCACTTGGACAAAGTAGGTTAGGTAACGGGCACTTCTACTATCTAGGTTAACTAGTGGGAACTTGGACTATGTAGGTTACCTAGCGGACACTTTGACTATCTTGGTTACCTAGCGGGCACTTGGACTATGTAGGTTAATTAGCGGACACTTGGACGAACTAGGTTAACGAGCGGGCCCTTGGATTATGTAGGTTACCTAGCGGGCACTTGGACTATCTAGGTTAGCTAACAGGAACTTGGACTATCTAGGTTATCTAGCGGGCACTTTGACTATGTAGGTTACCTAGCGGGCACTTGGACTATCTAGGTTATCTAACGGGTACTTGGACTATCTAGGTTACCTAGCGGGCACTTGGACTATGTAGGTTACCGAACGGGCACTTGGACTATGCAGGTAACCTAGCGGGCACTTGGACTGTCTAGGTTAACGAACGGGCATTCGGACTATGTAGGTTGCCTAGCGGGCAATTGGACGATTTAGGTTAGGTAACGGGCCTTTGACTATCTAGGTTACCTAGCGGGAACTTTGACTATGTAGGTTGCTTAGCGGGCACTTGGACTATCTAGGTTACCTAACGGGCACTTGGACTATGTAGGTTAACTAGCGGACACTTGGACAATCTAGGTTAACTAGCGGGACCTTGGAATATGTAGGTTAACTAAGGGGCCCTTCGACTATGTAGGTTAACTAGCGGGCACTTGGACTATCTAGGTTACCTAGCGGGCACTTGGTCTATGTACAAACCCCAGCGGTCACTTGGACTATCTGGGTTACCTAGCGGGCACTTGGAATATGTACGTCCCCTAGTGGGCACTTGGACTATCTAGGTTAACTAACGGGCACTAGGACTATCTAGGTTAACAAACGGGCACTTGGTCTATCTAGGTTACCTAGCGGGCACTTGGACTATGTAGGTTAACTAGCGGTCCCTTGGACTATCTAGGTTAGTTAACGGGCATATGGATTCTGTAGGTTAACTAGCGGACACTTGGACGATCTAGGTTAACTAGGGGGCCCTATCAGTATGTAGGTTAACTAGCGGGCCTTTGGACTATGTAGGTTAACTAGCGGGCACTTGGATTATCTAAGTTACCTGGCGGGCACTTGAACTATGTAGGTTAACTAGTGGGCCCTTAGGCTATCTTGGTTAGCTAATGGTCAATTGGACTATGTAGGTTAATTAGCGGGTACTTGGACTATGTAGGTTCCCTAGCGGGCATTTGGACTATATAGATTACCTAGCGGGCACTTGGACTTTGTAGGTTACCTAGCGGGCACTTGGATTATCTAGGTTACCTAGCGGGCACTTGGATGATACAGGTTCCCTAGCCAGAACTAAGACTATTGGTTCCCTAAAGGGCACTTGGACTATGTAGGTTACATAGCGGGCACTTGGACTATGTAGGTTCCCTATCGGGCACTTGGACTATATAGGTTTCTATCGGGCACTTAGACTATGTAGGGTAACTAGCGGGCACATGGACTATCTAGGTTACCTAGCGGGCACTTGTTCTATGTATATACCCTAGCGGGTCTTGGAGTATGTATGTCCCCTAGAGGGCACTTGGACTATCTAGGTTAACTAAAGGGCACTAGGTCTATCTAGTTTAACTAGCGGACACTAGGTCTATCTAGGTTACATAGCCGCCACTTGGACTATCTAGGTTAGCTAACAGGCACTTGGACTATCTATGATCCCTAGCGGGCACTTGTACTATCTATTTTACCTAGCTGGCACTTGGACTATGTAGGTCAACTAGCGGGCCCTTGGACTATCTAGGTTAGCTAACGGGCACTTGGACTATCTAGGTTACCTAACGGGCACTTGGATTATGTAGGTTCCCTAGCGGGCACTTAGACTATGTAGGTTTCCTTGCGGGCATTTGGACTATGTAGGTTACCTAGCGAGCACTTGGACTATATAGGTTCCCTAACGGGCACTTGGACTATGTAGGTTCCCTAGCGGTCACGTGGACTATGTAGGCTCCCTAAGGCACTTGGACTATGTAGGTTACCTATCGGGCACTTTGACTATGTAGGTTAACTAGCGGGCACTTGGACTATCCAGGTTACGAAGCGGGCACTTGGACTATGTAGGTTACCAAAAGGGCACTTGGACTATCTAGGGTAACGAATGGACACTTGGACTATATAGGTAAACTAGCGGGTACTTGGACTGTCTAGGTTACATAGCGGGCAATTGGCCTATCTAGGTTAACGAAAGGTCACTTGGACTATGTAGGTTAGCTAACAGGCACTTAGACTATCTAGGTTACCTAGCAGGCACTTGGACTATGTAGGTTACCTAGCGGACACTTGGACGATCTAGGGTAACTAGCGGGCACTTGGACTACCTAGGTAAACTAGCGGGCCCTTGGACTATCTAGGTTACCTAGCAGGCACTTGGACTATCTAGGTTAACTAGCGGGCACTTGGACTATCTAGGTTACCTAGCGGGCACTTGGACTATGTAGGTTAACTAGAAGGCACTTGGACTATCAAGGTTACCTAGCGGGCTCTTGGACTATGTAGATTACCTAGCGGGTACTTGGACTGTCTAGGTTACCTAGCGGGCACTTGGACTATCTAGGTTAACGAACAGGCACTTGGACTATGTTCGTTAACTAGCGGACACTTGGACAATCTAGGTTAGCTAACGGGCACTTGGACTATCTAGGTTACCTAGCGGGCACTTGGACTATGTAGGTTAACTAGAAGGCACTTGGACTATCAAGGTTACCTAGCGGGCTCTTGGACTATGTAGATTACCTAGCGGGTACTTGGACTGTCTAGGTTACCTAGCGGGCACTTGGACTATCTAGGTTAACGAACAGGCACTTGGACTATGTTCGTTAACTAGCGGACACTTGGACAATCTAGGTTAGCTAACGGGCAATTGGACTATCAAGGTTACCTAACGGGCACTTGGACTATGTAGGTTACCTAGCAGGCACTTTGACTATCTAGGTTAACTAACGGGCACTGGGACTATGGAGGTTGGCTAGCGAGCATTTGGACTATGTAGGTTCCCTAGCGGGCGCTTGGACTATGTAGGTTCCCTAGCGGGTACTTGGACTGTCTAGGTTAAGTAGCGGGCAATTGGACTGTCTAGGTTACCTAGTGGGCACTTGGACTATGTAGTTTACCTAGCAGGCACTTGGACTATGTAGGTTAACTAGCGGGCACTTGGACTATCTAGGTTACCTAGCGGGCACTTTGACTATGTACGTTCCCTAGAGGGGACTTGGGCTATCTACGTTACCTAGCGGGCACTTGGACTATGTAGGTTAACGAACGGGCACTTGGACTATGTAGGTAACCTAGTGGTCACTTGGACTGTCTAGGTTACCGAGCGGGCATTTGGACTATGTAGGTTAACTAGCGGGCACTTGGACTATCTAGGTTAACTAGCGGGCCCTTCGTCTATGTAGGTTAACTAGCAGGCCCTTGAACAATGTAAGTTAACTAGAGGGCACTTGGATGATCCTGGTTAACTAGCGGGCACTTGGACTGTCTAGCTTAACTAGCGGGCACTTGGACTATCTAGGTTAACTAGCGGGCACTTGGACTATGTAGGTTCCTAGCGGGAATTTGGACTATATAGGTTACCTAGCGGGCACTTGGACTATGTAAGTTCCCTAGCGGGCACTTGGACTATCTAGGTTCCCTAAAGGGCACTTGGACTATGTAGGTTACCTAGCGGACAATTGGACAATCTAGGTTAACTAGCGTGCACTTGGACTATGTAGGTTAAGTAGCGGACACTTGCACTATGTAGGTTACCTAGCGGGCAATTGGACTATGTAGGTTAACTAGCAGGCCTTTGGACTATCTAGGTTACGTAGCAGGCACTTGGACTATGTAGGTTAACTAGCGGGCACTTGCACTCTCTAGGTTACCTAGCGGGTACTTGGACTATGTACCTTCCTTAGCGGGCACTTGGACTATCTATGTTAACTAACGGGCACGTGGACTATGTAGGTTACCTAGCGGACCCTTGCACTATGTAGGTTACCTAGCGGGCATTTGGACTATGGAGGTTAACTAGAGGACACTTGGACGATCTAGGTTAACAAGTGGGCCCTTGGACTATGTAGGTTAACTAGCCGGCACTTGGACGGTCTAGGTTAACTAGCGGGCACTTGGACGATCTAGGTTAACCAGCGGGCACTTGGACTATCAAAGTTAACAAGCGAGCCCTTGGACTATGTAGGTTAACTAGCGGGCCCTTGGACTATCTAGGTTACCTAGATAGCATTTGGACTATCTAGGTTCCCTAGCGGGCATTTGGACTATGTGGGTTCCATAGCGGGCACTTGGACTATGTAGGTTCCCTATCGGGTACTTGCACTATGTAGGTTTCTATCGGGCATTTGGACTATGTAGGTTAACTAGCGGGCACTGGGACATCTAGGTTACCTAGCGGGCACTTGGTCTATGTACAAACCCTAGCGGGCACTTGGACTATCTGGGATACCTAGCGGGCACTTGTACTATCTAGGTTACCTAGCTGGCACTTGGACTGTGTAGGTCAAGTAGCGGGCCCTTGGACTATCTAGGTTAGCTAACGGGCACTTGGACTATCTAGGTTACCTAACGGGCACTTGGATTATGTAGGTTCGCTAGTTGGCACTTAGACTATGTAGGTTTCCTTGCGGGCATTTGGACTATGTAGGTTACCTTGCGAGCACTTGGACTTTGTAGGTTCCCTAAAGGGCACTTGGACTATGTAGGTTCCCTAGCGGTCACTTGGACAATGTAGGCTCCCTAGAAGGCACTTGGACTATGTAGATTACATATCAGGCACTTTGACTATGTAGGTTAACTAGCGGGCACATGGACTATCCAGGTTACGAAGCGGGCACTTGGACTATGTAAGTTACTAAACGGGCACTTGGACTATCTAGGTTAACGAACGGACACTTGGACTATGTAGTTAACCTAGCGGGAACTTGGACTGTATAGGTTACATAGCGGGCACTTGGAATATCTAGGTTAACGAACGGGCACTTGGACTACGTATGTTAGCTAACAGGCACTTTGACAATCTAGGTTACCTAGCAGGCACTTGGACTATGTAGGTTACCTAGCGGACACTTGGACGATCTAGGTTATCTAGTAGGCACTTGGACTATCTAGGTTAACTAGTGGGCCCTTGGACTATCTAGGTTTACTAGCGGGCACTTGGACTATCTAGGTTACCTAGCGGACACTTGGTAATCTACGTTATCTAACGGGCATTTGGACTATGTAGGTTCCCTAGTGGGCACTTGGATTATGTAGGTTCCCTAGAGGGCATATGGACTATGTAGGTTCCCAAGCGGGCACTTGGACTATCTTAGTTCCCTAAAGGGCACTTGGACTATCTAGGTTAACTAGCGGTCACTCGGACTATGTAGGTAACCTAGGGGGAACTTGGACTATCTAGGTTACCTAGCGGGCACTTGGACTATCTAGGTTACGTAGCGGGCACTTGGACAATGTACGTTCCCTAGCGGACACTTGGACTATCTAGGTTAACTAACGAGCCCTTTTACTATCTAGGTTAACTAGCGGGCTCTTGGACTATGTGTGTTAACTAGCCGGCACTTGGACTTCCTAGGTTACCTAGCGGGCTTTTGGATTATGTACGTTCCCTAGCGGGCACTTGGGCTATCTACGTTACCTAGCGGGCACTTGGACTATGTAGGTTAACTCGGGGGCACTTGGACTATCTAGGTTACCTAACGGGCACTTGGCCTATGTAGGTTCCTAGCAGGCACATGAACTACCTACGTTACCTAGCAGGTACTTGGACTATGTACGTTCCCTAGTGGGCAGTTAGACTATGTAGTTTCCCTAGCTGTACTTGAACTATCTTAGTTCCCTAAAGGGCAGTTGGACTATGTAGGTTCCCTGGCGGGCACTTGGACTATGTAGGTTCCCTAGCGGTCACTTGGACTATCTAGGTTAACTAGCGGGCACTTGAACTACCTACGTTACCTAGCGGGTACTTGGACTATGTACGTTCCCTAGTGGGCAGTTAGACTATGTAGGTTCCCTAGCGGCACTTGGACTATCTTAGTTCCCTAAAGGGCACTTGGACTATGTAAGTTCCCTGGCGGGCACTTGGACTATATAGGTTCCCTAGCGGGCACTTGGACTATCTAGGTTAACTAGCGGGCACTTGGACTATGTAGGTTAACTAGCGGACACTTGCACTATGTAGGTTACCTAGCGGGCACTTGGACTATGTAGGTTAACTAGCAGGCCCTTGGACTATCTAGGTTACCTAGCAGGCACTTGGACTATGTATCTTAACTAGCGGGCACTTGCACTCTCTAGGTTACCTTCCGGGCACTTGGACTATGTACCTTCCCTAGCGGGCACTTGGACTATCTATGCAAACTAGCGGGCACTTGGACTATGTAGGTTACCTAGCGGGCACTTGAACTACCTACGTTACCTAGCGGGTACTTGGACTATGTATGTTCCCTAGCGGGCACTTGGGCTATCTACGTTACCTAGCGGGCAATAGGACTATGTAGGTTAACTAGGGGGCACTTCGACTATCTAGGTTAACTAATGGGTACTTGGAATATCTCGGTTTCCTAGCGGGCACATGGACTATATAGGTTACCTAGCGGGCACTTGGACTGTCTTGGATACGTAGCGGGCACTTGAACTATCTAGGTTAACGAATGTGCACTTGGAATATGTAGGTTACCTAGCGGGCACTTGGACTATCTAGGTTACCTAACGGGCACTTGGACCATGTAGGTTCCTAGCGGGCACTTGGACTATGGAGGTAAACTAGCGGGCCCTTGGACTATGTAAGTTAATTAGTGGGCACTTGGACGATCTAGGTTAACTAGCGGGCACTTGGACTATCTAGGTTAACTAGCAGTCACTCGGACTATGTAGGTAACCTAGCGGGAACTTGCACTATCTAGGTTACCTAGCGGGCACTTGGACTATCTAGGTTAACGAACGGGCACTTGGACTATGTAGGTTACCTAGCGGACACTTGTACTATGTAGGTTAAATAGCGGACACTTGGACGATCTAGGTTAAATAGCGGGCATTTGGACTATATAGGTTACCTAGTGGGCACTTGAAATATTTAGGTTACCTAGCAGGCACTTGGACTATCTAGGTTACCTAGCGGGCACTTGAACTACCTACGTTACCTAGCGGGTACTTGGACTATGTACGTTCCCTAGTGGGCAGTTAGACTATGTAGGTTCCCTAGCGGCACTTGGACTATCTTAGTTCCTTCAAGGGCACTTGGACTATGTAGGTTCCCTGGCGGGCACTTGGACTATGTAGGTTCAGTAGCGGGCACTTGGACTATCTAGGTTAACTAGCGGGCACTTGGACTATGTAGGTTAACTAGCGGACACTTGCACTATGTAGGTTACCTAGCGGGCACTTGGACTATGTAGGTTAACTAGCAGGCCCTTGGACTATCTAGGTTACCTAGCAGGCACTTGGACTATGTATCTTAACTAGTGGGCACTTGCACTCTCTAGGTTACCTAGCGGGCACTTGGACTATGTACCTTCCCTAGCGGGCACTTGGACTATCTATGTTAACTAGCGGGCACTTGGACTATGTAGGTTACCTAGCGGACACTTGCACTATATAGGTTACCTAGCGGGCACTTGGACTATGTAGGTTAACTGTAGGATGCTTGGACGATCTAGGTTAACAAGTGGGCCCTTGGATTATGTAGGTTAACTAGCCGGCACTTGGATGATCTAGGTTAACTAGCGGGCACTTGGACGATCTAGGTTAACCAGCGGGCACGTGGACTATCAAAGTTAACAAGCGAGCCTTTGGACTATGTAGGTTAACTAGCGGGCCCTTGGACTATCTAGGTTACCTAGATAGCACTGGGACTATATAGGTTCCCTAGCGGGCACTTGGACTATCTAGGTTAACGAACGGGCACTTGGACTATGCAGGTAACCTAGCCGGCACTAGGACTGTCTAGGTTACATAGCGGGCACTTGGACTTCTAGGTTAATGAATGGGCATTTGGACTATGTAGGTTGCCTAGCGAGCACTTGGACTATCTAGGTTAGGTAACGGGCAGTTGGACTATCTAGGTTATCTAGCGGGAACTTGGACAATGTAGGTTACCAAGCGGGCACTTGTACTATCTAGGTTACCTAACGGGCACTTGGACTATGCAGGTAACCTAGCGGCACTTGGACTGTCTAGGTTACCTAGCGGGCACTTGGACTAAGTACGTTCCCTAGCGAGCACTTGGATTATCTAGGTTACCTAGCGGACACTTGGACTATGTACGTTCCCTAGCGGGCCCTTGGACTATCTAAGTTAACTAACGGGCACTTGGACTATCTAGGTTAAATAGCGGGCACTTGGACTATGTAGATTACCTAGTGGGCACTCGGACTATGTACGTTCCCTAGCGGGCACTTGGACTATCTAGGTTACCTAGCGGGCCCTTGGACTATCTAGGTTACCTAACGGGCACTTGGACTATGCAGGTAACCTAGCGGCACTTGGACTGTCTAGGTTACCTAGCGGGCACTTGGACTAAGTACGTTCCCTAGCGAGCACTTGGATTATCTAGGTTACCTAGCGGACACTTGGACTATGTACGTTCCCTAGCGGGCACTTGGACTATCTAAGTTAAGTAACGGGCACTTGGACTATCTAGGCTAAATAGCGGGCACTTGGACTATGTAGGTTACCTAGTGGGCACTCGGACTATGTACGTTCCCTAGCGGGCACTTGGACTATCTAGGTTACCTAGCGGGCCCTTGGACTATGTACGTTCCCTAGCGGGCACTTGAACTATTTAGGTTACCTAGCGAGCACTTGGACTATCTAGGTTAACTAAGGGGCACTTGGACTATCTAGGTTACCTAGCGGGCCCTTGGACTATGTACGTTCCCTAGCGGCACTTGAACTATCTATGAAAACTAGCGGGCACTTGGATTTTGAAGGTTACCTAGCGGGCATTTGGACTATGTAGGATTCCTAGTGGGCACTTGAACTATGTAGGTTACCTAGCGGGCACTTAGACTATCTAGGTTAACTAAGGGGCACCAGGACTATCTAGGTTACCTAGCGGGCACTTGAAATATGTAGGTTACCTAGCAGGCACTTGGACTATCTAGGTTACCTAGCGGGCACTTGAACTATCTACGATACCTAGCGGGTATTTGGACAATGTCGGTTTAACTAGCGGGCTGTTGGACAATCTAGGTTACCTAGTGGACACTTGGACCATCTAGGTTAACTAACGGGCACTTGGACTATGTAGGTTCCCTAGTGGGCACTTGGACTATGTAGGTTCCCGAGCGGGCACTTGGACTATCTTAGTTCCCTAAAGGGCACTTTGATTATGTAGGTTCCCTAGCGGGCACTTGGACTATGTAGGTTCCATAGCGGGCACTTGGACTATGTAGGTTCACTAGCAGGCATTTGGATTATCTAGGTTACCTTGCTGGCACTTGGACTATCTAGGTTAACTAACGGGCACTTGGACTATCTAGGTTATCTAGCGGGCCCTTGTTCTATGTAGGTTAATAGCGGGCCCTTGGACTATCTAGGTTACCTAGCGGGCACTTGGACTATCTTAGTTCCCTAAAGGGCACTTGGACTATATAGTTTACTTAGCAGGCACTTGGACTATGTAGGTTAACTAGCGGGCACTTGGACTATCTAGGTTACCTAGCGGGCACTTGGACTATGTACGTTCCCTAGTGGGCACTTGGGCTGTCTACGTTACCTAGCGGGCACTTGGACTATGTAGGTTAACGAACGGGCACTTGGACTATGAAGGTAACCTAATGGTCACTTGGACTGTCTAGGTTACCTAGCGGGCACTTGGACTATGTAGGTTAACTAGCGGGCTCTTGGTCTAAGTAGGTTAACTAGCAGGCCCTTTGACTATGTAAGTTAAATAGGGGGCACTTGGACGATCCTAGTTAACTAGCGGGCACTTGGACTATCTAGGTTAACTAGCGGGCACTTGGAATATCTAGGTTAACTAGCAGGCACTTGGACTATGTAGGTTACCTAGCGGACACTTGGAATATCTAGGTTAACTAGCGGGCACTTGGACTATCTAGGTTAACTAGCGGGCCCTTGGACTATCTAGGTTGACTAGCGGGCACTTGTATTATCTAGGTTAACTAGCGGGCACTTGCACTACGTAGGTTACCTAGCGGGCACATGGACTATGTAGGTTACCTAGCGGGCACTTGGACTATCTAGGTTACCTAGCCCGCACTTGGACTATGTAGGTTAACTATAAGGCACTTGGACTATCAAGGTTACCTAGCGGGCTCTTGGACTATGTAGGTTACCAGCGGGCACTTGGACTGTCTAGGTTAACGAACGTGCACCTGGACTATGTAGGTAACCTACCGGGCACTTGGACTGTCTAGGTTACCTAGCGGGCACTAGGACTATCTAGGTTAATGAACGGACACTTGGACTATGTAGGTAACCTAGCGGGAACATGGACTGTCTAGGTTACATAGCGGGCACTTGGAGTATCTAGGTTAACGAACGGGCACTTGGACTATGTAGGTTAGCTAACAGGCACTTTAACTATCTAGGTTACCTAGCAGGCACTTGGAATATGTAGGTTACCTAGCGGACACTTGGACAATCTAGGTTAACTAGCGCGCACTTGGACTATCTAGGTTAACTAGCGTGCACTTGGACTATATTAGTTACCCAGCGGGCACATGGACTATGTAGGTTACCTAGCGTGCCCTTGGACTATCTAGGTTAACTAGCGTGCACTTGGACTATATTAGTTACCCAGCGGGCACTTGGACTATTTAGGTTACCTAGCGGGCACTTGGACTATCTAGGTTACCAGCGGGCACTTGGACTATCTAGCTTAACGAACGTGCACTTGGACTATGTATGTAAACTAGCGGGCACTTGGACTGTCTAGGTTACCTAGCGGGCACTTGGACTATATAGGTTAACGAACGGGCACTTGGACTATGTAGGTTAACTAGAGGACACTTGGACTATCTAGGTTAGCTAACGAGCAATTGGACTATCAAGGTTACCTAACGGGCACTTGGACTATGTAGGTTACCTGGCGGGCACTTGGACTATATTGGTTACCTAGCAGGCAGTTTGACTATCTAGGTTAACTAAAGGGCACTTGGACTATGTATGTTGCCTAGCGAGCAATGGACTATGTAGGTTCCCTAGCAGGCGCTTGGACTTTGTAGGTTCCCTAGCGGGCACTTGGACTATCTAGGTTAACTAGCAGTCACTCGGACTATGTAGGTAACCTAGCGGGAACTTGCACTATCTAGGTTACCTAGCGGGCACTTGGACTATCTAGGTTAACGAACGGGCACTTGGACTATCTAGGTTACCTAGCGGACACTTGTACTATGTAGGTTAAATAGCGGACACTTGGACGATCTAGGTTAAATAGCGGGCATTTGGACTATATAGGTTACCTAATGGGCAATTGAAATATTTAGGTTACCTAGCAGGCACTTGGACTATCTCGGTTACCTAGCGGGCACTTGAACTACCTACGTTACCTAGCGGGTACTTGGACTATGTACGTTCCCTAGTGGGCAGTTAGACTATGTAGGTTCCCTAGCGGCACTTGGACTATCTTAGTTCCCTCAAGGGCACTTGGACTATGTAGGTTCCCTGGCGGGCACTTGGACTATGTAGGTTCAGTAGCGGGCACTTTGACTATCTAGGTTAACTAGCGGGCACTTGGACTATGTAGGTTAACTAGCGGACACTTGCACTATGTAGTTACCTAGCGGCACTTGGACTATGTAGGTTAACTAGCATGCCCTTGGACTATCTAGGTTACCTAGCAGGCACTTGGACTATGTATCTTAACTAGTGGGCACTTGCACTCTCTAGGTTACCTAGCGGGCACTTGGACTATGTACCTTCCCTAGCGGGCACTTGGAGTATCTATGTTAACTAGCGGGCACTTGGACTATGTAGGTTACCTAGCGTACACTTGCACTATATAGGTTACCTAGCGGGCACTTGGACTATGTAGGTTAACTGTAGGACGCTTGGACGATCTAGGTTAACAAGTGGGCCCTTGGATTATGTAGGTTAACTAGCCGGCACTTGGATGATCTAGGTTAACTAGCGGGCACTTGGACGATCTAGGTTAACCAGCGGGCACGTGGACTATCAAAGTTAACAAGCGAGCCTTTGGACTATGTAGGTTAACTAGCGGGCCCTTGGACTATCTAGGTTACCTAGATAGCACTGGGACTATATAGGTTCCCTAGCGGGCTCTTGGACTATCTAGGTTAACGAACGGGCACTTGGACTATGCAGGTAACCTAGCCGGCACTAGGACTGTCTAGGTTACATAGCGGGCACTTGGACTTCTAGGTTAATGAATGGGCATTTGGACTATGTAGGTTGCCTAGCGAGCACTTGGACTATCTAGGTTAGGTAACGGGCAGTTGGACTATCTAGGTTATCTAGCGGGAACTTGGACAATGTAGGTTACCAAGCGGGCACTTGTACTATCTAGGTTACCTAACGGGCACTTGGACTATGCAGGTAACCTAGCGGCACTTGGACTGTCTAGGTTACCTAGCGGGCACTTGGACTAAGTACGTTCCCTAGCGAGCACTTGGATTATCTAGGTTACCTAGCGGACACTTGGACTATGTACGTTCCCTAGCGGGCCCTTGGACTATCTAAGTTAACTAACGGGCACTTGGACTATCTAGGCTAAATAGCGGGCACTTGGACTATGTAGATTACCTAGTGGGCACTCGGACTATGTACGTTCCCTAGCCGGCACTTGGACTATCTAGGTTACCTAGCGGGCCCTTGGACTATCTAGGTTACCTAATGGGCACTTGGACTATGCAGGTAACCTAGCGGCACTTGGACTGTCTAGGTTACCTAGCGGGCACTTGGACTAAGTACGTTCCCTAGCGAGCACTTGGATTATCTAGGTTACTTAGCGGACACTTGGACTATGTACGTTCCCTAGCGGGCACTTGGACTATCTAAGTTAAGTAACGGGCACTTGGACTATCTAGGCTAAATAGCGGGCACTTGGACTATGTAGGTTACCTATTGGGCACTCGGACTATGTACGTTCCCTAGCGGGCACTTGGACTATCTAGGTTACCTAGCGGGCCCTTGGACTATGTACGTTCCCTAGCGGGCACTTGAACTATTTAGGTTACCTAGCGAGCACTTGGACTATCTAGGTTAACTAAGGGGCACTTGGACTATCTAGGTTACCTAGAGGGCCCTTGGACTATGTACGTTCCCTAGCGGCACTTGAACTATCTATGAAAACTAGCGGGCACTTGGATTTTGAAGGTTACCTAGCGGGCATTTGGACTATGTAGGATCCCTAGTGGGCACTTGAACTATGTAGGTTACCTAGCGGGCACTTAGACTATCTAGGTTAACTAAGGGGCACCAGGACTATCTAGGTTACCTAGCGGGCACTTGAAATATGTAGGTTACCTAGCAGGCACTTGGACTATCTAGGTTACCTAGCGGGCACTTGAACTATCTACGATACCTAGCGGGTATTTGGACAATGTCGGTTTAACTAGCGGGCTGTTGGACAATCTAGGTTACCTAGTGGACACTTGGACCATCTAGGTTAACTAACGGGCACTTGGACTATGTAGGTTCCCTAGTGGGCACTTGGACTATGTAGGTTCCCGAGCGGGCACTTGGACTATCTTAGTTCCCTAAAGGGCACTTTGATTATGTAGGTTCCCTAGCGGGCACTTGGACTATGTAGGTTCACTAGCAGGCACTGGGATTATCTAGGTTACCTTGCTGGCACTTGGACTATCTAGGTTAACTAACGGGCACTTGGACTATCTAGGTTATCTAGCGGGCCCTTGTACTATGTAGGTTAATAGCGGGCCCTTGGACTATCTAGGTTACCTAGCGGGCACTTGGACTATCTTAGTTCCCTAAAGGGCACTTGGACTATATAGTTTACTTAGCAGGCACTTGGACTATGTAGGTTAACTAGCGGGCACTTGGACTATCTAGGTTACCTAGCGGGCACTTGGACTATGTACGTTCCCTAGTGGGCACTTGGGCTGTCTATGTTACCTAGCGGGCACTTGGACTATGTAGGTTAACGAACGGGCACTTGGACTATGTAGGTAACCTAATGGTCACTTGGACTGTCTAGGTTACCTAGCGGGCACTTGGACTATGTAGGTTAACTAGCGGGCTCTTGGTCTAAGTAGGTTAACTAGCAGGCCCTTTGACTATGTAAGTTAAATAGAGGGCACTTGGACGATCCTAGTTAACTAGCGGGCACTTGGACTATCTAGGTTAACTAGCGGGCACTTGGAATATCTAGGTTAACTAGCAGGCACTTGGACTATGTAGGTTACCTAGCGGACACTTGGAATATCTAGGTTAACTAGCGGGCACTTGGACTATCTAGGTTAACTAGCGGGCCCTTGGACTATCTAGGTTGACTAGCGGGCACTTGTATTATCTAGGTTAACTAGCGGGCACTTGCACTACGTAGGTTACCTAGCGGGCACATGGACTATGTAGGTTACCTAGCGGGCACTTGGACTATCTAGGTTACCTAGCCCGCACTTGGACTATGTAGGTTAACTATAAGGCACTTGGACTATCAAGGTTACCTAGCGGGCTCTTGGACTATGTAGGTTACCAGCGGGCACTTGGACTGTCTAGGTTAACGAACGTGCACCTGGACTATGTAGGTAACCTAGTGGGCACTTGGACTGTCTAGGTTACCTAGCAGGCACTAGGACTATCTAGGTTAATGAACGGACACTTGGACTATGTAGGTAACCTAGCGGGAACATGGACTGTCTAGGTTACATAGCGGGCACTTGGAGTATCTAGGTTAACGAACGGGCACTTGGACTATGTAGGTTAGCTAACAGGCACTTTAACTATCTAGGTTACCTAGCAGGCACTTGGAATATGTAGGTTACCTAGCGGACACTTGGACAATCTAGGTTAACTAGCGCGCACTTGGACTATCTAGGTTAACTAGCGTGCCCTTGGACTATCTAGGTTAACTAGCGTGCACTTGGACTATATTAGTTACCCAGCGGGCACATGGACTATGTAGGTTACCTAGCGTGCCCTTGGACTATCTAGGTTAACTAGCGTGCACTTGGACTATATTAGTTACCCAGCGGGCACTTGGACTATTTAGGTTACCTAGCGGGCACTTGGACTATCTAGGTTACCAGCAGGCACTTGGACTATCTAGCTTAACGAACGTGCACTTGGACTATGTATGTAAACTAGCGGGCACTTGGACTGTCTAGGTTACCTAGCGGGCACTTGGACTATATAGGTTAACGAACGGGCACTTGGACTATGTAGGTTAACTAGAGGACACTTGGACTATCTAGGTTAGCTAACGGGCAATTGGACTATCAAGGTTACCTAACGGGCACTTGGACTATGTAGGTTTCCTGGCGGGCACTTGGACTATATTGGTTACCTAGCAGGCAGTTTGACTATCTAGGTTAACTAAAGGGCACTTGGACTATGTAGGTTGCCTAGCGAGCAATGGACTATGTAGGTTCCCTAGCAGGCGCTTGGACTTTGTAGGTTCCCTAGCGGTTACTTGGACTGTCTAGGTTAACTAGCGGGCAATTGGACTGTCTAGGTGACGTAGCGGGCACTTGGACTATGTAGTTTACCTAGCGGGCACTTGGACTATATACGTTCCCTAGCGGGCACTTGGGCTATCTACGTTACCTAGAGGGCACTTGGACTATGTAGGTTAACGAACGGGCACTTGGACTATGTAGGTAACCTAGTGGTCACTTGGACTGTCTAGGTTACCTAGCGCGTACTTGGACTATCTAGGTTAACTAGCGGTCCCTTGGACTATGTAGGTTAACTAGCGGACACTGCACTATGTAGGTTACCTAGTGGGCACTTGGACTATGTAGGTTACCTAGCGGGCACTTGGACTATGTAGGTTAACTAGCGGGCACTTGCATTATCTAGGTTAACTAACAGGCACTTGGACTATGTATGTTTCAGAGCGGGAAATTAGATTATGTAGGTTCCCTAGCGGGCACTTGGACTATCTAGGTTCCCTAAAGGGCACTTGGACTATGTAGGTTAACTAGCGGACAATTGGATGATCTAGGTTAACTAGCGCGTACTTGGACTATCTAGGTTACCTAGCGGTCCCTTGGACTACGTAGGTTTACTAGCGGACACTTGCACTATGTAGGTTACCTAAAGGGCACTTGGACTATCTAGGTTAACTAGCGAGCACTTGGACTATGTAGGTTAACTAGCGGACACTTACACTATGTAGGTTACCTAGTGGGCTCTTGGACTATGTAGGTTAACTAGCAGGCCCTTGGACTATCTAGGTGACCTAGCAGGCACTTGGACTATGTAGGTTAACTAGCGGGCGCTTGCACTATGTAGGTTACCTAGCGGGCTCTTGGACTATGTAGGTTAACTAGCAGGCCCTTGGACTATCTAGGTATCCTAGCAGGCACTTGGACTATGTAGGTTAACTAGCGGGCACTTGCACTCTCTAGTTTATCTAGCGGGCACTTGGACTATGTACCTTCCCTAGCGGGCACTTGGACTATCTATGTTAACTAGCGGGCACTTGGACTATGTAGGTTGCCTAGCGGGCACTTGGATGATCTAGGTTAGGTAACGGGCACTTGGACTATCTAGGTTAGCTAACAGGAACTTGGACTATCTAGGTTACCTAGCGGGCAATAGGACTATGTAGGTTACCTAGCGGGAACTTGGACAATCTAGGTTACCAGCGGGCACTTGGACTATCTAGGTTAACGAACGAGCACTTGGACTATGTAGGTTAACTAGCGGACACTTGGACTATCTAGGTTAGCTAACGGGCAATTGGACTATCAAGGTTACCTAACGGGCACTTGGACTATGTAGGTTACCTAGCGGGCACTTGGACTATGTAGGTTAACTAGCGCACACTTGGACTATCTAGGTTACCTAGCGGGCACTTGGACTATATACGTTCCCTAGCGGGCATTGGGCTATCTACGTTACCTAGAGGGCACTTGGACTATCTAGGTTAACGAACGGGCACTTGGACTATGTAGGTAACCTAGTGGTCACTTGGACTGTCTAGGTTACCTAGCGGGCACTTGGACTATGTAGGTTAACTAGCGGACAATTGGACGATCTAGGTTAACTAACAGGCACTTGGACTATGTATGTTCCAGAGCGGGCAATGAGATTATGTAGGTTCGCTAGCGGGCACTTGGACTATCTAGGTTCCCTAAAGGGCACTTGGACTATGTAAGTTAACTAGAGGACAATTGGACGATCTAGGTTAACTAGCGCGTACTTGGACTATCTAGGTTAACTAGCGGTCCCTTGGACTACGTAGGTTAACTAGCGCACACTTGGACTATCTAGGTTAACTAGCGGGCCCTTGGTCTATGTAGGTTAACTAGCAGGCCCTTGGACTATGTAAGTTAACTAGAGGGCACTTGGACGATACTGGTTAACTAGCGGGCACTTGGACTATCTAGGTTAACTAGCGGGCACTTGGACTATCTAGGTTAACTAGCGGGCACTTGGGCAATGTAGGTTCCCTAGTGGGCATTTGGACTATATAGGTTACCTAGCGGGCACTTGGACTATGTAGGTTAACTAGCGAGCACTTGGATTATCTAGGTTAACTAACAGGCACTTGGACTATGTATGTTCCAGAGCGGGCAATTAGATTATGTAGGTTCCCTAGCGGGCACTTGGACTATCTAGGTTCCCTAAAAGGCACTTGGACTATGTAGGTTAACTAGCGGACAATTGGATGATCTAGGTTAACTAGTGCATACTTGGACTATCTAGGTTACCTAGCGGTCCCTTGGACTACGTAGGTTAACTAGCGGACACTTGCACTATGTAGGTTACCTGGCGGGCACTTGGACTATCTAGGTTAACTAGCGGGCACTTGGACTATGTAGGTTAACTAGCGGACACTTGCACTATGTAGGTTACCTAGTGGGCTCTTGGACTTTGTAGGTTAACTAGCAGGCCCTTGGACTATCTAGGTTACCTAGCAGGCACTTGTACTATGTAGGTTAACTAGCGGGCACTTGCACTCTCTAGTTTACCTAGCGGGCACTTGGACTATGTACCTTCCCTAGCGGGCACTTGGATTATCTATGTTAACTAGCGGGCACATGGACTATGTAGGTTGCCTAGCGGGCACTTGGACGATCTAGGTTAGGTAACGGGCACTTGGACTATCTAGGTTACCTAGCAGGCACTTTGACTATCTAGGTTAACTAACGGGCACTTGGACTATGTAGGTTCCCTAGCGGGCGCTTGGACTATGTACGTTCCCTAGCGGTTACTTGGACTGTCTAGGTTAACTAGCGGGCAATTAGACTGTCTAGGTTACCTAGTGGGCACTTGGACTATGTAGTTTACCTAGCATGCACTTGGACTATGTAGGTTAACTAGCGCACACTTGGACTATCTAGGTTACCTAGCGGGCACTTGGACTATATACGTTCCCTAGCGGGCATTGGGCTATCTACGTTAACTAGCGGGCACTTGGACTATCTAGGTTATCTAACGGGTACTTGGACTATCTAGGTTACCTAGCGGGCACTTGGACTATGTAGGTTACCTAACGGGCACTTGGACTATGCAGGTAACCTAGCGGGCACTTTGAATGTCTAGGTTACATAGCGGGCACTTGGACTTCTAGGTTAACGAACGGGCATTCGGACTATGTAGGTTGCCTAGCGGGCACTTGGACGATCTAGGTTATGTAACGGGCCCTTGACTATCTAGGTACCTTGCGGGAACTTTGACTATGTAGGTTGCCTAGCGGGCACTTGGACTCTCTAGGTTACCTAACGGGCACTTGGACTATGTAGGTTAACTAGCGGACACTGGGACAATCTAGGTTAACTAGCGGGAACTTGGAATATGTAGGTTAATTAAGGGGCCCTTCGACTATGTAGGTTAACTAGCGGGAAATTGGACTATCTAGGTTACCTAGCGGGCACTTGGTCTATGTACAAACCCTAGCGGTCACTTGGATTATCTGGGTTACCTAGCAGGCACTTGGAATATGTACGTCCCCTAGTGGGCACTTGGACTATCTAGGTTAACTAACGGGCACTAGGACTATCTAGGTTAACAAACGGGCACTTGGTCTATCTAGGTTACCTAGCGGGCACTTGGACTATGTACGTCAACTAGCGGGCCCTTGGACTATCTAGGTTAGTTAACGGGCATATGGATTATGTAGGTTAACTAGCGGACACTTGGACGATCTAGGTTAACTAGCGGGCCGTATCACTATGTAGGTTAACTTGCGGGCCTTTGGACTATGTAGGTTAACTAGCGGGCACTTGGATTATCTAAGTTACCTGGCGGGCACTTGAACTATGTAGGTTAACTAGTGGGCCCTTAGACTATCGTGGTTAGCTAATGGTCAATTGGACTATGTAGGTTAATTAGCGGGTACTTGGACTATGTAGGTTCCCTAGCGGGCATTTGGACTATATAGATTACCTAGCGGGCACTTGGACTTTGTAGGTTACCTAGCGGGCACTTGGATTATCTAGGTTACCTAGCGGGCACTTGGATGATACAGGTTCCCTAGCCAGCACTAAGACTATTGGTTCCCTAAAGGGCACTTGGACTATGTAGGTTCCATAGTGGGCACTTGGACTATGTAGGTTCCCTATCGGGCACTTGGACTATATAGGTTTCTATCGGGCACTTAGACTATATAGGTTAACTAGCGGGCACATGGGCTATCTAGGTTACCTAGCGGGCACTTGTTCTATGTACATACCCTACCGGGCACTTGGACTATGTATGTCCCCTAGAGGGCACTTGGAATATCGAGGTTAACTAAAGGGCACTAGGACTATCTAGTTTAACTAGCGGGCACTAGGTCTATCTAGGTTACATAGCCCCCACTTGGACTATCTAGGTTAGCTAACAGGCACTTGGACTATCTATGATCCCTAGCGGGCACTTGTACTATCTAGGTTACCTAGTTGGCACTTGGACTATGTAGGTCAACTAGCGGGCCCTTGGACTATCTAGGTTAGCTAACGGGCACTTGGACTATCTAGGTTACCTAACGGGCACTTGGATTATTTAGGTTCCCTAGCGGGCACTTAGACTATGTAGGTTACCTTGCGAGCACTTGGACTATATAGGTTCCCTAACGGGCACTTGGACTATGTAGGTTCCCTAGCGGTCACGTGGACTATGTAGGCTCCCTAGAAGGCACTTGGACTATGTAGGTTACCTATCGGGCACTTTGACTATGTAGGTTAACTAGCGGGCACTTGGACTATCCAGGTTACGAAGCGGGCACTTGGACTATGTAGTTTACCAAAAGGGCACTTGGACTATCTAGGTTAACGAATGGACACTTGGACTACATAGGTAACCTAGCGGGCAATTGGACTGTCTAGGTTACATAGCGGGCAATTGGCCTATCTAGGTTAACGAAAGGGCACTTGGACTATGTAGGTTAGCTAACAGGCACTTAGACTATCTAGGTTACCTAGCAGGCACTTGGACTATGTAGGTTACCTAGCGGGCCCTTGGACGATCTAGGGTAACTAGCGGGCACTTGGACTATCTAGTTTAACCAGCGGGCCCTTGGACTATCTAGGTTACCTAGCGGGCACTTGGACTATCTAGGTTACCTAGCGGGCACTTGGACTATCTAGGTTACCTAGCGGGCACTTGGACTATGTAGGTTAACTAGAAGGCACTTGGACTATCAAGGTTACCTAGCGGGCTCTTGGACTATGTAGGTTAACTAGAAGGCACTTGGACTATCAAGGTTACCTAGCGGGCTCTTGGACTATGTAGGTTACCTAGCGGGCACTTGGAGTGTCTAGGTTACCTAGCGGGCACTTGGATATCTAGGTAAGAATGGGCACTTGGACTATGTTCGTTAACTAGCGGACACTTGGACAATCTAGGTTAGTAACGGGCAATTGGACTATCAAGGTTACCTAACGGGCACTTGGACTATGTAGGTTACCTAGCAGGCACTTTGACTATCTAGGTTAACTAACGGGCACTGGGAGTATGTAGGTTGGCTAGCGAGCACTTGGACTATGTAGGTTCCCTAGCGGGCGCTTGGACTATATAGATTCCCTAGCGGGTACTCGGACTGTCTAGGTTAACTATCGGGCAATTGGAATGTCTAGGTTACCTAGTGGGCACTTGGACTATGTAGTTTACCTAGCAGGCACTTGGACTATGTAGGTTAACCAGCGGGCACTTGGACTATCTAGGTTACCTAGCGGGCACTTTGACTATGTATGTTCCCTAGCGGGCACTTGGGCTATCTACGTTACCTAGCGGGCACTTGGACTATGTAGGTTAACGAACGGGCACTTGGACTATGTAGGTAACCTAGTGGTCACTTGGACTGTCTAGGTTACCTAGCGGGCATTTGGACTATGTAGGTTAACTAGCGGGCACTTGGACTATCTAGGTTACCTAGCGGGCCCTTCGTCTATGTAGGTTAACTAGCAGGCCCTTGGACAATGTAAGTTAACTAGAGGGCACTTGGATGATCCTGGTTAACTAGCGGGCACTTTGACTGTCTAGGTTATGGAGCGGGCACTTGGACTATCTAGGTTAACTAGCGGGCACTTGGACTATGTAGGTTCCCTAGCGGGCATTTGGACTATATTGGTTACCTAGCGGGCACTTGGATTATGTAGGTTACCTAGCGGGCACTTGGACTATGTAGGTTAACTAGCGGGCACTTGGATTATCTAAGTTTACTAACAGGCACTTGGACTATGTATGTTCCAGAGCGGGCAATTGGACTATGTAGGTTCCCTAGCCGGCACTTGGACTATCTAGGTTCCCTAAAGGGCACATGGACTATCTAGGTTACCGAACGGGCACTTGGACTATGTAGGTTAGGTAACGGGCACTTCTACTATCTAGGTTAACTAGTGGGAACTTGGACTATGTAGGTTACCTAGCGGACACTTTGACTATCTTGGTTACCTAGCGGGCACTTGGAATATGTAGGTTAATTAGCGGACACTTGGACGAACTAGGTTAACGAGCGGGCCCTTGGATTATGTAGGTTACCTAGCGGGCACTTGGACTATCTAGGTTAGCTAAAAGGAACTTGGACTATCTAGGTTACCTAGCGGGCACTTTGACTATGTAGGTTACCTAGCGGGCACTTGGACTATCTAGGTTATCTAACGGGTACTTGGACTATCTAGGTTACCTAGCGGGCACTTAGACTATGTAGGTTACCGAACGGGCACTTGGACTATGCAGGTAACCTAGCGGGCACTTGGACTGTCTAGGTTAACGAACGGGCATTCGGACTATGTAGGTTGCCTAGCGGGCAATTGGACGATTTAGGTTAGGTAACGGGCCTTTGACTATCTAGGTTACATAGCGGGAACTTTGACTATGTAGGTTGCTTAGCGGGCACTTGGACTATCTAGGTTACCTAACGGGCACTTGGACCATGTAGGTTAACTAGCGGATACTGGGACAATCTAGGTTAACTAGCGTGACCTTGGAATATGTAGGTTAACTAAGGGGCCCTTCGACTATGTAGGTTAACTAGCGGGCACTTGGACTATCTAGGTTACCTAGCGGGCACTTGGTCTATGTACAAACCCTAGCGGTCACTTGGACTATCTGGGTTACCTAGCGGGCACTTGGAATATGTACGTCCCCTAGTGGGCATTTGGACTATCTAGGTTAACTAACGGGCACTAGGACTATCTAGGTTAACAAACGGGCACTTGGTCTATCTAGGTTACCTAGCGGGCACTTGGACTATGTAGGTTAACTAGCGGTCCCTTGGACTATCTAGGTTAGTTAACGGGCATATGGATTCTGTAGGTTAACTAGCGGACACTTGGACGATCTAGGTTAACTAGCGGGCCCTATCAGTATGTAGGTTAACTAGCGGGCCTTTGGACTATGTAGGTTAACTAGCGGGCACTTGGATTATCTAAGTTACCTGGCGGGCACTTGAACTATGTAGGTTAACTAGTGGGCCCTTAGGCTATCTTGGTTAGCTAATGGTCAATTGGACTATGTAGGTTAATTAGCGGGTACTTGGACTATGTAGGTTCCTTAGCGGGCATTTGGACTATATAGATTACCTAGCGGGCACTTGGACTTTGTAGGTTACCTAGCGGGCACTTGGATTATCTAGGTTACCTAGCGGGCACTTGGATGATACAGGTTCCCTAGCCAGAACTAAGACTATTGGTTCCCTAAAGGGCACTTGGACTATGTAGGTTACAAAGCGGGCACTTGGACTATGTAGGTTCCCTATCGGGCACTTGGACTATATAGGTTTCTATCGGGCACTTAGACTATGTAGGGTAACTAGCGGGCACATGGACTATCTTGGTTACCTAGCGGGCACTTGTTCTATGTATATACAATAGCGGGTCTTGGACTATATATGTCTCCAAAAGGGCACTTGGACTATCTAGGTTAACTAAAGGGCACTAGGTCTATCTAGTTTAACTAGCGGACACTAGGTCTATCTAGGTTACATAGCCGCCACTTGGACTATCTAGGTTAGCTAACAGGCACTTGGACTATCTATGATCCCTAGCGGGCACTTGTACTATCTATTTTACCTAGCTGGCACTTGGACTATGTAGGTCAACTAGCGGGCCCTTGGACTATCTAGGTTAGCTAACGGGCACTTGGACTATCTAGGTTACCTAACGGGCACTTGGATTATGTAGGTTCCCTAGCGGGCACTTAGACTATGTAGGTTTCCTTGCGGGCATTTGGACTATGTAGGTTACCTAGCGAGCACTTGGACTATATAGGTTCCCTAACGGGCACTTGGACTATGTAGGTTCCCTAGCGGTCACGTGGACTATGTAGGCTCCCTAAGGCACTTGGACTATGTAGGTTACCTATCGGGCACTTTGACTATGTAGGTTAACTAGCGGGCACTTGGACTATCCAGGTTACGAAGCGGGCACTTGGACTATGTAGGTTACCAAAAGGGCACTTGGACTATCTAGGGTAACGAATGGACACTTGGACTATATAGGTAAACTAGCGGGCACTTGGACTGTCTAGGTTACATAGCGTGCAATTGGCCTATCTAGGTTAACGAAAGGTCACTTGGACTATGTAGGTTAGCTAACAGGCACTTAGACTATCTAGGTTACCTAGCAGGCACTTGGACTATGTAGGTTACCTAGCGGACACTTGGACGATCTAGGGTAACTAGCGGACACTTGGACTACCTAGGTAAACTAGCGGGCCCTTGGACTATCTAGGTTACCTAGCGAGCACTTGGACTATCTAGGTTAACTAGCGGGCACTTGGACTATCTAGGTTACCTAGCGGGCACTTGGACTATGTAGGTTAACTAGAAGGCACTTGGACTATCAAGGTTACCTAGCGGGCTCTTGGACTATGTAGATTACCTAGCGGGTACTTGGACTGTCTAGGTTACCTAGCGGGCACTTGGACTATCTAGGTTAACAAACAGGCACTTGGACTATGTTGGTTAACTAGCGGACACTTGGACAATCTAGGTTAGCTAACGGGCAATTGGGCTATCAAGGTTACCTAACGGGCACTTGGACTATGTAGGTTACCTAGCAGGCACTTTGACTATCTAGGTTAACTAACGGGCACTGGGACTATGGAGGTTGGCTAGCGAGCATTTGGACTATGTAGGTTCCCTAGCGGGCGCTTGGACTATGTAGGTTCCCTAGCGGGTACTTGGACTGTCTAGGTTAACTATTGGGCTATTGGACTGTCTAGTTTACCTAGTGGGCACTTGGACTATGTAGTTTACCTAGCAGGCACTTGGACTATGTAGGTTAACTAGCGGGCACTTGGACTATCTAGGTTACCTAGCGGGCACTTTGACTATGTACGTTCCCTAGAGGGGACTTGGGCTATCTACGTTACCTAGCGGGCACTTGGACTATGTAGGTTAACGAACGGGCACTTGGACTATGTAGGTAACCTAGTGGTCACTTGGACTGTCTAGGTTACCGAGCGGGCATTTGGACTATGTAGGTTAACTAGCGGGCACTTGGACTATCTAGGTTAACTAGCGGGCCCTTCGTCTATGTAGGTTAACTAGCAGGCCCTTGAACAATGTAAGTTAACTAGAGGGCACTTGGATGATCCTGGTTAACTAGCGGGCACTTGGACTGTCTAGCTTAACTAGCGGGCACTTGGACTATCTAGGTTAACTAGCGAGCACTTGGACTATGTAGGTTCCTAGCGGGAATTTGGACTATATAGGTTACCTAGCGGGCACTTGGACTATGTAGGTTCCCTAGCGGGCACTTGGACTATCTAGGTTCCCTAAAGGGCACTTGTACTATGTAGGTTACCTAGCGGACAATTGGACAATCTAGGTTAACTAGCGTGCACTTGGACTATGTAGGTTAAGTAGCGGACACTTGCACTATGTAGGTTACCTAGCGGGCAATTGGACTATGTAGGTTAACTAGCAGGCCTTTGGACTATCTAGGTTACCTAGCAGGCACTTGGACTATGTAGGTTAACTAGCGGGCACTTGCACTCTCTAGGTTACCTAGCGGGTACTTGGACTATGTACCTTCCTTAGCGGGCACTTGGACTATCTATGTTATCTAGCGGGCACGTGGACTATGTAGGTTACCTAGCGGACCCTTGCACTATGTAGGTTACCTAGCGGGCATTTGGACTATGGAGGTTAACTAGAGGACACTTGGACGATCTAGGTTAACAAGTGGGCCCTTGGCTATGTAGGTTAACTAGCCGGCACTTGGACGGTATAGGTTAACTAGCGGGCACTTGGACGATCTAGGTTAACCAGCGGGCACTTGGACTATCAAAGTTAACAAGCGAGCCCTTGGACTATGTAGGTTAACTAGCGGGCCCTTGGACTATCTAGGTTACCTAGATAGCATTTGGACTATCTAGGTTCCCTAGCGGGCATTTGGACTATGTGGGTTCCATAGCGGGCACTTGGACTATGTAGGTTCCCTATCGGGTACTTGCACTATGTAGGTTTCTATCGGGCATTTGGACTATGTAGGTTAACTAGCGGGCACTGGGACATCTAGGTTACCTAGCGGGCACTAGGTCTATGTACAAACCCTAGCGGGCACTTGGACTATCTGGGATACCTAGCGGGCACTTGTACTATCTAGGTTACCTAGCTGG
This sequence comes from Tenrec ecaudatus, assembly GCF_050624435.1. NCBI lineage: Eukaryota > Metazoa > Chordata > Mammalia > Afrosoricida > Tenrecidae > Tenrec > Tenrec ecaudatus. The sequence goes on along the minus strand of NW_027459699.1, from coordinate 95,156 downwards.
CACTTGGACTGTGTAGGTCAAGTAGCGGGCCCTTGGACTATCTAGGTTAACGAACGGACACTTGGACTATGTAGTTAACCTAGCGGGAACTTGGACTGTATAGGTTACATAGCGGGCACTTGGAATATCTAGGTTAACGAACGGGCACTTGGACTATGTATGTTAGCTAACAGGCAGTTTGACAATCTAGGTTACCTAGCAGGCACTTGGACTATGTAGGTTACCTAGCAGACACTTGGACGATCTAGGTTATCTAGTAGGCACTTGGACTATCTAGGTTAACTAGTGGGCCCTTGGACTATCTAGGTTTACTAGCGGGCACTTGGACTATCTAGGTTAACTAGCGGGCACTTGGATTATCTAGGTTAACGAACGGGCACTTGGACTATGTATGTTAGCTAACAGGCACTATGACTATCTACGTTACCTAGCAGGCACTTGGACTATGTAGGTTACCTAGCGGGCACATGGACTATGTAGGTTATCTAGCGGGCACTTGGACTATCTAGGTTACCTAGCGCGCACTTGGACTATCTAGGTTAACAAACGGGCACTTGGACTATGTAGGTTAACTAGCGGACACTTTGACTATCTAGGTTAGCTAACGGGCAATTGGACTATCAAGGTTACCTAACGGGCATGGACTATGTAGATTACCTAGCGGGCACTTGGACTATCTTGGTTACCTAGCAGGCACTTTGACTATCTAGGTTAACTAACGGGCACTTGGACAATGTAGGTTGCCTAGCGAGCATTTGGACTATGTAAGTTCCCTAGCGGGCGCTTGGACTATGTAGGTTCCCTAGCGGGTACTTGGACTGTCTAGGTTAACTAGCGGGCAATTGGACTGTCTAGGTTACCTAGTGGGCACTTGGACTATGTAGTTTACCTAGCAGGCACTTGGACTATGTAGGTTAACTAGCGGGCACTTGGACTATCTAGGTTACCTAGCGGGCCTTTGGACTATGTACGTTCCCTAGTGGGCACTTGGGCTATCTACGTTACCTAGCGGGCACTTGGACTATGTAGGTTAACAAATGGGCAGTTGGACTATGTAGGTAACCTAATGGTCACTTGGACTGTCTAGGTTACCTAGCGGGGTCTTGGACTATGTAGGTTAACTAGCGGGCTCTTGGTCTATGTAGGTTAACTAGCAGGCCCTTGGACTATGTAAGTCAACTAGAGGGCACTTGGACGATCCTAGTTAACTAGCGGGCAAGTGGACTATCTAGGTTAACTAGCGGGCACTTGGACTATCTAGGGTAACTAGCGGGTACTTGGACTATCTAGGTTAACTAGCGGGCACTTGGACTATCTAGGTTACCTAGCGGGCGCTTGGACTATATAGGTTAAGTATAAGGCACTTGGACTATCAAGGTTACCTAGCGGGCCCTTGGACTATGTAGGTTACCTAGCGGGCCCTTGGACTGTCTAGGTTACCTAGCGGGCACTTAGACTATCTATGTTAACGAACGGACACTTGGACTATGTTGGTTAACTAGCGGACACTTGTACAATCTAGGTTAGCTAACGGGCAATTGGACTATCAAGGTTACCTAACGGGCACTTGGACTATGTAGGTTACCTAGCAGGCACTTTGAATATCTAGGTTAACTAACGGGCACTGGGACTACGTAGGTTGGCTAGCGAGCACTTGGAGTATGTAGGTTCTCTAGCTGTCGCTTGGACTATGTAGGTTCCCTAGCAGGTACTTGGACTATCTTGGTGACCTAGCAGGCCCGTTGACTATCTAGGTTAACTAACGGGCACTTGGACTATGTAGGTTGCCTAGCGAGCATTTGTACTATGTAGGTTCCCTAGCGGGCGCTTGGACTATGTAGGTTCCCTAGCGGGTACTTGGACAGTCTAGGTTAACTAGCGGGCAATTGGACTGTCTAGGTTACCTAGTGGGCACTTGGACTATGTAGTTTACCTAGCAGGCACTTGGACTATGTAGGTTAACTAGCGGGCACTTGGACTATCTAGGTTACCTAGCGGGCACTTTGACTATGTACGTTCCCTAGCGGGCACTTGAGCTATCTACATTACCTAGCGGGCACTTGGACTATGTAGGTTAACGAACGGGCACTTGGACTATGTAGGTAACCTAGTGGTCACTTGGACTGTCTTGGTTACCTAGCGGGCATTTGGACTATGTAGGTTAACTAGCGGGCACTTGGACTATCTAGGTTAACTAGCGGGCCCTTATTCTATGGAGGTTAACTAGCAGGCCCTTGGACAATGTAAGTTAACTAGAGGGCACTTGGATGATCCTGGTTAACTAGCGGGCACTGGGACTGTCTAGGTTAACTAGCGGGCACTTGGACTATCTAGGTTAACTAGCGGGCACTTGGACTATGTAGGTTCCCTAGCGGGCATTTGGACTATATTGGTTACCAAGCGGGCACTTGGATTATGTAGGTTACCTAGCGGGCACTTGGACTATGTAGGTTAACTAGCGGGCACTTGGATTATCTAAGTTAACTAACAGGCACTTGGACTATGTATGTTCCAGAGCGGGCATTTGGACTATGTAGGTTCCCTAGCGGGCACTTGGACTATCTAGGTTCCCTAAAGGGCACTTGATCTATCTAGGTTACCGAACAGGCACTTGGACTATGTAGGTTAGGTAACGGGCACTTCTACTATCTAGGTTAAGTAGTGGGAACTTGGACTATGTAGGTTACCTAGCGGACACTTTGACTATCTTGGTTACCTAGCGGGCACTTGGACTATGTAGGTTAATTAGCGGACACTTGGACGAACTAGGTTAGCTAACAGGAACTTGGACTATCTAGGTTACCTAGCGGGCACTTGGTCTATGTACAAACCCTAGCGGTCACTTGGACTATCTGGGTTACCTAGCGGGCACTTGTACTATCTAGGTTACCTAGCTGGCACTTGGACTGTGTAGGTCAAGTAGCGGGCCCTTGGACTATCTAGGTTAGCTAACGGGCACTTGGACTATCTAGGTTACCTAACGGGCACTTGGATTATGTACGGTCCCTAGTGGGCACTTAGACTATGGAGGTTACCTTGCGAGCACTTGGACTTTGTAGGTTCCCTAAAGGGCACTTGGACTATGGAGGTTCCCTAGCGGTCACTTGGACTATGTAGGCTCCCTAGAAGGCACTTGGACTATGTAGATTACATATCGGGCACTTTGACTATGTAGGGTAACTAGCGGGCACTTGGACACTCCAGGTTACGAAGCGGGCACTTGGACTATCTAGGTTAACGAACGGACACTTGGACTATGTAGTTAACCTAGGGGGAACGTGGAGTGTATAGGTTACATAGCGGGCACTTGGACTATCTAGGTTAACGAACGGGCACATGGACTATGTATGTTAGCTAACAGGCACTTTGAGTATCTACGTTACCTAGCAGGCACTTGGACTATGTAGGTTACCTAGCGGACACTTGGACGATCTAGGTTATCTAGTAGGCACTTGGACTATCTAGGTTAACTAGTGGGCCCTAGGACTATCTAGATTTACTAGCGGGCACTTGGACTATCTAGGTTAACTAGCGGGCACTTGGACTATCTAGGTTAATGAACGGGCACTTGGACTATGTAGGTTAGCTAACAGGCACTTTGACTATCTAGGTTACCTAGCAGGCACTTGGACTATGTAGGTTACCTAGCGGACACTAGGACGATCTAGGTTAACTAGCGGGCACTTGGACTATCTAGGTTAACTAGCGGGCCCTTGGGCTATCTAGGTGTACTAGCGGACACTTGGACTATCTAGGTTAACTAGCGGGCACTTGGACTATGTAGGTTACCTAGCGGGCACATGGACTATGTAGGTTACCTAGCGGGCACTTGGACTATCTAGGTTACCTAGCGGGCACTTGGACTATGTAGGTTAACTCGAAGGCACTTGGACTATCAAGGTTACCAAGCGGGCTCTTGGACTATATAGGTTACTAGCGGGCACTTGGACTATCTAGGTTAACTAGCGGGCCCTTGGACTATCTAGGTTACCTAGCGGGCACTTGGACTATCTAGGTTAACTAGCGGGCACTTGGACTATCTAGGGTAACTAGCGGGCACTTGGAGTATGTAGGTTAACTAGAAGGCACTTGGACTATCAAGGTTACCTAGCGGGCTCTTGGACTATGTAGGTTACCTAGCGGGCACTTGGTCTATCTAGGTTAACGAACGGGCACTTGGACTATGTTGGTTAACTAGCGGACACTTGGACAATCTAGGGTAGCTAACGGGCAATTGGAGTATCAAGGTTACCTAACGGGCACTTGGACTATGTAGGTTACCTAGCAGGCACTTTGACTATCTAGGTTAACTAACGGGCACTGGGAGTATATAGGTTGGCTAGCGAGCACTTGGACTATGTAGGTTCCCTAGCGGGCGCTTGGACTATGTAGGTTTCCTAGCGGGTACCTGGAGTGTCTAGGTTAACTAGCGGGCAATTGGACTGTCTAGGTTACCTAGTGGCCACTTGGACTATGTAGTTTACCTAGCAGGCACTTGGACTATGTAGGTTAACTAGCGGGCACTTGGACTATCTAGGTTACCTAGCGGGCACTTTGACTATGTACGTTCCCTAGCGGGCACTTGGGCTATCTACGTTACCTAGCGGGCACTTGGACTATGTAGGTTAACGAACGGGCCCTTGGACTATGTAGTTAACCTAGTGGTCACTTGGACTGTCTAGGTTACCGAGAGGGCATTTGGACTATGTAGGTTAACTAGCGGGCACTTGGACTATCTAGGTTAACTAGCGGGCCCTTCGTCTATGTAGGTTAACTAGCAGGCCCTTGGACAATGTAAGTTAACTAGAGGGCACTTGGATGATCCTGGTTAACTAGCGGGCACTTTGACTGTCTAGGTTAAGTAGCGGGCACTTGGACTATCTAGGTTAACTAGCGGGCACTTGGACTATGTAGGTTCCCTAGCGGGCATTTGGACTATATTGGTTACCTAGCGGGCACTTGGATTATGTAGGTTACCTAGCGGGCACTTGGATTATCTAGGTTAACTAACAGGCACTTGGACTATGTATGTTCCAGAGCGGGCAATTGGACTTTGTAGGTTCCCTAGCGGGGACTGGGACTATCTTGGTTCCCTAAAGGGCACTTGGACTATCTAGGTTACCGAACGGGCACTTGGACTATGTAAGTTAGGTAACGGGCACTTCTACTATCTAGGTTAACTAGTGGGAACTTGGACTATGTAGGTTACCTAGCGGACACTTTGACTATCTTGGTTACCTAGCGGGCACTTGGACTATGTAGGTTAATTAGCGGACACTTGGACGAACTAGGTTAACGAGCGGGCCGTTGGACTATGTAGGTTACCTAGCGGGCACTTGGACTATCTAGGTTAGCTAACAGGAACTTGGACTATCTAGGTTACCTAGCGAGCACTTGGTCTATGTACAAACCCTAGCGGTCACTTGGACTATATTGGTTACCTAGCGGACACTAGGACGATCTAGGTTAACTAGCGGGCACTTGGACTATCTAGGTTAACTAGCGGGCCCTTGGGCTATCTAGGTGTACTAGCGGACACTTGGACTATCTAGGTTAACTAGCGGGCACTTGGACTATGTAGGTTACCTAGCGGGCACATGGACTATGTAGGTTACCTAGCGGGCACTTGGACTATCTAGGTTACCTAGCGGGCACTTGGACTATGTAGGTTAACTCGAAGGCACTTGGACTATCAAGGTTACCAAGCGGGCTCTTGGACTATATAGGTTACTAGCGGGCACTTGGACTATCTAGGTTAACTAGCGGGCCCTTGGACTATCTAGGTTACCTAGCGGGCACTTGGACTATCTAGGTTAACTAGCGGGCACTTGGACTATCTAGGGTAACTAGCGGGCACTTGGAGTATGTAGGTTAACTAGAAGGCACTTGGACTATCAAGGTTACCTAGCGGGCTCTTGGACTATGTAGGTTACCTAGCGGGCACTTGGTCTATCTAGGTTAACGAACGGGCACTTGGACTATGTTGGTTAACTAGCGGACACTTGGACAATCTAGGGTAGCTAACGGGCAATTGGAGTATCAAGGTTACCTAACGGGCACTTGGACTATGTAGGTTACCTAGCAGGCACTTTGACTATCTAGGTTAACTAACGGGCACTGGGAGTATATAGGTTGGCTAGCGAGCACTTGGACTATGTAGGTTCCCTAGCGGGCGCTTGGACTATGTAGGTTCCCTAGCGGGTACCTGGAGTGTCTAGGTTAACTAGCGGGCAATTGGACTGTCTAGGTTACCTAGTGGCCACTTGGACTATGTAGTTTACCTAGCAGGCACTTGGACTATGTAGGTTAACTAGCGGGCACTTGGACTATCTAGGTTACCTATCGGGCACTTTGACTATGTAGGTTACCTAGCGAGCACTTGGACTATATAGGTTCCCTAACGGGCACTTGGACTATGTAGGTTCCCTAGCGGTCACGTGGACTATGTAGGCTCCCTAAGGCACTTGGACTATGTAGGTTACCTATCGGGCACTTTGACTATGTAGGTTAACTAGCGGGCACTTGGACTATCCAGGTTACGAAGCGGGCACTTGTAATATGTAGGTTACCAAAAGGGCACTTGGACTATCTAGGGTAACGAATGGACACTTGGACTATATAGGTAAACTAGCGGGCACTTGGACTGTCTAGGTTACATAGCGTGCAATTGGCCTATCTAGGTTAACGAAAGGTCACTTGGACTATGTAGGTTAGCTAACAGGCACTTAGACTATCTAGGTTACCTAGCAGGCACTTGGACTATGTAGGTTACCTAGCGGACACTTGGACGATCTAGGGTAACTAGCGGACACTTGGACTACCTAGGTAAACTAGCGGGCCCTTGGACTATCTAGGTTACCTAGCGAGCACTTGGACTATCTAGGTTAACTAGCGGGCACTTGGACTATCTAGGTTACCTAGCGGGCACTTGGACTATGTAGGTTAACTAGAAGGCACTTGGACTATCAAGGTTACCTAGCGGGCTCTTGGACTATGTAGATTACCTAGCGGGTACTTGGACTGTCTAGGTTACCTAGCGGGCACTTGGACTATCTAGGTTAACAAACAGGCACTTGGACTATGTTGGTTAACTAGCGGACACTTGGACAATCTAGGTTAGCTAACGGGCAATTGGGCTATCAAGGTTACCTAACGGGCACTTGGACTATGTAGGTTACCTAGCAGGCACTTTGACTATCTAGGTTAACTAACGGGCACTGGGACTATGGAGGTTGGCTAGCGAGCATTTGGAATATGTAGGTTCCCTAGCGGGCGCTTGGACTATGTAGGTTCCCTAGCGGGTACTTGGACTGTCTAGGTTAACTATTGGGCTATTGGACTGTCTAGTTTACCTAGTGGGCACTTGGACTATGTAGTTTACCTAGCAGGCACTTGGACTATGTAGGTTAACTAGCGGGCACTTGGACTATCTAGGTTACCTAGCGGGCACTTTGACTATGTACGTTCCCTAGAGGGGACTTGGGCTATCTACGTTACCTAGCGGGCACTTGGACTATGTAGGTTAACGAACGGGCACTTGGACTATGTAGGTAACCTAGTGGTCACTTGGACTGTCTAGGTTACCGAGCGGGCATTTGGACTATGTAGGTTAACTAGCGGGCACTTGGACTATCTAGGTTAACTAGCGGGCCCTTCGTCTATGTAGGTTAACTAGCAGGCCCTTGAACAATGTAAGTTAACTAGAGGGCACTTGGATGATCCTGGTTAACTAGCGGGCACTTGGACTGTCTAGCTTAACTAGCGGGCACTTGGACTATCTAGGTTAACTAGCGAGCACTTGGACTATGTAGGTTCCTAGCGGGAATTTGGACTATATAGGTTACCTAGCGGGCACTTGGACTATGTAGGTTCCCTAGCGGGCACTTGGACTATCTAGGTTCCCTAAAGGGCACTTGTACTATGTAGGTTACCTAGCGGACAATTGGACAATCTAGGTTAACTAGCGTGCACTTGGACTATGTAGGTTAAGTAGCGGACACTTGCACTATGTAGGTTACCTAGCGGGCAATTGGACTATGTAGGTTAACTAGCAGGCCTTTGGACTATCTAGGTTACCTAGCAGGCACTTGGACTATGTAGGTTAACTAGCGGGCACTTGCACTCTCTAGGTTACCTAGCGGGTACTTGGACTATGTACCTTCCTTAGCGGGCACTTGGACTATCTATGTTATCTAGCGGGCACGTGGACTATGTAGGTTACCTAGCGGACCCTTGCACTATGTAGGTTACCTAGCGGGCATTTGGACTATGGAGGTTAACTAGAGGACACTTGGACGATCTAGGTTAACAAGTGGGCCCTTGGCTATGTAGGTTAACTAGCCGGCACTTGGACGGTATAGGTTAACTAGCGGGCACTTGGACGATCTAGGTTAACCAGCGGGCACTTGGACTATCAAAGTTAACAAGCGAGCCCTTGGACTATGTAGGTTAACTAGCGGGCCCTTGGACTATCTAGGTTACCTAGATAGCATTTGGACTATCTAGGTTCCCTAGCGGGCATTTGGACTATGTGGGTTCCATAGCGGGCACTTGGACTATGTAGGTTCCCTATCGGGTACTTGCACTATGTAGGTTTCTATCGGGCATTTGGACTATGTAGGTTAACTAGCGGGCACTGGGACATCTAGGTTACCTAGCGGGCACTAGGTCTATGTACAAACCCTAGCGGGCACTTGGACTATCTGGGATAACTAGCGGGCACTTGTACTATCTAGGTTACCTAGCTGGCACTTGGACTGTGTAGGTCAAGTAGCGGGCCCTTGGACTATCTAGGTTAACGAACGGACACTTGGACTATGTAGTTAACCTAGCGGGAACTTGGACTGTATAGGTTACATAGCGGGCACTTGGAATATCTAGGTTAACGAACGGGCACTTGGACTATGTATGTTAGCTAACAGGCAGTTTGACAATCTAGGTTACCTAGCAGGCACTTGGACTATGTAGGTTACCTAGCAGACACTTGGACGATCTAGGTTATCTAGTAGGCACTTGGACTATCTAGGTTAACTAGTGGGCCCTTGGACTATCTAGGTTTACTAGCGGGCACTTGGACTATCTAGGTTAACTAGCGGGCACTTGGATTATCTAGGTTAACGAACGGGCACTTGGACTATGTATGTTAGCTAACAGGCACTATGACTATCTACGTTACCTAGCAGGCACTTGGACTATGTAGGTTACCTAGCGGGCACATGGACTATGTAGGTTATCTAGCGGGCACTTGGACTATCTAGGTTACCTAGCGCGCACTTGGACTATCTAGGTTAACAAACGGGCACTTGGACTATGTAGGTTAACTAGCGGACACTTTGACTATCTAGGTTAGCTAACGGGCAATTGGACTATCAAGGTTACCTAACGGGCATGGACTATGTAGATTACCTAGCGGGCACTTGGACTATCTTGGTTACCTAGCAGGCACTTTGACTATCTAGGTTAACTAACGGGCACTTGGACAATGTAGGTTGCCTAGCGAGCATTTGGACTATGTAAGTTCCCTAGCGGGCGCTTGGACTATGTAGGTTCCCTAGCGGGTACTTGGACTGTCTAGGTTAACTAGCGGGCAATTGGACTGTCTAGGTTACCTAGTGGGCACTTGGACTATGTAGTTTACCTAGCAGGCACTTGGACTATGTAGGTTAACTAGCGGGCACTTGGACTATCTAGGTTACCTAGCGGGCCTTTGGACTATGTACGTTCCCTAGTGGGCACTTGGGCTATCTACGTTACCTAGCGGGCACTTGGACTATGTAGGTTAACAAACGGGCAGTTGGACTATGTAGGTAACCTAATGGTCACTTGGACTGTCTAGGTTACCTAGCGGGGTCTTGGACTATGTAGGTTAACTAGCGGGCTCTTGGTCTATGTAGGTTAACTAGCAGGCCCTTGGACTATGTAAGTCAACTAGAGGGCACTTGGACGATCCTAGTTAACTAGCGGGCAAGTGGACTATCTAGGTTAACTAGCGGGCACTTGGACTATCTAGGGTAACTAGCGGGTACTTGGACTATCTAGGTTAACTAGCGGGCACTTGGACTATCTAGGTTACCTAGCGGGCGCTTGGACTATATAGGTTAAGTATAAGGCACTTGGACTATCAAGGTTACCTAGCGGGCCCTTGGACTATGTAGGTTACCTAGCGGGCACTTGGACTGTCTAGGTTACCTAGCGGGCACTTAGACTATCTATGTTAACGAACGGACACTTGGACTATGTTGGTTAACTAGCGGACACTTGTACAATCTAGGTTAGCTAACGGGCAATTGGACTATCAAGGTTACCTAACGGGCACTTGGACTATGTAGGTTACCTAGCAGGCACTTTGAATATCTAGGTTAACTAAAGGGCACTGGGACTACGTAGGTTGGCTAGCGAGCACTTGGAGTATGTAGGTTCTCTAGCTGTCGCTTGGACTATGTAGGTTCCCTAGCGGGTACTTGGACTATCTTGGTGACCTAGCAGGCCCGTTGACTATCTAGGTTAACTAACGGGCACTTGGACTATGTAGGTTGCCTAGCGAGCATTTGTACTATGTAGGTTCCCTAGCGGGCGCTTGGACTATGTAGGTTCCCTAGCGGGTACTTGGACAGTCTAGGTTAACTAGCGGGCAATTGGACTGTCTAGGTTACCTAGTGGGCACTTGGACTATGTAGTTTACCTAGCAGGCACTTGGACTATGTAGGTTAACTAGCGGGCACTTGGACTATCTAGGTTACCTAGCGGGCACTTTGACTATGTACGTTCCCTAGCGGGCACTTGAGCTATCTACATTACCTAGCGGGCACTTGGACTATGTAGGTTAACGAACGGGCACTTGGACTATGTAGGTAACCTAGTGGTCACTTGGACTGTCTTGGTTACCTAGCGGGCATTTGGACTATGTAGGTTAACTAGCGGGCACTTGGACTATCTAGGTTAACTAGCGGGCCCTTCGTCTATGGAGGTTAACTAGCAGGCCCTTGGACAATGTAAGTTAACTAGAGGGCACTTGGATGATCCTGGTTAACTAGCGGGCACTGGGACTGTCTAGGTTAACTAGCGGGCACTTGGACTATCTAGGTTAACTAGCGGGCACTTGGACTATGTAGGTTCCCTAGCGGGCATTTGGACTATATTGGTTACCAAGCGGGCACTTGGATTATGTAGGTTACCTAGCGGGCACTTGGACTATGTAGGTTAACTAGCGGGCACTTGGATTATCTAAGTTAACTAACAGGCACTTGGACTATGTATGTTCCAGAGCGGGCATTTGGACTATGTAGGTTCCCTAGCGGGCACTTGGACTATCTAGGTTCCCTAAAGGGCACTTGATCTATCTAGGTTACCGAACAGGCACTTGGACTATGTAGGTTAGGTAACGGGCACTTCTACTATCTAGGTTAAGTAGTGGGAACTTGGACTATGTAGGTTACCTAGCGGACACTTTGACTATCTTGGTTACCTAGCGGGCACTTGGACTATGTAGGTTAATTAGCGGACACTTGGACGAACTAGGTTAGCTAACAGGAACTTGGACTATCTAGGTTACCTAGCGGGCACTTGGTCTATGTACAAACCCTAGCGGTCACTTGGACTATATGGGTTACCTAGCGGGCACTTGTACTATCTAGGTTACCTAGCTGGCACTTGGACTATCTAGGTTAACTAGTGGGCCCTAGGACTATCTAGGTTTACTAGCGGGCACTTGGACTATCTAGGTTAACTAGCGGGCACTTGGACTATCTAGGTTAATGAACGGGCACTTGGACTATGTAGGTTAGCTAACAGGCACTTTGACTATCTAGGTTACCTAGCAGGCACTTGGACTATGTAGGTTACCTAGCGGACACTAGGACGATCTAGGTTAACTAGCGGGCACTTGGACTATCTAGGTTAACTAGCGGGCCCTTGGGCTATCTAGGTGTACTAGCGGACACTTGGACTATCTAGGTTAACTAGCGGGCACTTGGACTATGTAGGTTACCTAGCGGGCACATGGACTACGTAGGTTACCTAGCGGGCACTTGGACTATCTAGGTTACCTAGCGGGCACTTGGACTATGTAGGTTAACTCGAAGGCACTTGGACTATCAAGGTTACCAAGCGGGCTCTTGGACTATATAGGTTACTAGCGGGCACTTGGACTATCTAGGTTAACTAGCGGGCCCTTGGACTATCTAGGTTACCTAGCGGGCACTTGGACTATCTAGGTTAACTAGCGGGCACTTGGACTATCTAGGGTAACTAGCGGGCACTTGGAGTATGTAGGTTAACTAGAAGGCACTTGGACTATCAAGGTTACCTAGCGGGCTCTTGGACTATGTAGGTTACCTAGCGGGCACTTGGTCTATCTAGGTTAACGAACGGGCACTTGGACTATGTTGGTTAACTAGCGGACACTTGGACAATCTAGGGTAGCTAACGGGCAATTGGAGTATCAAGGTTACCTAACGGGCACTTGGACTATGTAGGTTACCTAGCAGGCACTTTGACTATCTAGGTTAACTAACGGGCACTGGGAGTATATAGGTTGGCTAGCGAGCACTTGGACTATGTAGGTTCCCTAGCGGGCGCTTGGACTATGTAGGTTCCCTAGCGGGTACCTGGAGTGTCTAGGTTAACTAGCGGGCAATTGGACTGTCTAGGTTACCTAGTGGCCACTTGGACTATGTAGTTTACCTAGCAGGCACTTGGACTATGTAGGTTAACTAGCGGGCACTTGGACTATCTAGGTTACCTATCGGGCACTTTGACTATGTAGGTTACCTAGCGAGCACTTGGACTATATAGGTTCCCTAACGGGCACTTGGACTATGTAGGTTCCCTAGCGGTCACGTGGACTATGTAGGCTCCCTAAGGCACTTGGACTATGTAGGTTACCTATCGGGCACTTTGACTATGTAGGTTAACTAGCGGGCACTTGGACTATCCAGGTTACGAAGCGGGCACTTGTAATATGTAGGTTACCAAAAGGGCACTTGGACTATCTAGGGTAACGAATGGACACTTGGACTATATAGGTAAACTAGCGGGCACTTGGACTGTCTAGGTTACATAGCGTGCAATTGGCCTATCTAGGTTAACGAAAGGTCACTTGGACTATGTAGGTTAGCTAACAGGCACTTAGACTATCTAGGTTACCTAGCAGGCACTTGGACTATGTAGGTTACCTAGCGGACACTTGGACGATCTAGGGTAACTAGCGGACACTTGGACTACCTAGGTAAACTAGCGGGCCCTTGGACTATCTAGGTTACCTAGCGAGCACTTGGACTATCTAGGTTAACTAGCGGGCACTTGGACTATCTAGGTTACCTAGCGGGCACTTGGACTATGTAGGTTAACTAGAAGGCACTTGGACTATCAAGGTTACCTAGCGGGCTCTTGGACTATGTAGATTACCTAGCGGGTACTTGGACTGTCTAGGTTACCTAGCGGGCACTTGGACTATCTAGGTTAACAAACAGGCACTTGGACTATGTTGGTTAACTAGCGGACACTTGGACAATCTAGGTTAGCTAACGGGCAATTGGGCTATCAAGGTTACCTAACGGGCACTTGGACTATGTAGGTTACCTAGCAGGCACTTTGACTATCTAGGTTAACTAACGGGCACTGGGACTATGGAGGTTGGCTAGCGAGCATTTGGAATATGTAGGTTCCCTAGCGGGCGCTTGGACTATGTAGGTTCCCTAGCGGGTACTTGGACTGTCTAGGTTAACTATTGGGCTATTGGACTGTCTAGTTTACCTAGTGGGCACTTGGACTATGTAGTTTACCTAGCAGGCACTTGGACTATGTAGGTTAACTAGCGGGCACTTGGACTATCTAGGTTACCTAGCGGGCACTTTGACTATGTACGTTCCCTAGAGGGGACTTGGGCTATCTACGTTACCTAGCGGGCACTTGGACTATGTAGGTTAACGAACGGGCACTTGGACTATGTAGGTAACCTAGTGGTCACTTGGACTGTCTAGGTTACCGAGCGGGCATTTGGACTATGTAGGTTAACTAGCGGGCACTTGGACTATCTAGGTTAACTAGCGGGCCCTTCGTCTATGTAGGTTAACTAGCAGGCCCTTGAACAATGTAAGTTAACTAGAGGGCACTTGGATGATCCTGGTTAACTAGCGGGCACTTGGACTGTCTAGCTTAACTAGCGGGCACTTGGACTATCTAGGTTAACTAGCGAGCACTTGGACTATGTAGGTTCCTAGCGGGAATTTGGACTATATAGGTTACCTAGCGGGCACTTGGACTATGTAGGTTCCCTAGCGGGCACTTGGACTATCTAGGTTCCCTAAAGGGCACTTGTACTATGTAGGTTACCTAGCGGACAATTGGACAATCTAGGTTAACTAGCGTGCACTTGGACTATGTAGGTTAAGTAGCGGACACTTGCACTATGTAGGTTACCTAGCGGGCAATTGGACTATGTAGGTTAACTAGCAGGCCTTTGGACTATCTAGGTTACCTAGCAGGCACTTGGACTATGTAGGTTAACTAGCGGGCACTTGCACTCTCTAGGTTACCTAGCGGGTACTTGGACTATGTACCTTCCTTAGCGGGCACTTGGACTATCTATGTTATCTAGCGGGCACGTGGACTATGTAGGTTACCTAGCGGACCCTTGCACTATGTAGGTTACCTAGCGGGCATTTGGACTATGGAGGTTAACTAGAGGACACTTGGACGATCTAGGTTAACAAGTGGGCCCTTGGCTATGTAGGTTAACTAGCCGGCACTTGGACGGTATAGGTTAACTAGCGGGCACTTGGACGATCTAGGTTAACCAGCGGGCACTTGGACTATCAAAGTTAACAAGCGAGCCCTTGGACTATGTAGGTTAACTAGCGGGCCCTTGGACTATCTAGGTTACCTAGATAGCATTTGGACTATCTAGGTTCCCTAGCGGGCATTTGGACTATGTGGGTTCCATAGCGGGCACTTGGACTATGTAGGTTCCCTATCGGGTACTTGCACTATGTAGGTTTCTATCGGGCATTTGGACTATGTAGGTTAACTAGCGGGCACTGGGACATCTAGGTTACCTAGCGGGCACTAGGTCTATGTACAAACCCTAGCGGGCACTTGGACTATCTGGGATACCTAGCGGGCACTTGTACTATCTAGGTTACCTAGCTGGCACTTGGACTGTGTAGGTCAAGTAGCGGGCCCTTGGACTATCTAGGTTAACGAACGGACACTTGGACTATGTAGTTAACCTAGCGGGAACTTGGACTGTATAGGTTACATAGCGGGCACTTGGAATATCTAGGTTAACGAACGGGCACTTGGACTATGTATGTTAGCTAACAGGCAGTTTGACAATCTAGGTTACCTAGCAGGCACTTGGACTATGTAGGTTACCTAGCAGACACTTGGACGATCTAGGTTATCTAGTAGGCACTTGGACTATCTAGGTTAACTAGTGGGCCCTTGGACTATCTAGGTTTACTAGCGGGCACTTGGACTATCTAGGTTAACTAGCGGGCACTTGGATTATCTAGGTTAACGAACGGGCACTTGGACTATGTATGTTAGCTAACAGGCACTATGACTATCTACGTTACCTAGCAGGCACTTGGACTATGTAGGTTACCTAGCGGGCACATGGACTATGTAGGTTATCTAGCGGGCACTTGGACTATCTAGGTTACCTAGCGCGCACTTGGACTATCTAGGTTAACAAACGGGCACTTGGACTATGTAGGTTAACTAGCGGACACTTTGACTATCTAGGTTAGCTAACGGGCAATTGGACTATCAAGGTTACCTAACGGGCATGGACTATGTAGATTACCTAGCGGGCACTTGGACTATCTTGGTTACCTAGCAGGCACTTTGACTATCTAGGTTAACTAACGGGCACTTGGACAATGTAGGTTGCCTAGCGAGCATTTGGACTATGTAAGTTCCCTAGCGGGCGCTTGGACTATGTAGGTTCCCTAGCGGGTACTTGGACTGTCTAGGTTAACTAGCGGGCAATTGGACTGTCTAGGTTACCTAGTGGGCACTTGGACTATGTAGTTTACCTAGCAGGCACTTGGACTATGTAGGTTAACTAGCGGGCACTTGGACTATCTAGGTTACCTAGCGGGCCTTTGGACTATGTACGTTCCCTAGTGGGCACTTGGGCTATCTACGTTACCTAGCGGGCACTTGGACTATGTAGGTTAACAAACGGGCAGTTGGACTATGTAGGTAACCTAATGGTCACTTGGACTGTCTAGGTTACCTAGCGGGGTCTTGGACTATGTAGGTTAACTAGCGGGC
Source organism: Tenrec ecaudatus (assembly GCF_050624435.1). Taxonomy (NCBI): domain Eukaryota; kingdom Metazoa; phylum Chordata; class Mammalia; order Afrosoricida; family Tenrecidae; genus Tenrec; species Tenrec ecaudatus. The sequence continues at coordinate 78,878 of NW_027459699.1, read as the reverse complement.
TCTTGGTCTATGTAGGTTAACTAGCAGGCCCTTGGACTATGTAAGTCAACTAGAGGGCACTTGGACGATCCTAGTTAACTAGCGGGCAAGTGGACTATCTAGGTTAACTAGCGGGCACTTGGACTATCTAGGGTAACTAGCGGGTACTTGGACTATCTAGGTTAACTAGCGGGCACTTGGACTATCTAGGTTACCTAGCGGGCGCTTGGACTATATAGGTTAAGTATAAGGCACTTGGACTATCAAGGTTACCTAGCGGGCCCTTGGACTATGTAGGTTACCTAGCGGGCACTTGGACTGTCTAGGTTACCTAGCGGGCACTTAGACTATCTATGTTAACGAACGGACACTTGGACTATGTTGGTTAACTAGCGGACACTTGTACAATCTAGGTTAGCTAACGGGCAATTGGACTATCAAGGTTACCTAACGGGCACTTGGACTATGTAGGTTACCTAGCAGGCACTTTGAATATCTAGGTTAACTAAAGGGCACTGGGACTACGTAGGTTGGCTAGCGAGCACTTGGAGTATGTAGGTTCTCTAGCTGTCGCTTGGACTATGTAGGTTCCCTAGCGGGTACTTGGACTATCTTGGTGACCTAGCAGGCCCGTTGACTATCTAGGTTAACTAACGGGCACTTGGACTATGTAGGTTGCCTAGCGAGCATTTGTACTATGTAGGTTCCCTAGCGGGCGCTTGGACTATGTAGGTTCCCTAGCGGGTACTTGGACAGTCTAGGTTAACTAGCGGGCAATTGGACTGTCTAGGTTACCTAGTGGGCACTTGGACTATGTAGTTTACCTAGCAGGCACTTGGACTATGTAGGTTAACTAGCGGGCACTTGGACTATCTAGGTTACCTAGCGGGCACTTTGACTATGTACGTTCCCTAGCGGGCACTTGAGCTATCTACATTACCTAGCGGGCACTTGGACTATGTAGGTTAACGAACGGGCACTTGGACTATGTAGGTAACCTAGTGGTCACTTGGACTGTCTTGGTTACCTAGCGGGCATTTGGACTATGTAGGTTAACTAGCGGGCACTTGGACTATCTAGGTTAACTAGCGGGCCCTTCGTCTATGGAGGTTAACTAGCAGGCCCTTGGACAATGTAAGTTAACTAGAGGGCACTTGGATGATCCTGGTTAACTAGCGGGCACTGGGACTGTCTAGGTTAACTAGCGGGCACTTGGACTATCTAGGTTAACTAGCGGGCACTTGGACTATGTAGGTTCCCTAGCGGGCATTTGGACTATATTGGTTACCAAGCGGGCACTTGGATTATGTAGGTTACCTAGCGGGCACTTGGACTATGTAGGTTAACTAGCGGGCACTTGGATTATCTAAGTTAACTAACAGGCACTTGGACTATGTATGTTCCAGAGCGGGCATTTGGACTATGTAGGTTCCCTAGCGGGCACTTGGACTATCTAGGTTCCCTAAAGGGCACTTGATCTATCTAGGTTACCGAACAGGCACTTGGACTATGTAGGTTAGGTAACGGGCACTTCTACTATCTAGGTTAAGTAGTGGGAACTTGGACTATGTAGGTTACCTAGCGGACACTTTGACTATCTTGGTTACCTAGCGGGCACTTGGACTATGTAGGTTAATTAGCGGACACTTGGACGAACTAGGTTAGCTAACAGGAACTTGGACTATCTAGGTTACCTAGCGGGCACTTGGTCTATGTACAAACCCTAGCGGTCACTTGGACTATATGGGTTACCTAGCGGGCACTTGTACTATCTAGGTTACCTAGCTGGCACTTGGACTATCTAGGTTAACTAGTGGGCCCTAGGACTATCTAGGTTTACTAGCGGGCACTTGGACTATCTAGGTTAACTAGCGGGCACTTGGACTATCTAGGTTAATGAACGGGCACTTGGACTATGTAGGTTAGCTAACAGGCACTTTGACTATCTAGGTTACCTAGCAGGCACTTGGACTATGTAGGTTACCTAGCGGACACTAGGACGATCTAGGTTAACTAGCGGGCACTTGGACTATCTAGGTTAACTAGCGGGCCCTTGGGCTATCTAGGTGTACTAGCGGACACTTGGACTATCTAGGTTAACTAGCGGGCACTTGGACTATGTAGGTTACCTAGCGGGCACATGGACTACGTAGGTTACCTAGCGGGCACTTGGACTATCTAGGTTACCTAGCGGGCACTTGGACTATGTAGGTTAACTCGAAGGCACTTGGACTATCAAGGTTACCAAGCGGGCTCTTGGACTATATAGGTTACTAGCGGGCACTTGGACTATCTAGGTTAACTAGCGGGCCCTTGGACTATCTAGGTTACCTAGCGGGCACTTGGACTATCTAGGTTAACTAGCGGGCACTTGGACTATCTAGGGTAACTAGCGGGCACTTGGAGTATGTAGGTTAACTAGAAGGCACTTGGACTATCAAGGTTACCTAGCGGGCTCTTGGACTATGTAGGTTACCTAGCGGGCACTTGGTCTATCTAGGTTAACGAACGGGCACTTGGACTATGTTGGTTAACTAGCGGACACTTGGACAATCTAGGGTAGCTAACGGGCAATTGGAGTATCAAGGTTACCTAACGGGCACTTGGACTATGTAGGTTACCTAGCAGGCACTTTGACTATCTAGGTTAACTAACGGGCACTGGGAGTATATAGGTTGGCTAGCGAGCACTTGGACTATGTAGGTTCCCTAGCGGGCGCTTGGACTATGTAGGTTCCCTAGCGGGTACCTGGAGTGTCTAGGTTAACTAGCGGGCAATTGGACTGTCTAGATTACCTAGTGGCCACTTGGACTATGTAGTTTACCTAGCAGGCACTTGGACTATGTAGGTTAACTAGCGGGCACTTGGACTATCTAGGTTACCTAGCGGGCACTTTGACTATGTACGTTCCCTAGCGGGCACTTGGGCTATCTACGTTACCTAGCGGGCACTTGGACTATGTAGGTTAACGAACGGGCCCTTGGACTATGTAGTTAACCTAGTGGTCACTTGGACTGTCTAGGTTACCGAGCGGGCATTTGGACTATGTAGGTTAACTAGCGGGCACTTGGACTATCTAGGTTAACTAGCGGGCCCTTCGTCTATGTAGGTTAACTAGCAGGCCCTTGGACAATGTAAGTTAACTAGAGGGCACTTGGATGATCCTGGTTAACTAGCGGGCACTTTGACTGTCTAGGTTAAGTAGCGGGCACTTGGACTATCTAGGTTAACTAGCGGGCACTTGGACTATGTAGGTTCCCTAGCGGGCATTTGGACTATATTGGTTACCTAGCGGGCACTTGGATTATGTAGGTTACCTAGCGGGCACTTGGATTATCTAGGTTAACTAACAGGCACTTGGACTATGTATGTTCCAGAGCGGGCAATTGGACTTTGTAGGTTCCCTAGCGGGGACTGGGACTATCTTGGTTCCCTAAAGGGCACTTGGACTATCTAGGTTACCGAACGGGCACTTGGACTATGTAAGTTAGGTAACGGGCACTTCTACTATCTAGGTTAACTAGTGGGAACTTGGACTATGTAGGTTACCTAGCGGACACTTTGACTATCTTGGTTACCTAGCGGGCACTTGGACTATGTAGGTTAATTAGCGGACACTTGGACGAACTAGGTTAACGAGCGGGCCGTTGGACTATGTAGGTTACCTAGCGGGCACTTGGACTATCTAGGTTAGCTAACAGGAACTTGGACTATCTAGGTTACCTAGCGAGCACTTGGTCTATGTACAAACCCTAGCGGTCACTTGGACTATATTGGTTACCTAGCGGACACTAGGACGATCTAGGTTAACTAGCGGGCACTTGGACTATCTAGGTTAACTAGCGGGCCCTTGGGCTATCTAGGTGTACTAGCGGACACTTGGACTATCTAGGTTAACTAGCGGGCACTTGGACTATGTAGGTTACCTAGCGGGCACATGGACTATGTAGGTTACCTAGCGGGCACTTGGACTATCTAGGTTACCTAGCGGGCACTTGGACTATGTAGGTTAACTCGAAGGCACTTGGACTATCAAGGTTACCAAGCGGGCTCTTGGACTATATAGGTTACTAGCGGGCACTTGGACTATCTAGGTTAACTAGCGGGCCCTTGGACTATCTAGGTTACCTAGCGGGCACTTGGACTATCTAGGTTAACTAGCGGGCACTTGGACTATCTAGGGTAACTAGCGGGCACTTGGAGTATGTAGGTTAACTAGAAGGCACTTGGACTATCAAGGTTACCTAGCGGGCTCTTGGACTATGTAGGTTACCTAGCGGGCACTTGGTCTATCTAGGTTAACGAACGGGCACTTGGACTATGTTGGTCAACTAGCGGACACTTGGACAATCTAGGGTAGCTAACGGGCAATTGGAGTATCAAGGTTACCTAACGGGCACTTGGACTATGTAGGTTACCTAGCAGGCACTTTGACTATCTAGGTTAACTAACGGGCACTGGGAGTATATAGGTTGGCTAGCGAGCACTTGGACTATGTAGGTTCCCTAGCGGGCGCTTGGACTATGTAGGTTCCCTAGCGGGTACCTGGAGTGTCTAGGTTAACTAGCGGGCAATTGGACTGTCTAGGTTACCTAGTGGCCACTTGGACTATGTAGTTTACCTAGCAGGCACTTGGACTATGTAGGTTAACTAGCGGGCACTTGGACTATCTAGGTTACCTAGCGGGCACTTTGACTATGTACGTTCCCTAGCGGGCACTTGGGCTATCTACGTTACCTAGCGGGCACTTGGACTATGTAGGTTAACGAACGGGCCCTTGGACTATGTAGTTAACCTAGTGGTCACTTGGACTGTCTAGGTTACCGAGCGGGCATTTGGACTATGTAGGTTAACTAGCGGGCACTTGGACTATCTAGGTTAACTAGCGGGACCTTCGTCTATGTAGGTTAACTACCAGGCCCTTGGACAATGTAAGTTAACTAGAGGGCACTTGGATGATCCTGGTTAACTAGCGGGCACTTTGACTGTCTAGGTTAAGTAGCGGGTACTTGGACTATCTAGGTTAACTAGCGGGCACTTGGACTATGTAGGTTCCCTAGCGGGCATTTGGACTATATTGGTTACCTAGCGGGCACTTGGATTATGTAGGTTACCTAGCGGGCACTTGGATTATCTAGGTTAACTAACAGGCACTTGGACTATGTATGTTCCAGAGCGGGCAATTGGACTTTGTAGGTTCCCTAGCGGGGACTGGGACTATCTTGGTTCCCTAAAGGGCACTTGGACTATCTAGGTTACCGAACGGGCACTTGGACTATGTAAGTTAGGTAACGGGCACTTCTACTATCTAGGTTAACTAGTGGGAACTTGGACTATGTAGGTTACCTAGCGGACACTTTGACTATCTTGGTTACCTAGCGGGCACTTGGACTATGTAGGTTAATTAGCGGACACTTGGACGAACTAGGTTAACGAGCGGGCCGTTGGACTATGTAGGTTACCTAGCGGGCACTTGGACTATCTAGGTTAGCTAACAGGAACTTGGACTATCTAGGTTACCTAGCGAGCACTTGGTCTATGTACAAACCCTAGCGGTCACTTGGACTATATTGGTTACCTAGCGGGCACTTGGAATATGTACGTCCCCTAGTGGGCACTTGGACTATCTAGGTTAACTAACGGGCACTAGGACTATCTAGGTTAACAAACGGGCACTTGGTCTATCTAGGTTACCTAGCGGGCACTTGGACTATGTAGGTCAACTAGCGGTCCCTTGGACTATCTAGGTTAGTTAACGGGCATATGGATTCTGTAGGTTAACTAGCGGACACTTGGACTATCTAGGTTAACTAGCGGGCCCTATAACTATGTAGGTTAACTAGCGGGCCTGTGGACTATGTAGGTTAACTAGCGGGCACTTGGATTATCTAAGTTACCTGGCGGGGACTTGAACTATGTAGGTTAACTAGTGGGCCCTTAGGCTATCTTGGTTAGCTAACGGTGTATTGGACTATGTAGGTTAATTAGCGGGTACTTGGACTATGTAGGTTCCCTAGCGGGCATTTGGACTATATAGATTACCTAGCGGGCACTTGGACTTTGTAGGTTACCTAGCGGGCACTTGGATTATCTAGGTTACCTAGCGGGAACTTGGATGATACAGGTTCCCTAGCCAGCACTAAGACTATTGTTTCCCTAAAGGGCACTTGGACTATCTAGGTTAACGAACGGGCACTTGGACTATGTTGGTTAACTAGCGGGCACTTGGACTATGTATGTCCCCTAGAGGGCACTTGGACTATCTAGGTTAACTAAAGGGCACTAGGACTATCTAGTTTAACTAGCGGGCACTAGGTCTATCTAGGTTACATAGCCGCCACTTGGACTATCTAGGTTAGCTAACAGGCACTTGGACTATCTATGATCCCCAGCGGGCACTTGTACTATCTATTTTACCTAGCGGGCACTTGGACTATGTAGGTCAACTAGCGGGCCCTTGGACTATCTAGGTTAGCTAACGGGCACTTGGACTATAGGTTACCTAACGGGCACTTGGATTATGTTGGTTCCCTAGCGGGCACTTAGACTATGTAGGTTTCCTTGCGGGCATTTGGACTATGTAGGTTACCTAGCGAGCACTTGGACTATATAGCTTCCCTAACGGGCACTTGGACTATGTAGGTTCCCTAGCGGTCAGGTGGACTATGTAGGCTCCCGAGAAGGCACTTGGACTATGTAGGTTACCTATCGGGCACTTTGACTATGTAGGTTAACTAGCGGGCACTTGGACTATCCAGGTTACGAAGCGGGCACTTGGACTATGTAGGTTACCAAAAGGGCACTTGGAGTATCTAGGTTAACGAATGGACACTTGGACTATATAGGTAACCTAGCGGGCACTTGGACTGTCTAGGTTACATAGCGGGCAATTGGCCTATGTAGGTTAACGAAAGGGCACTTGGACTATGTAGGTTAGCTAACAAGCACTTAGACTATCTAGGTTACCTAGCAGGCACTTGGACTATGTAGGTTACCTTGCGAACACTTGGACGATCTAGGGTAACTAGCGGGCACTTGGACTATCAAGGTTAACTAGCGGGCCCTTGGTCTATCTAGGTTACCTAGCGGGCACTTGGACTATCTGGGTTACCAAGCGGGCACTTGGACTATGTAGGTTAACTAGAAGGCACTTGGACTATCAAGGTTACCAAGCGGGCTCTTGGACTATATAGGTTACTAGCGGGCACTTGGACTATCTAGGTTAACTAGCGGGCCCTTGGACTATCTAGGTTACCTAGCGGGCACTTGGACTATCTAGGTTAACTAGCGGGCACTTGGACTATCTAGGGTAACTAGCGGGCACTTGGAGTATGTAGGTTAACTAGAAGGCACTTGGACTATCAAGGTTACCTAGCGGGCTCTTGGACTATGTAGGTTACCTAGCGGGCACTTGGTCTATCTAGGTTAACGAACGGGCACTTGGACTATGTTGGTTAACTAGCGGACACTTGGACAATCTAGGGTAGCTAACGGGCAATTGGAGTATCAAGGTTACCTAACGGGCACTTGGACTATGTAGGTTACCTAGCAGGCACTTTGACTATCTAGGTTAACTAACGGGCACTTGGACTATGTAGGTTAAGTAGCGGACACTTGCACTATGTAGGTTACCTAGCGGGCAATTGGACTATGTAGGTTAACTAGCAGGCCTTTGGACTATCTAGGTTACCTAGCAGGCACTTGGACTATGTAGGTTAACTAGCGGGCACTTGCACTCTCTAGGTTACCTAGCGGGTACTTGGACTATGTACCTTCCTTAGCGGGCACTTGGACTATCTATGTTATCTAGCGGGCACGTGGACTATGTAGGTTACCTAGCGGACCCTTGCACTATGTAGGTTACCTAGCGGGCATTTGGACTATGGAGGTTAACTAGAGGACACTTGGACGATCTAGGTTAACAAGTGGGCCCTTGGCTATGTAGGTTAACTAGCCGGCACTTGGACGGTATAGGTTAACTAGCGGGCACTTGGACGATCTAGGTTAACCAGCGGGCACTTGGACTATCAAAGTTAACAAGCGAGCCCTTGGACTATGTAGGTTAACTAGCGGGCCCTTGGACTATCTAGGTTACCTAGATAGCATTTGGACTATCTAGGTTCCCTAGCGGGCATTTGGACTATGTGGGTTCCATAGCGGGCACTTGGACTACGTAGGTTCCCTATCGGGTACTTGCACTATGTAGGTTTCTATCGGGCATTTGGACTATGTAGGTTAACTAGCGGGCACTGGGACATCTAGGTTACCTAGCGGGCACTAGGTCTATGTACAAACCCTAGCGGGCACTTGGACTATCTGGGATACCTAGCGGGCACTTGTACTATCTAGGTTACCTAGCTGGCACTTGGACTGTGTAGGTCAAGTAGCGGGCCCTTGGACTATCTAGGTTAACGAACGGACACTTGGACTATGTAGTTAACCTAGCGGGAACTTGGACTGTATAGGTTACATAGCGGGCACTTGGAATATCTAGGTTAACGAACGGGCACTTGGACTATGTATGTTAGCTAACAGGCAGTTTGACAATCTAGGTTACCTAGCAGGCACTTGGACTATGTAGGTTACCTAGCAGACACTTGGACGATCTAGGTTATCTAGTAGGCACTTGGACTATCTAGGTTAACTAGTGGGCCCTTGGACTATCTAGGTTTACTAGCGGGCACTTGGACTATCTAGGTTAACTAGCGGGCACTTGGATTATCTAGGTTAACGAACGGGCACTTGGACTATGTATGTTAGCTAACAGGCACTATGACTATCTACGTTACCTAGCAGGCACTTGGACTATGTAGGTTACCTAGCGGGCACATGGACTATGTAGGTTATCTAGCGGGCACTTGGACTATCTAGGTTACCTAGCGCGCACTTGGACTATCTAGGTTACCAACCGGCACTTGGACTATGTAGGTTAACTAGCGGACACTTTGACTATCTAGGTTAGCTAACGGGCAATTGGACTATCAAGGTTACCTAACGGGCATGGACTATGTAGATTACCTAGCGGGCACTTGGACTATCTTGGTTACCTAGCAGGCACTTTGACTATCTAGGTTAACTAACGGGCACTTGGACAATGTAGGTTGCCTAGCGAGCATTTGGACTATGTAAGTTCCCTAGCGGGCGCTTGGACTATGTAGGTTCCCTAGCGGGTACTTGGACTGTCTAGGTTAACTAGCGGGCAATTGGACTGTCTAGGTTACCTAGTGGGCACTTGGACTATGTAGTTTACCTAGCAGGCACTTGGACTATGTAGGTTAACTAGCGGGCACTTGGACTATCTAGGTTACCTAGCGGGCCTTTGGACTATGTACGTTCCCTAGTGGGCACTTGGGCTATCTACGTTACCTAGCGGGCACTTGGACTATGTAGGTTAACAAACGGGCAGTTGGACTATGTAGGTAACCTAATGGTCACTTGGACTGTCTAGGTTACCTAGCGGGGTCTTGGACTATGTAGGTTAACTAGCGGGCTCTTGGTCTATGTAGGTTAACTAGCAGGCCCTTGGACTATGTAAGTCAACTAGAGGGCACTTGGACGATCCTAGTTAACTAGCGGGCAAGTGGACTATCTAGGTTAACTAGCGGGCACTTGGACTATCTAGGGTAACTAGCGGGTACTTGGACTATCTAGGTTAACTAGCGGGCACTTGGACTATCTAGGTTACCTAGCGGGCGCTTGGACTATATAGGTTAAGTATAAGGCACTTGGACTATCAAGGTTACCTAGCGGGCCCTTGGACTATGTAGGTTACCTAGCGGGCACTTGGACTGTCTAGGTTACCTAGCGGGCACTTAGACTATCTATGTTAACGAACGGACACTTGGACTATGTTGGTTAACTAGCGGACACTTGTACAATCTAGGTTAGCTAACGGGCAATTGGACTATCAAGGTTACCTAACGGGCACTTGGACTATGTAGGTTACCTAGCAGGCACTTTGAATATCTAGGTTAACTAACGGGCACTGGGACTACGTAGGTTGGCTAGCGAGCACTTGGAGTATGTAGGTTCTCTAGCTGTCGCTTGGACTATGTAGGTTCCCTAGCGGGTACTTGGACTATCTTGGTGACCTAGCAGGCCCGTTGACTATCTAGGTTAACTAACGGGCACTTGGACTATGTAGGTTGCCTAGCGAGCATTTGTACTATGTAGGTTCCCTAGCGGGCGCTTGGACTATGTAGGTTCCCTAGCGGGTACTTGGACAGTCTAGGTTAACTAGCGGGCAATTGGACTGTCTAGGTTACCTAGTGGGCACTTGGACTATGTAGTTTACCTAGCAGGCACTTGGACTATGTAGGTTAACTAGCGGGCACTTGGACTATCTAGGTTACCTAGCGGGCACTTTGACTATGTACGTTCCCTAGCGGGCACTTGAGCTATCTACATTACCTAGCGGGCACTTGGACTATGTAGGTTAACGAACGGGCACTTGGACTATGTAGGTAACCTAGTGGTCACTTGGACTGTCTTGGTTACCTAGCGGGCATTTGGACTATGTAGGTTAACTAGCGGGCACTTGGACTATCTAGGTTAACTAGCGGGCCCTTCGTCTATGGAGGTTAACTAGCAGGCCCTTGGACAATGTAAGTTAACTAGAGGGCACTTGGATGATCCTGGTTAACTAGCGGGCACTGGGACTGTCTAGGTTAACTAGCGGGCACTTGGACTATCTAGGTTAACTAGCGGGCACTTGGACTATGTAGGTTCCCTAGCGGGCATTTGGACTATATTGGTTACCAAGCGGGCACTTGGATTATGTAGGTTACCTAGCGGGCACTTGGACTATGTAGGTTAACTAGCGGGCACTTGGATTATCTAAGTTAACTAACAGGCACTTGGACTATATATGTTCCAGAGCGGGCATTTGGACTATGTAGGTTCCCTAGCGGGCACTTGGACTATCTAGGTTCCCTAAAGGGCACTTGATCTATCTAGGTTACCGAACAGGCACTTGGACTATGTAGGTTAGGTAACGGGCACTTCTACTATCTAGGTTAAGTAGTGGGAACTTGGACTATGTAGGTTACCTAGCGGACACTTTGACTATCTTGGTTACCTAGCGGGCACTTGGACTATGTAGGTTAATTAGCGGACACTTGGACGAACTAGGTTAGCTAACAGGAACTTGGACTATCTAGGTTACCTAGCGGGCACTTGGTCTATGTACAAACCCTAGCGGTCACTTGGACTATCTGGGTTACCTAGCGGGCACTTGTACTATCTAGGTTACCTAGCTGGCACTTGGACTGTGTAGGTCAAGTAGCGGGCCCTTGGACTATCTAGGTTAGCTAACGGGCACTTGGACTATCTAGGTTACCTAACGGGCACTTGGATTATGTACGTTCCCTAGTGGGCACTTAGACTATGGAGGTTACCTTGCGAGCACTTGGACTTTGTAGGTTCCCTAAAGGGCACTTGGACTATGGAGGTTCCCTAGCGGTCACTTGGACTATGTAGGCTCCCTAGAAGGCACTTGGACTATGTAGATTACATATCGGGCACTTTGACTATGTAGGGTAACTAGCGGGCACTTGGACACTCCAGGTTACGAAGCGGGCACTTGGACTATCTAGGTTAACGAACGGACACTTGGACTATGTAGTTAACCTAGGGGGAACGTGGAGTGTATAGGTTACATAGCGGGCACTTGGACTATCTAGGTTAACGAACGGGCACATGGACTATGTATGTTAGCTAACAGGCACTTTGAGTATCTACGTTACCTAGCAGGCACTTGGACTATGTAGGTTACCTAGCGGACACTTGGACGATCTAGGTTATCTAGTAGGCACTTGGACTATCTAGGTTAACTAGTGGGCCCTAGGACTATCTAGGTTTACTAGCGGGCACTTGGACTATCTAGGTTAACTAGCGGGCACTTGGACTATCTAGGTTAATGAACGGGCACTTGGACTATGTAGGTTAACTAACAGGCACTTGGACTATGTATGTTCCAGAGCGGGCAATTGGACTTTGTAGGTTCCCTATCGGGGACTGGGACTATCTTGGTTCCCTAAAGGGCACTTGGACTATCTAGGTTACCGAACGGGCACTTGGACTATGTAAGTTAGGTAACGGGCACTTCTACTATCTAGGTTAACTAGTGGGAACTTGGACTATGTAGGTTACCTAGCGGACACTTTGACTATCTTGGTTACCTAGCGGGCACTTGGACTATGTAGGTTAATTAGCGGACACTTGGACGAACTAGGTTAACGAGCGGGCCGTTGGACTATGTAGGTTACCTAGCGGGCACTTGGACTATCTAGGTTAGCTAACAGGAACTTGGACTATCTAGGTTACCTAGCGAGCACTTGGTCTATGTACAAACCCTAGCGGTCACTTGGACTATATTGGTTACCTAGCGGACACTAGGACGATCTAGGTTAACTAGCGGGCACTTGGACTATCTAGGTTAACTAGCGGGCCCTTGGGCTATCTAGGTGTACTAGCGGACACTTGGACTATCTAGGTTAACTAGCGGGCACTTGGACTATGTAGGTTACCTAGCGGGCACATGGACTATGTAGGTTACCTAGCGGGCACTTGGACTATCTAGGTTACCTAGCGGGCACTTGGACTATGTAGGTTAACTAGAAGGCACTTGGACTATCAAGGTTACCAAGCGGGCTCTTGGACTATATAGGTTACTAGCGGGCACTTGGACTATCTAGGTTAACTAGCGGGCCCTTGGACTATCTAGGTTACCTAGCGGGCACTTGGACTATCTAGGTTAACTAGCGGGCACTTGGACTATCTAGGGTAACTAGCGGGCACTTGGAGTATGTAGGTTAACTAGAAGGCACTTGGACTATCAAGGTTACCTAGCGGGCTCTTGGACTATGTAGGTTACCTAGCGGGCACTTGGTCTATCTAGGTTAACGAACGGGCACTTGGACTATGTTGGTTAACTAGCGGACACTTGGACAATCTAGGGTAGCTAACGGGCAATTGGAGTATCAAGGTTACCTAACGGGCACTTGGACTATGTAGGTTACCTAGCAGGCACTTTGACTATCTAGGTTAACTAACGGGCACTGGGAGTATATAGGTTGGCTAGCGAGCACTTGGACTATGTAGGTTCCCTAGCGGGCGCTTGGACTATGTAGGTTCCCTAGCGGGTACCTGGAGTGTCTAGGTTAACTAGCGGGCAATTGGACTGTCTAGGTTACCTAGTGGCCACTTGGACTATGTAGTTTACCTAGCAGGCACTTGGACTATGTAGGTTAACTAGCGGGCACTTGGACTATCTAGGTTACCTAGCGGGCACTTTGACTATGTACGTTCCCTAGCGGGCACTTGGGCTATCTACGTTACCTAGCGGGCACTTGGACTATGTAGGTTAACGAACGGGCCCTTGGACTATGTAGTTAACCTAGTGGTCACTTGGACTGTCTAGGTTACCGAGCGGGCATTTGGACTATGTAGGTTAACTAGCGGGCACTTGGACTATCTAGGTTAACTAGCGGGACCTTCGTCTATGTAGGTTAACTAGCAGGCCCTTGGACAATGTAAGTTAACTAGAGGGCACTTGGATGATCCTGGTTAACTAGCGGGCACTTTGACTGTCTAGGTTAAGTAGCGGGTACTTGGACTATCTAGGTTAACTAGCGGGCACTTGGACTATGTAGGTTCCCTAGCGGGCATTTGGACTATATTGGTTACCTAGCGGGCACTTGGATTATGTAGGTTACCTAGCGGGCACTTGGATTATCTAGGTTAACTAACAGGCACTTGGACTATGTATGTTCCAGAGCGGGCAATTGGACTTTGTAGGTTCCCTAGCGGGGACTGGGACTATCTTGGTTCCCTAAAGGGCACTTGGACTATCTAGGTTACCGAACGGGCACTTGGACTATGTAAGTTAGGTAACGGGCACTTCTACTATCTAGGTTAACTAGTGGGAACTTGGACTATGTAGGTTACCTAGCGGACACTTTGACTATCTTGGTTACCTAGCGGGCACTTGGACTATGTAGGTTAATTAGCGGACACTTGGACGAACTAGGTTAACGAGCGGGCCGTTGGACTATGTAGGTTACCTAGCGGGCACTTGGACTATCTAGGTTAGCTAACAGGAACTTGGACTATCTAGGTTACCTAGCGAGCACTTGGTCTATGTACAAACCCTAGCGGTCACTTGGACTATATTGGTTACCTAGCGGGCACTTGGAATATGTACGTCCCCTAGTGGGCACTTGGACTATCTAGGTTAACTAACGGGCACTAGGACTATCTAGGTTAACAAACGGGCACTTGGTCTATCTAGGTTACCTAGCGGGCACTTGGACTATGTAGGTCAACTAGCGGTCCCTTGGACTATCTAGGTTAGTTAACGGGCATATGGATTCTGTAGGTTAACTAGCGGACACTTGGACTATCTAGGTTAACTAGCGGGCCCTATAACTATGTAGGTTAACTAGCGGGCCTTTGGACTATGTAGGTTAACTAGCGGGCACTTGGATTATCTAAGTTACCTGGCGGGGACTTGAACTATGTAGGTTAACTAGTGGGCCCTTAGGCTATCTTGGTTAGCTAACGGTGTATTGGACTATGTAGGTTAATTAGCGGGTACTTGGACTATGTAGGTTCCCTAGCGGGCATTTGGACTATATAGATTACCTAGCGGGCACTTGGACTTTGTAGGTTACCTAGCGGGCACTTGGATTATCTAGGTTACCTAGCGGGCACTTGGATGATACAGGTTCCCTAGCCAGCACTAAGACTATTGTTTCCCTAAAGGGCACTTGGACTATCTAGGTTAACGAACGGGCACTTGGACTATGTTGGTTAACTAGCGGGCACTTGGACTATGTATGTCCCCTAGAGGGCACTTGGAATATCTAGGTTAACTAAAGGGCACTAGGACTATCTAGTTTAACTAGCGGGCACTAGGTCTATCTAGGTTACATAGCCGCCACTTGGACTATCTAGGTTAGCTAACAGGCACTTGGACTATCTATGATCCCCAGCGGGCACTTGTACTATCTATTTTACCTAGCGGGCACTTGGACTATGTAGGTCAACTAGCGGGCCCTTGGACTATCTAGGTTAGCTAACGGGCACTTGGACTATAGGTTACCTAACGGGCACTTGGATTATGTTGGTTCCCTAGCGGGCACTTAGACTATGTAGGTTTCCTTGCGGGCATTTGGACTATGTAGGTTACCTAGCGAGCACTTGGACTATATAGCTTCCCTAACGGGCACTTGGACTATGTAGGTTCCCTAGCGGTCAGGTGGACTATGTAGGCTCCCGAGAAGGCACTTGGACTATGTAGGTTACCTATCGGGCACTTTGACTATGTAGGTTAACTAGCGGGCACTTGGACTATCCAGGTTACGAAGCGGGCACTTGGACTATGTAGGTTACCAAAAGGGCACTTGGAGTATCTAGGTTAACGAATGGACACTTGGACTATATAGGTAACCTAGCGGGCACTTGGACTGTCTAGGTTACATAGCGGGCAATTGGCCTATGTAGGTTAACGAAAGGGCACTTGGACTATGTAGGTTAGCTAACAAGCACTTAGACTATCTAGGTTACCTAGCAGGCACTTGGACTATGTAGGTTACCTTGCGAACACTTGGACGATCTAGGGTAACTAGCGGGCACTTGGACTATCAAGGTTAACTAGCGGGCCCTTGGTCTATCTAGGTTACCTAGCGGGCACTTGGACTATCTGGGTTACCAAGCGGGCACTTGGACTATGTAGGTTAACTAGAAGGCACTTGGACTATCAAGGTTACCAAGCGGGCTCTTGGACTATATAGGTTACTAGCGGGCACTTGGACTATCTAGGTTAACTAGCGGGCCCTTGGACTATCTAGGTTACCTAGCGGGCACTTGGACTATCTAGGTTAACTAGCGGGCACTTGGACTATCTAGGGTAACTAGCGGGCACTTGGAGTATGTAGGTTAACTAGAAGGCACTTGGACTATCAAGGTTACCTAGCGGGCTCTTGGACTATGTAGGTTACCTAGCGGGCACTTGGTCTATCTAGGTTAACGAACGGGCACTTGGACTATGTTGGTTAACTAGCGGACACTTGGACAATCTAGGGTAGCTAACGGGCAATTGGAGTATCAAGGTTACCTAACGGGCACTTGGACTATGTAGGTTACCTAGCAGGCACTTTGACTATCTAGGTTAACTAACGGGCACTGGGAGTATGTAGGTTGGCTAGCGAGCACTTGGACTATGTAGGTTCCCTAGCGGGCGCTTGGACTATGTAGGTTCCCTAGCGGGTACCTGGAGTGTCTAGGTTAACTAGCGGGCAATTGAACTGTCTAGGTTACCTAGTGGCCACCTGGACTATGTAGTTTACCTAGCAGGCACTTGGACTATGTAGGTTAACTAGCGGGCACTTGGACTATCTAGGTTACCTAGCGGGCACTTTGACTATGTACGTTCCCTAGCGGGCACTTGGGCTATCTACGTTACCTAGCGGGCACTTGGACTATGTAGGTTAACGAACGGGCCCTTGGACTATGTAGTTAACCTAGTGGTCACTTGGACTGTCTAGGTTACCGAGCGGGCATTTGGACTATGTAGGTTAACTAGCGGGCACTTGGACTATCTAGGTTAACTAGCGGGCGCTTCGTCTATGTAGGTTAACTAGCAGGCCCTTGGACAATGTAAGTTAACTAGAGGGCACTTGGATGATCCTGGTTAACTAGCGGGCACTTGGACTATGTATGTCCCCTAGAGGGCACTTGGACTATCTAGGTTAACTAAAGGGCACTAGGACTATCTAGTTTAACTAGCGGGCACTAGGTCTATCTAGGTTACATAGCCGCCACTTGGACTATCTAGGTTAGCTAACAGGCACTTGGACTATCTATGATCCCCAGCGGGCACTTGTACTATCTATTTTACCTAGCTGGCACTTGGACTATGTAGGTCAACTAGCGGGCCCTTGGACTATCTAGGTTAGCTAACGGGCACTTGGACTATAGGTTACCTAACAGGCACTTGGATTATGTTGGTTCCCTAGCGGGCACTTAGACTATGTAGGTTTCCTTGCGGGCATTTGGACTATGTAGGTTACCTTGCGAGCACTTGGACTATATAGGTTCCCTAACGGGCACTTGGACTATGTAGGTTCCCTAGCGGTCAGGTGGACTATGTAGGCTCCCGAGAAGGCACTTGGACTATGTAGGTTACCTATCGGGCACTTTGACTATGTAGGTTAACTAGCGGGCACTTGGACTATCCAGGTTACGAAGCGGGCACTTGGCCTATGTAGGTTAACGAAAGGGCACTTGGACTATGTAGGTTAGCTAACAAGCACTTAGACTATCTAGGTTACCTAGCAGGCACTTGGACTATGTAGGTTACCTTGCGAACACTTGGACGATCTAGGGTAACTAGCGGGCACTTGGACTATCTAGGTTAACTAGCGTGCCCTTGGTCTATCTAGGTTACCTAGCGGGCACTTGGACTATCTAGGTTAGGTAACGGGCACTTGGACTATCTAGGTTACCAAGCGGGCACTTGGACTATGTAGGTTAACTAGAAGGCACTTGGACTATCAAGGTTAACAAGCGGGCTCTTGGACTATGTAGGTTACCTAGCGGGCACTTGGACTATGTAGGTTAACTAGCGGGCATTGGACTATCTAGGTTACCTAGCGGGCACTTTGACTATGTACGTTCCCTAGCGGGCACTTGGGCTATCTACGTTACCTAGCGGGCACTTGGACTATGTAGGTTAACGAACGGGCACTTGGACTATGTAGGTAAACTAGTGGTCACTTGGACTGTCTAGGTTACCTAGCGGGCATTTGGACTATGTAGGTCAACTAGCGGGCACTTGGACTATCTAGGTTAACTAGCGGGCCCTTCGTCTATGTAGGTTAACTAGCAGGCCCTTGGACAATGTAAGTTAACTAGAGGGCATTTGGATGATCCTGGTTAACTAGCGGGCACTTTGACTGTCTAGGTTAACTAGCGGGCACTTGGACTATCTAGGTTAACTAGCGGGCACTTGGAGTATGTAGGTTCCTAGCGGGCATTTGGACTATATAGGTTACCTAGCGGGCACTTGGACTATGTAGGTTCCCTAGCGGGCACTTGGACTATCTAGGTTCCCTAAAGGGCACTTGGACTATGTAGGTTACCTAGCGGACAATTGGACAATCGAGGTTAACTAGCGTGCACTTGGACTATGTAGGTTAACTAGCGGACACTTGCACTAAGTAGGTTTCCTAGTGGGCTTTTGGACTATGTAGGTTAACTAGCAGGCCCTTGGACTATCTAGGTTACCTAGCAGGCACTTGGACTATGTAGGTTAACTAGCGGGCACTTGCACTCTCTAGGTTACCTAGCGGGTACTTGGACTATGTACCTTCCTTAGCGGGTACTTGGACTATCTATGTTAACTAGCGGGCACGTGGACTATGTAGGTTACCTAGCGGACCCTTCCACTATGTAGGTTACCTATTGGGCACTTGGACTATGTAGGTTAACTAGAGGACACTTGGACGATCTAGGTTAACAAGTGGGCCCTTGGACTATATAGGTTAACTAGCCGGCACTTGGACGATCTAGGTTAACTAGCGGGCACTTGGACGATCTAGGATAACCAGCGGGCACTTGGACTATCAAAGTTAACAAGCGAGCCCTTGGACTATGTAGGTTAACTAGCGGGCCCTTGGACTATTTAAGTTACCTAGATACTACTTGGACTATCTAGGTTCCCTAGCGGGCATTTGGACTATGTAAGTTCCATAGCGGGCACTTGGACTATGTAGGTTCCCTATCGGGTACTTGGACTATGTAGGTTTCTATCGGGCATTTGGACTATGTAGGTTAACTAGCGCGCACTTGGACATCTAGGTTACCTAGCGGGCACTTGGTCTATGTACAAACCATAGCGGGCACTTGGACTATCTGGGATACCTAGCAGGCACTTGTACTATCTAGGTTACCTAGCTGGCACTTGGACTGTGTAGGTCAAGTAGCGGGCCCTTGGACTATCTAGGATAGCTAACGGGCACTTGGACTATCTAGGTTACCTAACGGGCACTTGGATTATGTAGGTTCCCTAGTGGCTACTTAGACTATGTAGGTTTCCTTGCGGGCATTTGGACTATGTAGGTTACCTTGCAAGCACTTGGACTTTGTAGGTTCCCTAAAGGGCACTTGGATTATGTAGGTTCCCTAGCGGTCACTTGGACTATGTAGGCTCCCTAGAAGGCACTTGGACTATGTAGATTACGTATCGGGCACTTTGACTATGTAGGTTAACTAGCGGGCACTTGGACTATCCAGGTTACGAAGCGCGCACTTGGATTATGTAGGATACTAAACGGGCACTTAGACTATCTAGGTTAACGAACGGACACTTGGACTATGTAGTTAACCTAGCGGGAACTTGGACTGTCTAGGTTACATAGCGGGCACTTGGACTATCTAGGTTAACGAACGGGCACTTGGACTATGTATGTTAGCTAACAGGCACTTTGACTATCTAGGTTACCTAGCAGGCACTTGGACTATGTAGGTTACCTAGCGGACACTTGGACGATCTAGGTTATCTAGTAGGCACTTGGACTATCTAGGTTAACTAGTGGCCCTTGGACTATCTAGGTTTACTAGCGGGCACTTGGACTATCTAGGTTAACTAGCGGGCACTTGGACTATGTAGGTTACCTAGCGGGCACATGGACTATGTAGGTTACCTAGCGGGCACTTGGACGATCTAGGTTAACTAGCGGGCACTTGGACTATCTAGGTTAACTAGCGGGCCCTTGGACTATGTAGGTTTCCTAGCGGGCACTTGGACAATCTAGGTTAACGAACGGGCACTTGGACAATGTAGGTTAGCTAACAGGCACTTTGACTATCTAGGTTACCTAGCAGGCACTTGGACTATGTAGGTTACCTTGCGAACACTTGGACGATCTAGGGTAACTAGCGGGCACTTGGACTATCTAGGTTAACTAGCGGGCCCTTGGTCTATCTAGGTTACCTAGCGGGCACTTGGACTATCTAGGTTAGGTAACGGGCACTTGGACTATCTAGGTTACCAAGCGGGCACTTGGACTATGTAGGTTAACTAGAAGGCACTTGGACTATCAAGGTTACCTAGCGGGCTCTTGGACTATGTAGGTTACCTAGCGGGCACTTGGACTATGTAGGTTAACTAGCGGGCATTGGACTATCTAGGTTACCTAGCGGGCACTTTGACTATGTACGTTCCCTAGCGGGCACTTGGGCTATCTACGTTACCTAGCGGGCACTTGGACTATGTAGGTTAACGAACGGGCACTTGGACTATGTAGGTAACCTAGTGGTCACTTGGACTGTCTAGGTTACCTAGCGGGCATTTGGACTATGTAGGTCAACTAGCGGGCACTTGGACTATCTAGGTTAATTAGCGGGCCCTTCATCTATGTAGGTTAACTAGCAGTCCCTTGGACAATGTAAGTTAACTAGAGGGCATTTGGATGATCCTGGTTAACTAGCGGGCACTTTGACTGTCTAGGTTAACTAGCGGGCACTTGGACTATCTAGGTTAACTAGCGGGCACTTGGAGTATGTAGGTTCCTAGCGGGCATTTGGACTATATAGGTTACCTAGCGGGCACTTGGACTATGTAGATTCCCTAGCGGGCACTTGGACTATCTAGGTTCCCTAAAGGGCACTTGGACTATGTAGGTTACCTAGCGGACAATTGGACAATCGAGGTTAACTAGCGTGCACTTGGACTATGTAGGTTAACTAGCGGACACTTGCACTAAGTAGGTTACCTAGCGGGCTTTTGGACTATGTAGGTTAACTAGCAGGCCCTTGGACTATCTAGGTTACCTAGCAGGCACTTGGATTATGTAGGTTAACTAGCGGGCACTTGCACTCTCTAGGTTACCTAGCGGGTACTTGGACTATGTACCTTCCTTAGCGGGTACTTGGACTATCTATGTTAACTAGCGGGCACGTGGACTATGTAGGTTACCTAGCGGACCCTTGCACTATGTAGTTTACCTATTGGGCACTTGGACTATGTAGGTTAACTAGAGGACACTTGGACGATCTAGGTTAACAAGTGGGCCCTTGGACTATGTAGGTTAACTA
Source organism: Tenrec ecaudatus (assembly GCF_050624435.1). Lineage (NCBI taxonomy): Eukaryota > Metazoa > Chordata > Mammalia > Afrosoricida > Tenrecidae > Tenrec > Tenrec ecaudatus. Next base: position 57,800 of record NW_027459699.1, on the reverse strand, counting down.
GCCGGCACTTGGACGATCTAGGTTAACTAGCGGGCACTTGGACGATCTAGGATAACCAGCGGGCACTTGGACTATCAAAGTTAACAAGCGAGCCCTTGGACTATGTAGGTTAACTAGCGGGCCCTTGGACTATCTAGGTTACCTAGATACTACTTGGACTATCTAGGTTCCCTAGCGGACATTTGGACTATGTAAGTTCCATAGCGGGCACTTGGACTATGTAGGTTCCCTATCGGGTACTTGGACTATGTAGGTTTCTATCGGGCATTTGGACTATGTAGGTTAACTAGCGGGCACTTGGACATCTAGGTTACCTAGCGGGCACTTGGTCTATGTACAAACCATAGCGGGCACTTGGACTATCTGGGATACCTAGCAGGCACTTGTATTATCTAGGTTACCTAGCTGGCACTTGGACTGTGTAGGTCAAGTAGCGGGCCCTTGGACTACCTAGGATAGCTAACGGGCACTTGGACTATCTAGGTTACCTAACGGGCACTTGGATTATGTAGGTTCCCTAGTGGCTACTTAGACTATGTAGGTTTCCTTGCGGGCATTTGGACTATGTAGGTTACCTTGCAAGCACTTGGACTTTGTAGGTTCCCTAAAGGGCACTTGGATTATGTAGGTTCCCTAGCGGTCACTTGGACAATGTAGGCTCCCTAGAAGGCACTTGGACTATGTAGTTTACGTATCGGGCACTTTGACTATGTAGGTTAACTAGCGGGCACTTGGACTATCCAGGTTACGAAGCAGGCACTTGGACTATGTAGGATACTAAACGGGCACTTAGACTATCTAGGTTAACGAACGGACACTTGGACTATGTAGTTAACCTAACGGGAACTTGGACTGTCTAGGTTACATAGCGGGCACTTGGACTATCTAGGTTAACGAACGGGCACTTGGACTATGTATGTTAGCTAACAGGCACTTTGACTATCTAGGTTACCTAGCAGGCACTTGGACTATGTAGGTTACCTAGCGGACACTTGGACGATCTAGGTTATCTAGTAGGCACTTGGACTATCTAGGTTAACTAGTGGCCCTTGGACTATCTAGGTTTACTAGCGGGCACTTGGACTATCTAGGTTAACTAGCGGGCACTTGGACTATGTAGGTTACCTAGCGGGCACATGGACTATGTAGGTTACCTAGCGGGCACTTGGACTATCTAGGTTAACTAGCGGGCCCTTGGACTATGTAGGTTTCCTAGCGGGCACTTGGACAATCTAGGTTAACGAACGGGCACTTGGACAATGTAGGTTAGCTAACAGGCACTTTGACTATCTAGGTTACCTAGCAGGCACATGGACTATGTAGGTTACCTTGCGAACACTTGGACGATCTAGGGTAACTAGCGGGCACTTGGACTATCTAGGTTAACTAGCGGGCCCTTGGTCTATCTAGGTTACCTAGCGGGCACTTGGACTATCTAGGTTAGGTAACGGGCACTTGGACTATCTAGGTTACCAAGCGGGCACTTGGACTATGTAGGTTAACTAGAAGGCACTTGGACTATCAAGGTTACCAAGCGGGCTCTTGGACTATGTAGGTTACCTAGCGGGCACTTGGACTATGTAGGTTAACTAGCGGGCATTGGAATATCTAGGTTACCTAGCGGGCACTTTGACTATGTACGTTCCCTAGCGGGCACTTGGGCTATCTACGTTACCTAGCGGGCACTTGGACTATGTAGGTTAACGAACGGGCACTTGGACTATGTAGGTAACCTAGTGGTCACTTGGACTGTCTAGGTTACCTAGCGGGCATTTGGACTATGTAGGTCAACTCGCGGGCACTTGGACTATCTAGGTTAACTAGCGGGCCCTTCGTCTATGTAGGTTAACTAGCAGGCCCTTGGACAATGTAAGTTAACTAGAGGGCATTTGGATGATCCTGGTTAACTAGCGGGCACTTTGACTGTCTAGGTTAACTAGCGGGCACTTGGACTATCTAGGTTAACTAGCGGGCACTTGGAGTATGTAGGTTCCTAGTGGGCATTTGGACTATATAGGTTACCTAGCGGGCACTTGGACTATGTAGGTTCCCTAGCGGGCACTTGGACAATCTAGGTTCCCTAAAGGGCACTTGGACTATGTAGGTTACCTAGCGGACAATTGGACAATCGAGGTTAACTAGCGTGCACTTGGACTATGTAGGTTAACTAGCGGACACTTGCACTAAGTAGGTTACCTAGCGGGCTTTTGGACTATGTAGGTTAACTAGCAGGCCCTTGGACTATCTAGGTTACCTAGCAGGCACTTGGACTATGTAGGTTAACTAGCGGGCACTTGCACTCTCTAGGTTACCTAGCGGGTACTTGGACTATGTACCTTCCTTAGCGGGTACTTGGACTATCTATGTTAACTAGCGGGCACGTGGACTATGTAGGTTACCTAGCGGACCCTTCCACTATGTAGGTTACCTATTGGGCACTTGGACTATGTAGGTTAACTAGAGGACACTTGCACTAAGTAGGTTACCTAGCGGGCTTTTGGACTATGTAGGTTAACTAGCAGGCCCTTGGACTATCTAGGTTACCTAGCAGGCACTTGGACTATGTAGGTTAACTAGCGGGCACTTGCACTCTCTAGGTTACCTAGCGGGTACTTGGACTATGTACCTTCCTTAGCGGGTACTTGGACTATCTATGTTAACTAGCGGGCACTTGGACTATGTAGGTTACCTAGCGGACCCTTGCACTATGTAGGTTACCTATTGGGCACTTGGACTATGTAGGTTAACTAGAGGACACTTGGACGGTCTAGGTTAACAAGTGGGCCCTTGGACTATGTAGGTTAACTAGCCGGCACTTGGACGATCTAGGTTAACTAGCGGGCACTTGGATGATCTAGGATAACCAGCGGGCACTTGGACTATCAAAGTTAACAAGCGAGCCCTTGGACTATGTAGGTTAACTAGCGGGCCCTTGGACTATTTAAGTTACCTAGATACTACTTGGACTATCTAGGTTCCCTAGCGGACATTTGGACTATGTAAGTTCCATAGCGGGCACTTGGACTATGTAGGTTCCCTATCGGGTACTTGGACTATGTAGGTTTCTATCGGGCATTTGGACTATGTAGGTTAACTAGCGGGCACTTGGACATCTAGGTTACCTAGCGGGCACTTGGTCTATGTACAAACCATAGCGGGCACTTGGACTATCTGGGATACCTAGCAGGCACTTGTACTATCTAGGTTACCTAGCTGGCACTTGGACTGTGTAGGTCAAGTAGCGGGCCCTTGGACTATCTAGGATAGCTAACGGGCACTTGGACTATCTAGGTTACCTAACGGGCACTTGGATTATGTAGGTTCCCTAGTGGCTACTTAGACTATGTAGGTTTCCTTGCGGGCATTTGGACTATGTAGGTTACCTTGCAAGCACTTGGACTTTGTAGGTTCCCTAAAGGGCACTTGGATTATGTAGGTTCCCTAGCGGTCACTTGGACTATGTAGGCTCCCTAGAAGGCACTTGGACTATGTAGATTACGTATCGGGCACTTTGACTATGTAGGTTAACTAGCGGGCACTTGGACTATCCAGGTTACGAAGCGGGCACTTGGATTATGTAGGATACTAAACGGGCACTTAGACTATCTAGGTTAACGAACGGACACTTGGACTATGTAGTTAACCTAGCGGGAACTTGGACTGTCTAGGTTACATAGCGGGCACTTGGACTATCTAGGTTAACGAACGGGCACTTGGACTATGTATGTTAGCTAACAGGCACTTTGACTATCTAGGTTACCTAGCAGGCACTTGGACTATGTAGGTTACCTAGCGGACACTTGGACGATCTAGGTTATCTAGTAGGCACTTGGACTATCTAGGTTAACTAGTGGCCCTTGGACTATCTAGGTTTACTACCGGGCACTTGGACTATCTAGGTTAACTAGCGGGCACTTGGACTATGTAGGTTACCGAGCGGGCACATGGACTATGTAGGTTACCTAGCGGGCACTTGGACGATCTAGGTTAACTAGCGGCACTTGGACTATCTAGGTTAACTAGCGTGCCCTTGGACTATGTAGGTTTCCTAGCGGGCACTTGGACAATCTAGGTTAACGAACGGGCACTTGCACAATGTAGGTTAGCTAACAGGCACTTTGACTATCTAGGTTACCTAGCAGGCACTTGGACTATGTAGGTTACCTTGCGAACACTTGGACGATCTAGGGTAACTAGCGGGCACTTGGACTATCTAGGTTAACTAGCGGGCCCTTGGTCTATCTAGGTTACCTAGCGGGCACTTGGACTATCTAGGTTAGGTAACGGGCACTTGGACTATCTAGGTTACCAAGCGGGCACTTGGACTATGTAGGTTAACTAGAAGGCACTTGGACTATCAAGGTTACCTAGCGGGCTCTTGGACTATGTAGGTTACCTAGCGGGCACTTGGACTATGTAGGTTAACTAGCGGGTATTGGACTATCTAGGTTACCTAGCGGGCACTTTGACTATGTACGTTCCCTAGCGGGCACTTGGGCTATCTACGTTACCTAGCGGGCACTTGGACTATGTAGGTTACCGAACGGGCACTTGGACTATGTAGGTAACCTAGTGGTCACTTGGACTGTCTAGGTTACCTAGCGGGCATTTGGACTATGTAGGTCAACAAGCGGGCACTTGGACTATCTAGGTTAATTAGCGGGCCCTTCGTCTATGTAGGTTAACTACCAGTCCCTTGGACAATGTAAGTTAACTAGAGGGCATTTGGATGATTCTGGTTAACTAGCGGGCACTTTGACTGTCTAGGTTAACTAGCGGGCACTTGGACTATCTAGGTTAACTAGCGGGCACTTGGAGTATGTAGGTTCCTAGCGGGCATTTGGACTATATAGGTTACCTAGCGGGCACTTGGACTATGTAGGTTCCCTAGCGGGCACTTGGACTATCTAGGTTCCCTAAAGGGCACTTGGACTATGTAGGTTACCTAGCGGACAATTGGACAATCGAGGTTAACTAGCGTGCACTTGGACTATGTAGGTTAACTAGCGGACACTTGCACTAAGTAGGTTACCTAGCGGGCTTTTGGACTATGTAGGTTAACTAGCAGGCCCTTGGACTATCTAGGTTACCTAGCAGGCACTTGGATTATGTAGGTTAACTAGCGGGCACTTGCACTCTCTAGGTTACCTAGCGGGTACTTGGACTATGTACCTTCCTTAGCGGGTACTTGGACTATCTATGTTAACTAGCGGGCACGTGGACTATGTAGGTTACCTAGCGGACCCTTGCACTATGTAGGTTACCTATTGGGCACTTGGACTATGTAGGTTAACTAGAGGACACTTGGACGATCTAGGTTAACAAGTGGGCCCTTGGACTATGTAGGTTAACTAGCCGGCACTTGGACTATCTAGGTTAACTAGCGGGCACTTGGACGATCTAGGATAACCAGCGGGCACTTGGACTATCAAAGTTAACAAGCGAGCCCTTGGACTATGTAGGTTAACTAGCGGGCCCTTGGACTATCTAGGTTACCTAGATACTACTTGGACTATCTAGGTTCCCTAGCGGGCATTTGGACTATGTAAGTTCCATAGCGGGCACTTGGACTATGTAGGTTCCCTATCGGGTACTTGGACTATGTAGGTTTCTATCGGGCATTTGGACTATGTAGGTTAACTAGCGGGCACTTGGACATCTAGGTTACCTAGCGGGCACTTGGTCTATGTACAAACCATAGCGGGCACTTGGACTATCTGGGATACCTAGCAGGCACTTGTACTATCTAGGTTACCTAGCTGGCACTTGGACTGTGTAGGTCAAGTAGCAGGCCCTTGGACTATCTAGGTTAGCTAACGGGCACTTGGACTATCTAGGTTACCTAACGGGCACTTGGATTATGTAGGTTCGCTAGTTGGCACTTAGACTATGTAGGTTTCCTTGCGGGCATTTGGACTATGTAGGTTACCTTGCGAGCACTTGGACTTTGTAGGTTCCCTAAAGGGCACTTGGACTATGTAGGTTCCCTAGCGGTCACTTGGACAATGTAGGCTCCCTAGAAGGCACTTGGACTATGTAGATTACATATCAGGCACTTTGACTATGTAGGTTAACTAGCGGGCACTTGGACTATCCAGGTTACGAAGCGGGCACTTGGACTATGTAAGTTACTAAACGGGCACTTGGACTATCTAGGTTAAAGAAAGGACACTTGCACTATGTAGTTAACCTAGCGGGAACTTGGACTGTATAGGTTACATAGCGGGCACTTGGAATATCTAGGTTAACGAACGGGCACTTGGACTATGTATGTTAGCTAACAGGCACTTTGACAATCTAGGTTACCTAGCAGGCACTTGGACTATGTAGGTTACCTAGCGGACACTTGGACGATCTAGGTTATCTAGTAGGCACTTGGACTATCTAGGTTAACTAGTGGCCCTTGGACTATCTAGGTTTACTAGCGGGCACTTGGACTATCTAGGTTAACTAGCGGGCACTTGGACTATGTAGGTTACCTAGCGGGCACATGGACTATGTAGGTTACCTAGCGGGCACTTGGACGATCTAGGTTAACTAGCGGGCACTTGGACTATCTAGGTTAACTAGCGGGCCCTTGGACTATGTAGGTTTCCTAGCGGGCACTTGGACAATCTAGGTTAACGAACGGGCACTTGGACAATGTAGGTTAGCTAACAGGCACTTTGACTATCTAGGTTACCTAGCAGGCACTTGGACTATGTAGGTTACCTTGCGAACACTTGGACGATCTAGGGTAACTAGCGGGCACTTGGACTATCTAGGTTAACTAGCGGGCCCTTGGTCTATCTAGGTTACCTAGCGGGCACTTGGACTATCTAGGTTAGGTAACGGGCACTTGGACTATCTAGGTTACCAAGCGGGCACTTGGACTATGTAGGTTAACTAGAAGGCACTTGGACTATCAAGGTTACCTAGCGGGCTCTTGGACTATGTAGGTTACCTAGCGGGCACTTGGACTATGTAGGTTAACTAGCGGGCATTGGACTATCTAGGTTACCTAGCGGGCACTTTGACTATGTACGTTCCCTAGCGGGCACTTGGGCTATCTACGTTACCTAGCGGGCACTTGGACTATGTAGGTTAACGAACGGGCACTTGGACTATGTAGGTAACCTAGTGGTCACTTGGACTGTCTAGGTTACCTAGCGGGCATTTGGACTATGTAGGTCAACAAGCGGGCACTTGGACTATCTAGGTTAATTAGCGGGCCCTTCGTCTATGTAGGTTAACTACCAGTCCCTTGGACAATGTAAGTTAACTAGAGGGCATTTGGATGATTCTGGTTAACTAGCGGGCACTTTGACTGTCTAGGTTAACTAGCGGGCACTTGGACTATCTAGGTTAACTAGCGGGCACTTGGAGTATGTAGGTTCCTAGCGGGCATTTGGACTATATAGGTTACCTAGCGGGCACTTGGACTATGTAGGTTCCCTAGCGGGCACTTGGACTATCTAGGTTCCCTAAAGGGCACTTGGACTATGTAGGTTACCTAGCGGACAATTGGACAATCGAGGTTAACTAGCGTGCACTTGGACTATGTAGGTTAACTAGCGGACACTTGCACTATGTAGGTTACCTAGCGGGCTTTTGGACTATGTAGGTTAACTAGCAGGCCCTTGGACTATCTAGGTTACCTAGCAGGCACTTGGATTATGTAGGTTAACTAGCGGGCACTTGCACTCTCTAGGTTACCTAGCGGGTACTTGGACTATGTACCTTCCTTAGCGGGTACTTGGACTATCTATGTTAACTAGCGGGCACGTGGACTATGTAGGTTACCTAGCGGACCCTTGCACTATGTAGGTTACCTATTGGGCACTTGGACTATGTAGGTTAACTAGAGGACACTTGGACGATCTAGGTTAACAAGTGGGCCCTTGGACTATGTAGGTTAACTAGCCGGCACTTGGACGATCTAGGTTAACTAGCGGGCACTTGGACGATCTAGGATAACCAGCGGGCACTTGGACTATCAAAGTTAACAAGCGAGCCCTTGGACTATGTAGGTTAACTAGCGGGCCCTTGGACTATCTAGGTTACCTAGATACTACTTGGACTATCTAGGTTCCCTAGCGGGCATTTGGACTATGTAAGTTCCATAGCGGGCACTTGGACTATGTAGGTTCCCTATCGGGTACTTGGACTATGTAGGTTTCTATCGGGCATTTGGACTATGTAGGTTAACTAGCGGGCACTTGGACATCTAGGTTACCTAGCGGGCACTTGGTCTATGTACAAACCATAGCGGGCACTTGGACTATCTGGGATACCTAGCAGGCACTTGTACTATCTAGGTTACCTAGCTGGCACTTGGACTGTGTAGGTCAAGTAGCAGGCCCTTGGACTATCTAGGTTAGCTAACGGGCACTTGGACTATCTAGGTTACCTAACGGGCACTTGGATTATGTAGGTTCGCTAGTTGGCACATAGACTATGTAGGTTTCCTTGCGGGCATTTGGACTATGTAGGTTACCTTGCGAGCACTTGGACTTTGTAGGTTCCCTAAAGGGCACTTGGACTATGTAGGTTCCCTAGCGGTCACTTGGACAATGTAGGCTCCCTAGAAGGCACTTGGACTATGTAGATTACATATCAGGCACTTTGACTATGTAGGTTAACTAGCGGGCACTTGGACTATCCAGGTTACGAAGCGGGCACTTGGACTATGTAAGTTACTAAACGGGCACTTGGACTATCTAGGTTAACGAACGGACACTTGCACTATGTAGTTAACCTAGCGGGAACTTGGACTGTATAGGTTACATAGCGGGCACTTGGAATATCTAGGTTAACGAACGGGCACTTGGACTCTGTATGTTAGCTAACAGGCACTTTGACAATCTAGGTTACCTAGCAGGCACTTGGACTATGTAGGTTACCTAGCGGACACTTGGACGATCTAGGTTATCTAGTAGGCACTTGGACTATCTAGGTTAACTAGTGGCCCTTGGACTATCTAGGTTTACTAGCGGGCACTTGGACTATCTAGGTTAACTAGCGGGCACTTGGACTATGTAGGTTACCTAGCGGGCACATGGACTATGTAGGTTACCTAGCGGGCACTTGGACGATCTAGGTTAACTAGCGGGCACTTGGACTATCTAGGTTAACTAGCGGGCCCTTGGACTATGTAGGTTTCCTAGCGGGCACTTGGACAATCTAGGTTAACGAACGGGCACTTGGACAATGTAGGTTAGCTAACAGGCACTTTGACTATCTAGGTTACCTAGCAGGCACTTGGACTATGTAGGTTACCTTGCGAACACTTGGACGATCTAGGGTAACTAGCGGGCACTTGGACTATCTAGGTTAACTAGCGGGCCCTTGGTCTATCTAGGTTACCTAGCGGGCACTTGGACTATCTAGGTTAGGTAACGGGCACTTGGACTATCTAGGTTACCAAGCGGGCACTTGGACTATGTAGGTTAACTAGAAGGCACTTGGACTATCAAGGTTACCTAGCGGGCTCTTGGACTATGTAGGTTACCTAGCGGGCAGTTGGACTATGTAGGTTAACTAGCGGGCATTGGACTATCTAGGTTACCTAGCGGGCACTTTGACTATGTACGTTCCCTAGCGGGCACTTGGGCTATCTACGTTACCTAGCGGGCACTTGGACTATGTAGGTTAACGAACGGGCACTTGGACTATGTAGGTAACCTAGTGGTCACTTGGACTGTCTAGGTTACCTAGCGGGCATTTGGACTATGTAGGTCAACTCGCGGGCACTTGGACTATCTAGGTTAATTAGCGGGCCCTTCGTCTATGTAGGTTAACTAGCAGTCCCTTGGACAATGTAAGTTAACTAGAGGGCATTTGGATGATCCTGGTTAACTAGCGGGCACTTTGACTGTCTAGGTTAACTAGCGGGCACTTGGACTATCTAGGTTAACTAGCGGGCACTTGGAGTATGTAGGTTCCTAGCGGGCATTTGGACTATATAGGTTACCTAGCGGGCACTTGGACTATGTAGATTCCCTAGCGGGCACTTGGACTATCTAGGTTCCCTAAAGGGCACTTGGACTATGTAGGTTACCTAGCGGACAATTGGACAATCGAGGTTAACTAGCGTGCACTTGGACTATGTAGGTTAACTAGCGGACACTTGCACTAAGTAGGTTACCTAGCGGGCTTTTGGACTATGTAGGTTAACTAGCAGGCCCTTGGACTATCTAGGTTACCTAGCAGGCACTTGGATTATGTAGGTTAACTAGCGGGCACTTGCACTCTCTAGGTTACCTAGCGGGTACTTGGACTATGTACCTTCCTTAGCGGGTACTTGGACTATCTATGTTAACTAGCGGGCACGTGGACTATGTAGGTTACCTAGCGGACCCTTGCACTATGTAGTTTACCTATTGGGCACTTGGACTATGTAGGTTAACTAGAGGACACTTGGACGATCTAGGTTAACAAGTGGGCCCTTGGACTATGTAGGTTAACTAGCCGGCACTTGGACGATCTAGGTTAACTAGCGGGCACTTGGACGATCTAGGATAACCAGCGGGCACTTGGACTATCAAAGTTAACAAGCGAGCCCTTGGACTATGTAGGTTAACTAGCGGGCCCTTGGACTATCTAGGTTACCTAGATACTACTTGGACTATCTAGGTTCCCTAGAGGGCATTTGGACTATGTAAGTTCCATAGCGGGCACTTGGACTATGTAGGTTCCCTATCGGGTACTTGGACTATGTAGGTTTCTATCGGGCATTTGGACTATGTAGGTTAACTAGCGGGCACTTGGACATCTAGGTTACCTAGCGGGCACTTGGTCTATGTACAAACCATAGCGGGCACTTGGACTATCTGGGATACCTAGCAGGCACTTGTACTATCTAGGTTACCTAGCTGGCACTTGGACTGTGTAGGTCAAGTAGCAGGCCCTTGGACTATCTAGGTTAGCTAACGGGCACTTGGACTATCTAGGTTACCTAACGGGCACTTGGATTATGTAGGTTCCCTAGTGGCTACTTAGACTATGTAGGTTTCCTTGCGGGCATTTGGACTATGTAGGTTACCTTGCAAGCACTTGGACTTTGTAGGTTCCCTAAAGGGCACTTGGATTATGTAGGTTCCCTAGCGGTCACTTGGACTATGTAGGCTCCCTAGAAGGCACTTGGACTATGTAGATTACGTATCGGGCACTTTGACTATGTAGGTTAACTAGCGGGCACTTGGACTATCCAGGTTACGAAGCGGGCACTTGGACTATGTAGGATACTAAACGGGCACTTAGACTATATAGGTTAACGAACGGACACTTGGACTATGTAGGTAACCTAATGGTCACTTGGACTGTCTAGGTTACCTAGCGGGGACTTGGACTATGTAGGTTAACTAGCGGGCTCTTGGTCTATGTAGGTTAACTAGCAGGCCCTTGGACTATGTAAGTTAACTAGAGGGCACTTGGACGATCCTGGTTAACTAGCGGGCACTTGGACTATCTAGGTTAACTAGCGGGCACTTGGACTATCTAGGTTAACTAGCGGGCACTTGGACTATCTAGGTTAACTAGCGGGCACTTGGACTATCTAGGTTACCTAGCGGTCACTTGGACTATGTAGGTTAAGTATAAGGCACTTGGACTATCAAGGTTACCTAGCGGGCTCTTGTACTATGTAGGTTACCTTGCGGGCACTTGGACTGTCTAGGTTACCTAGGGGGCACTTAGACTATCTAGGTTAACGAACGGGCACTTGGACTATGTTGGTTAACTAGCGGACACTTGTACAATCTAGGTTAGCTAACGGGCAATTGGACTATCAAGGTTACCTAACGGGCACTTGGACTATGTAGGTTACCTAGCAGGCACTTTGAATATCTAGGTTAACTAACGGGCACTGGGACTATGTAGGTTGGCTAGCGAGCACTTGGACTATGTAGGTTCTCTAGCTGTCGCTTGGACTATGTAGGTTCCCTAGCGGATACTTGGACTGTCTAGGTTAACAAGCGGGCAATTGGACTGTCTAGGTTACCTAGTGGGCACTTGGACTATGTAGTTTACCTAGCAGGCACTTGGACTATGTAGGTTAACTAGCGGGCACTTGGACTATCTAGGTTACCTAGCGGGCACTTTGACTATGTACGTTCCCTAGCGGGCACTTGAGCTATCTACGTTACCTAGCGGGCACTTGGACTATGTAGGTTAACGAACGGGCACTTGGGCTATGTAGGTAACCTAGTGGTCACTTGGACTGTCTTGGTTACCTAGCGGGTATTTGGACTATGTAGGTTAACTAGCGGGCACTTGGACTATCTAGGTTAACTAGCGGGCCCTTCGTCTATGTAGGTTAACTAGCAGGCCCTTGGACAATGTAAGTTAACTAGAGGGCACTTGGATGATCCTGGTTAACTAGCGGGCACTGGGACTGTCTAGGTTAACTAGGGGGCACTTGGACTATCTAGGTTAACTAGCGGGCACTTGGACTATATCGGTTACCTAGCGGGCATTTGGACTATATTGGTTACCTAGCGGGCACTTGGATTATGTAGGTTACCTAGCGGGCACTTGGACTATGTAGGTTAACTAGCGGGCACTTGGATTATCTAGGTTAACTAACAGGCATTTGGACTATGTATGTTCCAGAGCGGGCAATTGGTCTATGTAGGTTCCCTAGCGGGCACTTGGACTATCTAGGTTCCCTAAAGGGCACTTGGACTATCTAGGTTACCGAACAGGCACTTGGACTATGTAGGTTAGGTAACGGGCACTTCTACTATCTAGGTTAAGTAGTGGGAACTTGGACTATGTAGGTTACCTAGCGGACACTTTGACTATCTTGGTTACCTAGCGGGCACCTGGACTATGTAGGTTAATTAGCGGACACTTGGACGAACTAGGTCAGCTAACAGGAACTTGGACTATCTAGGTTACCTAGCGGGCACTTGGTCTATGTACAAACCCTAGCGGTCACTTGGACTATCTGGGTTACCTAGCGGGCACTTGTACTATCTAGGTTACCTAGCTGGCACTTGGACTGTGTAGGTCAAGTAGCGGGCCCTTGGACTATCTAGGTTAGCTAACGGGCACTTGGACTATCTAGGTTACCTAACGGGCACTTGGATTATGTACTTTCCCTAGTGGGCACTTAGACTATGTAGGTTTCCTTACGGGCATTTGGACTATGTAGGTTACCTTGCGAGCACTTGGACTTTGTAGGTTCCCTAAAGGGCACTTGGACTATGTAGGTTCCCTAGCGGTCACTTGGACTATGTAGGCTCCCTAGAAGGCACTTGGACTATGTAGATTACATATCGGGAACTTTGACTATGTAGGGTAACTAGCGGGCACTTGGACACTCCAGCTTACGAAGCGGGCACTTGAACTATGTAGGTTACTAAACGGGCACTTGGACAATCTAGGTTAACGAACGGACACTTGGACTATGTAGTTAACCTAGCGGGAACGTGGAGTGTATAGGTTACATAGCGGGCACTTGGACTATCTAGGTTAACGAAAGGGCACATGGACTATGTATGTTAGCTAACAGGCACTTTGACTATCTACGTTACCTAGCAGGCACTTGGACTATGTAGGTTACCTAGCGGACACTTGGACGATCTAGGTTATCTAGTAGGCACTTGGACTATGTAGGTTAACTAGTGGGCCCTAGGACTATCTAGGTTTACTAGCGGGCACTTGGACTATCTAGGTTAACTAGCGGGCACTTGGACTATCTAGGTTAACGAACGGGCACTTGGACTATGTAGGTTAGCTAACAGGCACTTTAACTATCTAGGTTACCTAGCAGGCACTTGGACTATGTAGGTTACCTAGCGGACACTAGGACGATCTAGGTTAACTAGCGGGCACTTGGACTATCTAGGTTAACTAGCGGGCCCTTGGGCTATCAAGGTTTACTAGCGGACACTTGGACTATCTAGGTTAACTAGCGGGCACTTGGACTATGTAGGTTACCTAGCGGGCACATGGACTATGTAGGTTACCTAGCGGGCACTTGGACTATCTAGGTTACCTAGTGGGCACTTGGACTATGTAGGTTAACTCGAAGGCACTTGGACTATCAAGGTTACCTAGCGGGCTCTTGGATTATATAGGTTACTAGCGGGCACTTGGACTATCTAGGTTAACTAGCGGGCCCTTGGACTATCTAGGTTACCTAGCGGGCACTTGGACTATCTAGGTTAACTAGCGGGCACTTGGACTATCTAGGGTAACTAGCGGGCACTTGGAGTATGTAGGTTAACTAGAAGGCACTTGGACTATCAAGGTTACCTAGCGGGCTCTTGGACTATGTAGGTTAACTAGAAGGCACTTGGACTATCAAGGTTACCTAGCGGGCTCTTGGACTATGTAGGTTACCTAGCGGACACTTGCACAATCTAGGGTAGCTAACGGGCAATTGGAGTATCAAGGTTACCTAACGGGCACTTGGACTATGTAGGTTACCTAGCAGGCACTTTGACTATCTAGGTTAACTAATGGGCACTGGGAGTATGTAGGTTGGCTAGCGAGCACTTGGACTATGTAGGTTCCCTAGCGGGCGCTTGGACTATGTAGGTTCCCTAGCGGGTACCTGGAGTGTCTAGGTTAACCAGCGGGCAATTGGACTGTCTAGGTTACCTAGTGGCCACTTGGACTATGTAGTTTACCTAGCAGGCACTTGGACTATGTAGGTTAACTAGCGGGCACTTGGACTATCTAGGTTACCTAGCGGGCACTTTGACTATGTACGTTCCCTAGCGGGCACTTGGGCTATCTACGTTACCTAGCGGGCACTTGGACTATGTAGGTTAACGAACGGGCACTTGGACTATGTAGTTAACCTAGTGGTCACTTGGTCTGTCTAGGTTACCGAGCGGGCATTTGGACTATGTAGGTTAACTAGCGGGCACTTGGACTATCTAGGTTAACTAGCGGGCCCTTCGTCTATGTAGGTTAACTAGCAGGCCCTTGGACAATGTAAGTTAACTAGAGGGCACTTGGATGATCCTGGTTAACTAGCGGGCACTTTGACTGTCTAGGTTAAGTAGCGGGCACTTGGATTATCTAGGTTAACTAGTGGGCACTTGGACTATGTAGGTTCCCTAGCGTGCATTTGGACTATATTGGTTACCTAGCGGGCACTTGGATTATGTAGGTTCCCTAAAGGGCACTTGGACTATGTAGGTTAACTAGTGGGCCCTAGGACTATCTAGGTTTACTAGCGGGCACTTGGACTATCTAGGTTAACTAGCGGGCACTTGGACTATCTAGGTTAACGAACGGGCACTTGGACTAAGTAGGTTAGCTAACAGGCACTTTGACTATCTAGGTTACCTAGCAGGCACTTGGACTATGTAGGTTACCTAGCGGACACTAGGACGATCTAGGTTAACTAGCGGGCACTTGGACTATCTAGGTTAACTAGCAGGCCCTTGGGCTATCTAGGTTTACTAGCGGACACTTGGACTATCTAGGTTAACTAGCGGGCACTTGGACTATGTAGGTTACCTAGCGGGCACATGGACTATGTAGGTTACCTAGCGGGCACTTGGACTATCTAGGTTACCTAGCGGGCACTTGGACTATGTAGGTTAACTCGAAGGCACTTGGACTATCAAGGTTACCTAGCGGGCTCTTGGATTATATAGGTTACTAGCGGGCACTTGGACTATCTAGGTTAACTAGCGGGCCCTTGGACTGTCTAGGTTACCTAGCGGGCACTTGGACTATCTAGGTTAACTAGCGGGCACTTGGACTATCTAGGGTAACTAGCGGGCACTTGGAGTATGTAGGTTAACTAGAAGGCACTTGGACTATCAAGGTTACCTAGCGGGCTCTTGGACTATGTAGGTTAACTAGAAGGCACTTGGACTATCAAGGTTACCTAGCGGGCTCTTGGACTATGTAGGTTACCTAGCGGGCACTTGGTCTATCTAGGTTAACGAACGGGCACTTGGACTATGTTGGTTAACTAGCGGACACTTGCACAATCTAGGGTAGCTAACGGGCAATTGGACTATCAAGGTTACCTAACGGGCACTTGGACTATGTAGGTTACCTAGCAGGCACTTTGACTATCTAGGTTAACTAACGGGCACTGGGAGTATGTAGGTTGGCTAGCGAGCACTTGGACTATGTAGGTTCCCTAGCGGGTACCTGGAGTGTCTAGGTTAACCAGCGGGCAATTGGACTGTCTAGGTTACCTAGTGGCCACTTGGACTATGTAGTTTACCTAGCAGACACTTGGACTATGTAGGTTAACTAGCGGGCACTTGGACTATCTAGGTTACCTAGCGGGCACTTTGACTATGTACGTTCCCTAGCGGGCACTTGGGCTATCTATGTTACCTAGCGGGCACTTGGACTATGTAGGTTAACGAACGGGCACTTGGACTATGTAGTTAACCTAGTGGTCACTTGGTCTGTCTAGGTTACCGAGCGGGCATTTGGACTATGTAGGTTAACTAGCGGGCACTTGGACTATCTAGGTTAACTAGCGGGCCCTTCGTCTATGTAGGTTAACTAGCAGGCCCTTGGACAATGTAAGTTAACTAGAGGGCACTTGGATGATCCTGGTTAACTAGCGGGCACTTTGACTGTCTAGGTTAAGTAGCGGGCACTTGGACTATCTTGGTTAACTAGCGGGCACTTGGACTATGTAGGTTCCCTAGCGGGCATTTGGACTATATTGGTTACCTAGCGGGCACTTGGATTATGTAGGTTCCCTAAAGGGCACTTGGACTATGTAGGTTAACTAGCGGGCACTTGGATTATCTAGGTTAACTAACAGGCACTTGGACTATGTATGTTCCAGAGCGGGCAATTGGACTTTGTAGGTTCCCTAGCGGGGACTTGGACTATCTTGGTTCCCTAAAGGGCACTTGGACTATCTAGGTTACCGAACGGGCACTTGGACTATGTAGGTTAGGTAACGGGCACTTCTACTATCTAGGTTAACTAGTGGGAACTTGGACTATGTAGGTTACCTAGCGGACACTTTGACTATCTTGGTTACCTAGCGGGCACTTGGACTATGTAGGTTAATTAGCGGACACTTGGACGAACTAGGTTAACGAACGGGCCGTTGGACTATCTAGGTTACCTAGCGGGCACTTGGACTATCTAGGTTAGCTAACAGGAACTTGGACTATCTAGGTTACCTAGCGAGCACTTGGTCTATGTACAAACCCTAGCGGTCACTTGGACTATATTGGTTACCTAGCGGGCACTTGGAATATGTACGTCCCCTAGTGGGCACTTGGACTATCTAGGTTAACTAACGGGCACTAGGACTATCTAGGTTAACAAACGGGCACTTGGTCTATCTAGGTTACCTAGCGGGCACTTGGACTATGTAGGTCAACTAGCGGGCCCTTGGACTATCTAGGTTAGTTAACGGGCATATGGATTATGTAGGTTAACTAGCGGACACTTGGACGATCTAGGTTAACTAGCGGACCGTATCACTATGTAGGTTAACTAGCGGGCCTTTGGACTATGTAGGTTAACTAGCGGGCACTTGGATTATCTAAGTTACCTGGCGGGGACTTGAACTATGTAGGTTAACTAGTGGGCCCTTAGGCTATCTTGGTTAGCTAACGGTGTATTGGACTATGTAGGTTAATTAGCGGGTACTTGGACTATGTAGGTTCCCTAGCGGGCATTTGGACTATATAGATTACCTAGCGGGCACTTGGACTTTGTAGGTTACCTAGCGGGCACTTGGATTATCTAGGTTACCTAGCGGGAACTTGGATGATACAGGTTCCCTAGCCAGCACTAAGACTATTGTTTCCCTAAAGGGCACTTGGACTATCTAGGTTAACGAACGGGCACTTGGACTATGTTGGTTAACTAGCGGGCACTTGGACTATGTATGTCCCCTAGAGGGCACTTGGACTATCTAGGTTAACTAAAGGGCACTAGGACTATCTAGTTTAACTAGCGGGCACTAGGTCTATCTAGGTTACATAGCCGCCACATGGACTATCTAGGTTAGCTAACAGGCACTTGGACTATCTATGATCCCTAGCGGGCACTTGTACTATCTATTTTACCTAGCTGGCACTTGGACTATGTAGGTCAACTAGCGGGCCCTTGGACTATCTAGGTTAGCTAACGGGAACTTGGATTATGTTGGTTCCCTAGCGGGCACTTAGACTATGTAGGTTTCCTTGCGGGCATTTGGACTATGTAGGTTACCTAGCGAGCACTTGGACTATATAGGTTCCCTAACGGGCACTTGGACTATGTAGGTTCCCTAGCGGTCAGGTGGACTATGTAGGCTCCCGAGAAGGCACTTGGACTATGTAGGTTACCTATCGGGCACTTTGACTATGTAGGTTAACTAGCGGGCACTTGGACGATCTAGGTTATCTAGTAGGCACTTGGACTATCTAGGTTAACTAGTGGCCCTTGGACTATCTAGGTTTACTAGCGGGCACTTGGACTATCTAGGTTAACTAGCGGGCACTTGGACTATGTAGGTTACCTAGCGGGTACTTGGACGATCTAGGTTAACTAGCGGGCACTTGGACTATCTAGGTTAACTAGCGGGCCCTTGGACTATGTAGGATTCCTAGCGGGCACTTGGACAATCTAGGTTAACGAACGGGCACTTGGACAATGTAGGTTAGCTAACAGGCACTTTGACTATCTAGGTTACCTAGCAGGCACTTGGACTATGTAGGTTACCTTGCGAACACTTGGACGATCTAGGGTAACTAGCGGGCACTTGGACTATCTAGGTTAACTAGCGGGCCCTTGGTCTATCTAGGTTACCTAGCGGGCACTTGGACTATCTAGGTTAGGTAACGGGCACTTGGACTATCTAGGTTACCAAGCGGGCACTTGGACTATGTAGGTTAACTAGAGGCACTTGGACTATCAAGGTTACCTAGCGGGCTCTTGGACTATGTAGGTTACCTAGCGGGCACTTGGACTATGTAGGTTAACTAGCGGGCATTGGACTATCTAGGTTACCTAGCGGGCACTTTGACTATGTACGTTCCCTAGCGGGCACTTGGGCTATCTACGTTACCTAGCGGGCACTTGGACTATGTAGGTTAACGAACGGGCACTTGGACTATGTAGGTAACCTAGTGGTCACTTGGACTGTCTAGGTTACCTAGCGGGCATTTGGACTATGTAGGTCAACTAGCGGGCACTTGGACTATCTAGGTTAACTAGCGGGCCCTTCGTCTATGTAGGTTAACTAGCAGGCCCTTGGACAATGTAAGTTAACTAGAGGGCATTTGGATGATCCTGGTTAACTAGCGGGCACTTTGACTGTCTAGGTTAACTAGCGGGCACTTGGAGTACGTAGGTTCCTAGCGGGCATTTGGACTATATAGGTTACCTAGCGGGCACTTGGACTATGTAGGTTCCCTAGCGGGCACTTGGTCTATCTAGGTTCCCTAAAGGGCACTTGGACTATGTAGGTTACCTAGCGGACAATTGGACAATCGAGGTTAACTAGCGTGCACTTGGACTATGTAGGTTACCTAGCGGGCTTTTGGACTATGTAGGTTAACTAGCAGGCCCTTGGACTATCTAGGTTACCTAGCAGGCACTTGGACTATGTAGGTTAACTAGCGGGCACTTGCACTCTCTAGGTTACCTAGCGGGTACTTGGACTATGTACCTTCCTTAGCGGGTACTTGGACTATCTATGTTAACTAGCGGGCACGTGGACTATGTAGGTTACCTAGCGGACCCTTGCTCTATGTAGTTAACCTATTGGGCACTTGGACTATGTTGGTTAATTAGAGGACACTTGGACGATCTAGGTTAACAAGTGGGCCCTTGGACTATGTAGGTTAACTAGCCGGCACTTGGACGATCTAGGTTAACTAGCGGGCACTTGGACGATCTAGGATAACCAGCGGGCACTTGGACTATCAAAGTTAACAAGCGAGCCCTTGGACTATGTAGGTTAACTAGCGGGCCCTTGGACTATCTAGGTTACCTAGATACTACTTGGACAATCTAGGTTCCCTAGCGGGCATTTGGACTATGTAAGTTCCATAGCGGGCACTTGGACTATGTAGGTTCCCTATCGGGTACTTGGACTATGTAGGTTTCTATCGGGCATTTGGACTATGTAGGTTAACTAGCGGGCACTTGGACATCTAGGTTACCTAGCGGGCACTTGGTCTATGTACAAACCATAGCGGGCACTTGGACTATCTGGGATACCTAGCAGGCACTTGTACTATCTAGGTTACCTAGCGGGCTCTTGGACTATGTAGGTTACCAGCAGGCACTTGGACTATCTAGGTTAACGAACGTACACTTGGACTATGTAGGTAACCTAGCGGGCACTTGGACTGTCTAGGTTACCTAGCGGGCACTTGGACTATCTAGCTTCACGAACGGGCACTTGGACTATGTAGGTTAACTAGCGGACACTTTGACTATCTAGGTTAGCTAACGGGCAATTGGACTATCAAGGTTACCTAATGGGCACTTGGACTATGTAGGTTACCTAGCGGGCACTTGGACTATCTTGGTTACCTAGCAGGCACATTGACTATCTAGGTTACCTAAAGGGCACTTGGTCTATGTAGGTTGCCTAGCGAGCATTTGGACTATGTAGGTTCCCTAGCGGGCACTTGGACTATGTAGGTTCCCTAGCGGGTACTTGGACTGTCTAGGTTAACTAGCGGGCAATTGGACTGTCTAGGTTACCTAGTGGGCACTTGGACTATGTAGTTTACCTAGCAGGCACTTGGACTATGTAGGTTAACTAGCGGGCACTTGGACTATCTAGGTTACCTAGCGGGCCCTTGGACTATGTACGTTCTCTAGCGGGCACTTGGGCTATCTACGTTACCTAGAGGGCACTTGGACTTTGTAGGTTAAAGAACGGGCACTTGGACTATGTAGGTAACCTAATGGTCACTTGGACTGTCTAGGTTACCTAGCGGGCACTTGGACTATGTAGGTTAACTAGCAGGCCCTTCGACTATGTAAGTTAAATAGAGGGCACTTGGACGATCCTAGTTAACTAGCGGGCACTTGGACTATTTAGGTTAACTAGTGGGCACTTGGACTATCTAGGTTCACTAGCGTGCACTTGGACTATATTAGTTTCCCAGCGGGCACATGGACTATGTAGGTTACCTAGCGTGCCCTTGGACTATCTAGGTTAACTAGCGTGCACTTGGACTATATTAGTTACCCAGCGGCACTTGGACTATGTAGGTTACCTAGCGGGCACTTGGACTATCTAGGTTACCAGCGGGCTCTTGGACTATCTAGCTTAACGAACGTGCACTTGGACTATGTATGTAAACTAGCGGGCACTTGGACTGTCTAGGTTACCTAGCGGGCACTTGGACTATATAGGTTAACGAATGGGCACTTGGACTATGTAGGTTAACTAGCGGACACTTGGACTATCTAGGTTAGCTAACGGGCAATTGGACTATCAAGGTTACCTAACGGGCACTTGGACTATGTAGGTTACCTAGCGGGCACTTGGACTATCTAGGTTACCTAGCAGGCATTTTGACTATCTAGGTTAACTAACGGGCACTTGGACTATGTAGGTTCCCTAGCGAGCACTTGGACTATGTAGGTTCCCTAGCGGGTGCTTGGACTATATAGGTTCCCTAGCGGGTACTTGGACTGTCTAGGTTAACTAGCGGGCAATTGGACTGTCTAGGTTACCTAGTGGGCACTTAGACTATGTAGTTTACCTAGCAGGCACTTGGACTATGTAGGTTAACTAGCGGGCACTTGGAGTATCTAGGTTACCTAGCGGGCACTTGGACGATCTAGGTTAAATAGTGGGCACTTGGACTATCTAGGTTAACTAGCGGGCCCTTGGGCTATCTAGGCTTACTAGCGAACACTTGGACTATCTAGGTTAACTAGCGGGCACTTGGACTATGTAGGTTACCTAGCGGGCATATGGACTATGTAGGTTACCTAGCAGGCACTTGGACTATCTAGGTTACCTAGCGGGCACTTGGACTATGTAGGTTAACTAGAAGGCACTTGGACTATCAAGGTTACCTAGCGGGCTCTTGGACTATGTAGGTTACCAGCAGGCACTTGGACTAACTAGGTTAACGAACGTACACTTGGACTATGTAGGTAACCTAGCGGGCACTTGGACTGTCTAGGTTACCTAGCGGGCACTTGGACTATCTAGGTTCACGAACGGGCACTTAGACTATGTAGGTTAACTAGCGGACACTTTGACTATCTAGGTTAGCTAACGGGCAATTGGACTATCAAGGTTACCTAATGGGCACTTGGACTATGTAGGTTACCTAGTGGGCACTTGGACTATCTTGGTTACCTAGCAGGCACATTGACTATCTAGATTAACTAAAGGGCACTTGGTCTATGTAGGTTGCCTAGCGAGCATTTGGACTATGTAGGTTCACTAGCGGGCACTTGGACTATGTAGGTTCCCTAGCGGGTACTTGGACTGTCTAGGTTAACTAGCGGGCAATTGGACTGTCTAGGTTACCTAGTGGGCACTTGGACTATGTAGTTTACCTAGCAGGCACTTGGAATATGTAGGTTAACTAGCGGGCAATTGGACTATCTAGGTTACCTAGCGGGCCCTTGGACTATGTACGTTCCCTAGCGGGCACTTGGGCTATCTACGTTACCTAGAGGGCACTTGGACTATGTAGGTTAACGAACGGGCACTTGGACTATGTAGGTAACCTAATGGTCACTTGGACTGTCTAGGTTACCTAGCGGGCATTTCGACTATGTAGGTTAACTAGCGGGCTCTTGGTCTATGTAGGTTAACTAGCAGTCTCTTCGACTATGTAAGTTAAATAGAGGGCACTTGGACGATCCTAGTTAACTAGCGGGCACTTGGACTATCTAGGTTAACTAGTGGGCACTTGGACTATCTAGGTTCACTAGCAGGCACTTGGACTATGTAGGTTACCTAGCGGACACTTGGAATATCTAGGTTAACTAGCGGGCACTTGGACTATCTAGGTTAACTAGCGGGCCCTTGGACTATCTAGGTTTACTAGCAGGCACTTGTATTATCTAGGTTAACTAGCGGGTACTTGCACTACGTAGGTTACCTAGCGGGCACATTGACTATGTAGGTTACCTAGCGGGCACTTGGACTATCTAGGTTACCTAGCCCGCACTTGGACTATGTCGGTTAACTATAAGGCACTTGGACTATCAAGGTTACCTAGCGGGTTCTTGGACTATGTAGGTTACCAGCGGGCACTTGGACTGTCTAGATTAACGAACGTGCACCTGGACTATGTAGGTAACCTAGTGGGCACTTGGACTGTCTAGGTTACCTAGCATGCACTTGGACTATCTAGGTTAATGAACGGACACTTGGACTATGTAGGTAACCTAGCGGGAACTTGGACTGTCTAGGTTACATAGCGGGCACTTGGAGTATCTAGGTTAACGAACGGGCACTTGGACTATGTAGGTTAGCTAACAGGCACTTTAACTATCTAGGTTACCTAGCAGGCACTTGGAATATGTAGGTTACCTAGCGGACACTTGGACAATCTATGTTAACTAGGGCGCACTTGGACTATCTAGGTTAACTAGCGTGCCCTTGGACTATCTAGGTTAACTAGCGTGCACTTGGACTATATTAGTTTCCCAGCGGGCACATGGACTATGTAGGCTACCTAGCGTGCCCTTGGACTATCTAGGTTAACTAGCGTGCACTTGGACTATATTACTTACCCATCGGGCACTTGGACTATGTAGGTTACCTATTGGGCACTAGGACTATCTAGGTTACCAGCGGGCACTTGGACTATCTAGCTTAACGAACGTGCACTTGGACTATGTATGTAAACTAGCGGGCACTTGGACTGTCTAGGTTACCTAGCGGGCACTTGGACTATATAGGTTAACGAATGGGCACTTGTACTGTGTAGGTTAACTAGCGGACACTTGGACTATCTAGGTTAGCTAACGGGCAATTGGACTATCAAGGTTACCTAACGGGCACTTGGACTATGTAGGTTACCTAGCGGGCACTTGGACTATGTAGGTTCCCTAGCGGGTACTTGGACTGTCTAGGTTAACTAGCGGGCAATTGGACTGTCTAGGTTACCTAGTGGGCACTTAGACTATGTAGTTTACCTAGCAGGCACTTGGACTATGTAGGTTAACTAGCGGGCACTTGGAGTATCTAGGTTACCTAGCGGGCACTTGGACGATCTAGGTTAAATAGCGGGCACTTGGACTATCTAGGTTAACTAGCGGGCCCTTGGGCTATATAGGCTTACTAGCGAACACTTGGACTATCTAGGTTAACTAGCGGGCACTTGGACTATGTAGGTTACCTAGCGGGCATATGGACTATGTAGGTTACCTAGCAGGCACTTGGACTATCTAGGTTACCTAGCGGGCACTTGGACTATGTAGGTTACCTAGCAGGCACTTGGACGATCTAGGTTAAATAGCGGGCACTTGGACTATCTAGGTTAACTAGCGGGCCCTTGGGCTATCTAGGCTTACTAGCGAACACTTGGACTATCTAGCTTAACGAACTTGCACTTGGACTATGTATGTAAACTAGTGGGCACTTGGACTGTCTAGGTTACCTAGCGGGCACTTGGACTATATAGGTTAACGAATGGGCACTTGTACTGTGTAGGTTAACTAGCGGACACTTGGACTATCTAGGTTAGCTAACGGGCAATTGGACTATCAAGGTTACCTAACGGGCACTTGGACTATGTAGGTTACCTAGCGGGCACTTGGACTATCTAGGTTACTTAGCAGGCACTTTGACTATCTAGGTTAACTAATGGGCACTTGGACTATGTAGGTTGCCTAGGGAGCACTTGGACTATGTAGGTTCCCTAGCGGGTGCTTGGACTATATAGGTTCCCTAGCGGGTACTTGGACTGTCTAGGTTAACTAGCGGGCAATTGGACTGTCTAGGTTACCTAGTGGGCACTTAGACTATGTAGTTTACCTAGCAGGCACTTGGACTATGTAGGTTAACTAGCGGGCACTTGGAGTATCTAGGTTACCTAGCGGGCACTTGGACGATCTAGGTTAAATAGCGGGCACTTGGACTATCTAGGTTAACTAGCGGGCCCTTGGGCTATATAGGCTTACTAGCGAACACTTGGACTATCTAGGTTAACTAGCGGGCACTTGGACTATGTAGGTTACCTAGCGGGCATATGGACTATGTAGGTTACCTAGCAGGCACTTGGACTATCTAGGTTACCTAGCGGGCACTTGGACTATGTAGGTTACCTAGCAGGCACTTGGACGATCTAGGTTAAATAGCGGGCACTTGGACTATCTAGGTTAACTAGCGGGCCCTTGGGCTATCTAGGCTTACTAGCGAACACTTGGACTATCTAGCTTAACGAACTTGCACTTGGACTATGTATGTAAACTAGCGGGCACTTGGACTGTCTAGGTTACCTAGCGGGCACTTGGACTATATAGGTTAATGAATGGGCACTTGTACTGTGTAGGTTAACTAGCGGACACTTGGACTATCTAGGTTAGCTAACGGGCAATTGGACTATCAAGGTTACCTAACGGGCACTTGGACTATGTAGGTTACCTAGCGGGCACTTGGACTATCTAGGTTACCTAGCAGGCACTTTGACTATCTAGGTTAACTAATGGGCACTTGGACTATGTAGGTTGCCTAGGGAGCACTTGGACTATGTAGGTTCCCTAGCGGGTGCTTGGACTATATAGGTTCCCTAGCGGGTACTTGGACTGTCTAGGTTAACTAGCGGGCAATTGGACTGTCTAGGTTACCTAGTGGGCACTTAGACTATGTAGTTTACCTAGCAGGCACTTGGACTATGTAGGTTAACTAGCGGGCACTTGGACTATGT
This sequence comes from Tenrec ecaudatus, assembly GCF_050624435.1. NCBI lineage: Eukaryota > Metazoa > Chordata > Mammalia > Afrosoricida > Tenrecidae > Tenrec > Tenrec ecaudatus. Next base: position 32,010 of record NW_027459699.1, on the reverse strand, counting down.
AGGTTACCTAGCGGGCACTTGGACTATATACGTTCCCTAGCGGGCACTTGGGCTATCTACGTTTCCTAGCGGGCACTTGGACAATGTTGGTTAACGAACGGGCACTTGGACTATGTAGGTAACCTAGTGGTCGCTTGGACTGTCTAGATTACCTAGCGGGCATTTGGACTATGTAGGTCAACTAGCGGGCACTTGGACTATCTAGGTTAACTAGCGGGCTCTTCGTCTATGTAGGTTAAATAGCAGGCCCTTGGACAATGTAAGTTAACTAGAGGGCACTTGGATGATCCTGGTTAACTAGCGGGCACTTTAACTGTCTAGGTTAAATAGCGGGCACTTGGACTATCTAGGTTAACTAGCGGGCACTTGGACTGTAGGTTCCTAGGGGGCATTTGGACTATATAGGTTACCTAGCGGGTACTTGGACTATGTAAATTCCCTAGCGGGCACTTGGACTATCTAGGTTCCCTAAAGGGCACTTGGACTATGTAGGTTACCTAGCTGACAATTGGACCATCTAGGTTAACTAGCGTGCACTTGGACTATGTAGGTTAACTAGCGGACACTTGCACTATGTAGGTTACCTAGCGGTACACTGGGACTATGTAGGTTAACTAGCAGGCCCTTGGACTATCTAGGTTACCTAGCAGGCACTTGGACTATGTAGGTTAACTAGCGGGCACTTGTACTCTCTAGGTTACCTAGCGGGTACATGGACTATGTACCTTCCTTAGCGGGCACTTGGACTATCTATGTTAACTAGCGGGCACGTGGACTATGTAAGTTACCTAGCGGACCCTTGCACTATGTAGGTTACCTAGAGGGCACTTGGACTATGTAGGTTAACTAGAGGACACTTGGACGATCTAGGTTAACAAGTGGGCCCTTGGACTATGTAGGTTAACTAGCCGGCACTTGGACGATATAGGTTAACTAGCGGGCACTTTGACGATCTAGGATAACCAGCGGGCATTGGACTATGAAAGTTAACAAGCGAGCCCTTGGACTATGTAGGTTAACTAGCGGGCCCTTGGACTATCTAGGTTACCTAGATAGCACTTGGACTATCTAGGTTCCCTAGCGGGCATTTGGACTATGTAAGTTCCATAGCGGGCACTTGGACTATGTAGGTTCCCTATCGGGTACTTGGACTATGTAGGTTTCTATCGGGCATTTGGACTATGTAGGTTAACTAGCGGGCACTTGGACATCTAGGTTACCTAGTGGGCACTTGGTCTTTGTACAAACCCTAGCGGGCACTTGGACTATCTGGGATACCTAGCGGGCACTTGTACTATCTAGGTTACCTAGCTGGCACTTGGACTGTGTAGGTCAAGTAGTGGGCCCTTGTACTATCTAGGTTAGCTAACGGGCACTTGGACTATCTAGGTTACCTAACGGGCACTTGGATTATGTAGGTGCCCTACTTGGCACTTAGACTATGTAGGTTTCCTTGCGGGCATTTGGACTATGTAGGTTACCTTGTGAGCACTTGGACTTTGTAGGTTCTCTAAAGGGCACTTGGACTATGTAGGTTCACTAGCGGTCACATGGACTATGTAGGCTCCCTAGAAGGCACTTGGACTATGTAGATTACACATCGGGCACTTTGACTATGTAGGTTAACTAGCGGGCACTTGGACTATCCCGGTTACGAAGCGGGCATTTGGACTATGTAGGTTACTAAACGGGCACTTGGACTATCTAGGTTAACGAACGGACACTTGGACTATGTAGTTAACCTAGCGGGAACTTGGACTGTATAGGTTACATAGCGGGCACTTGGACTATCTAGGTTAACGAACGGGCACTTGGACTATCTAGGTTAACTAGCGGTCACTTGGACTATCTAGGTTAACGAACGGGCACTTGGACTATGTATGTTAGTAAACAGGCACTATGACTATCTAGGTTACGTAGCAGGCACTTGGACTATGTAGGTTACCTAGCGGACACTTGGACGATCTAGGTTATTTAGTAGGCACTTGGACTATCTAGGTTAACTAGCGGGCACTTGGACTCTGTAGGTTATCTAGCGGGCACATGGACTATGTAGGTTACCTAGCGGGCACTTGGACGATCTAGGTTAACTAGCGGGCACTTGGACTATCTAGGTTAACTAGCAGGCCCTTGGACTATGTAGGTTTCCTAGCGGGCACTTGGACTATCTAGGTTAACGAACGGGCACTTGGACTATGTAGGTTAGCTAACAGGCACTTTGACTATCTAGGTTACCTAGCAGGCACTTGGACTATGTAGGTTACCTAGCGGACACTTGGACGATCTAGGTTAATTAGCGGGCACTTGGACTATCTAGGTTAACTAGCGGGCACTTGGACGATATAGGTTAACTAGCGGGCACTTGGACGATCTAGGATAACCAGCGGGCATTGGACTATCAAAGTTAACAAGCGAGCCCTTGGACTATGTAGGTTAACTAGCGGGCCCTTGGACTATCTAGGTTACCTATATAGCACTTGGACTATCTAGGTTCCCTAGCGGGCATTTGGACTATGTAAGTTCCATAGCGGGCACTTGGACTATGTAGGTTCCCTATCGGGTACTTGGACTATGTAGGTTTCTATCGGGCATTTGGACTATGTAGGTAACCTAATGGTCACTTGGACTGTCTAGGTTACCTAGCGGGCATTTCGACTATGTAGGTTAACTAGCGGGCTCTTGGTCTATGTAGGTTAACTAGCAGTCTCTTCGACTATGTAAGTTAAATAGAGGGCACTTGGACGATCCTAGTTAACTAGCGGGCACTTGGATTATCTAGGTTAACTAGTGGGCACTTGGACTATCTAGGTTCACTAGCAGGCACTTGGACTATGTAGGTTACCTAGCGGACACTTGGAATATCTAGGTTAACTAGCGGGCACTTGGACTATCTAGGTTAACTAGCGGGCCCTTGGACTATCTAGGTTTACTAGCAGGCACTTGTATTATCTAGGTTAACTAGCGGGTACTTGCACTACGTAGGTTACCTAGCGGGCACATTGACTATGTAGGTTACCTAGCGGGCACTTGGACTATCTAGGTTACCTAGCCCGCACTTGGACTATGTCGGTTAACTATAAGGCACTTGGACTATCAAGGTTACCTAGCGGGTTCTTGGACTATGTAGGTTACCAGCGGGCACTTGGACTGTCTAGATTAACGAACGTGCACCTGGACTATGTAGGTAACCTAGTGGGCACTTGGACTGTCTAGGTTACCTAGCATGCACTTGGACTATCTAGGTTAATGAACGGACACTTGGACTATGTAGGTAACCTAGCGGGAACTTGGACTGTCTAGGTTACATAGCGGGCACTTGGAGTATCTAGGTTAACGAACGGGCACTTGGACTATGTAGGTTAGCTAACAGGCACTTTAACTATCTAGGTTACCTAGCAGGCACTTGGAATATGTAGGTTACCTAGCGGACACTTGGACAATCTATGTTAACTAGGGCGCACTTGGACTATCTAGGTTAACTAGCGTGCCCTTGGACTATCTAGGTTAACTAGCGTGCACTTGGACTATATTAGTTTCCCAGCGGGCACATGGACTATGTAGGCTACCTAGCGTGCCCTTGGACTATCTAGGTTAACTAGCGTGCACTTGGACTATATTACTTACCCATCGGGCACTTGGACTATGTAGGTTACCTATTGGGCACTAGGACTATCTAGGTTACCAGCGGGCACTTGGACTATCTAGCTTAACGAACGTGCACTTGGACTATGTATGTAAACTAGCGGGCACTTGGACTGTCTAGGTTACCTAGCGGGCACTTGGACTATATAGGTTAACGAATGGGCACTTGTACTGTGTAGGTTAACTAGCGGACACTTGGACTATCTAGGTTAGCTAACGGGCAATTGGACTATCAAGGTTACCTAACGGGCACTTGGACTATGTAGGTTACCTAGCGGGCACTTGGACTATGTAGGTTCCCTAGCGGGTACTTGGACTGTCTAGGTTAACTAGCGGGCAATTGGACTGTCTAGGTTACCTAGTGGGCACTTAGACTATGTAGTTTACCTAGCAGGCACTTGGACTATGTAGGTTAACTAGCGGGCACTTGGAGTATCTAGGTTACCTAGCGGGCACTTGGACGATCTAGGTTAAATAGCGGGCACTTGGACTATCTAGGTTAACTAGCGGGCCCTTGGGCTATATAGGCTTACTAGCGAACACTTGGACTATCTAGGTTAACTAGCGGGCACTTGGACTATGTAGGTTACCTAGCGGGCATATGGACTATGTAGGTTACCTAGCAGGCACTTGGACTATCTAGGTTACCTAGCGGGCACTTGGACTATGTAGGTTACCTAGCAGGCACTTGGACGATCTAGGTTAAATAGCGGGCACTTGGACTATCTAGGTTAACTAGCGGGCCCTTGGGCTATCTAGGCTTACTAGCGAACACTTGGACTATCTAGCTTAACGAACTTGCACTTGGACTATGTATGTAAACTAGTGGGCACTTGGACTGTCTAGGTTACCTAGCGGGCACTTGGACTATATAGGTTAACGAATGGGCACTTGTACTGTGTAGGTTAACTAGCGGACACTTGGACTATCTAGGTTAGCTAACGGGCAATTGGACTATCAAGGTTACCTAACGGGCACTTGGACTATGTAGGTTACCTAGCGGGCACTTGGACTATCTAGGTTACTTAGCAGGCACTTTGACTATCTAGGTTAACTAATGGGCACTTGGACTATGTAGGTTGCCTAGGGAGCACTTGGACTATGTAGGTTCCCTAGCGGGTGCTTGGACTATATAGGTTCCCTAGCGGGTACTTGGACTGTCTAGGTTAACTAGCGGGCAATTGGACTGTCTAGGTTACCTAGTGGGCACTTAGACTATGTAGTTTACCTAGCAGGCACTTGGACTATGTAGGTTAACTAGCGGGCACTTGGACTATGTAGGTTACCTAGCGGGCACTTGGACTATATACGTTCCCTAGCGGGCACTTGGGCTATCTACGTTTCCTAGCGGGCACTTGGACAATGTTGGTTAACGAACGGGCACTTGGACTATGTAGGTAACCTAGTGGTCGCTTGGACTGTCTAGATTACCTAGCGGGCATTTGGACTATGTAGGTCAACTAGCGGGCACTTGGACTATCTAGGTTAACTAGCGGGCTCTTCGTCTATGTAGGTTAAATAGCAGGCCCTTGGACAATGTAAGTTAACTAGAGGGCACTTGGATGATCCTGGTTAACTAGCGGGCACTTTAACTGTCTAGGTTAAATAGCGGGCACTTGGACTATCTAGGTTAACTAGCGGGCACTTGGACTGTAGGTTCCTAGGGGGCATTTGGACTATATAGGTTACCTAGCGGGTACTTGGACTATGTAAATTCCCTAGCGGGCACTTGGACTATCTAGGTTCCCTAAAGGGCACTTGGACTATGTAGGTTACCTAGCTGACAATTGGACCATCTAGGTTAACTAGCGTGCACTTGGACTATGTAGGTTAACTAGCGGACACTTGCACTATGTAGGTTACCTAGCGGTACACTGGGACTATGTAGGTTAACTAGCAGGCCCTTGGACTATCTAGGTTACCTAGCAGGCACTTGGACTATGTAGGTTAACTAGCGGGCACTTGTACTCTCTAGGTTACCTAGCGGGTACATGGACTATGTACCTTCCTTAGCGGGCACTTGGACTATCTATGTTAACTAGCGGGCACGTGGACTATGTAAGTTACCTAGCGGACCCTTGCACTATGTAGGTTACCTAGAGGGCACTTGGACTATGTAGGTTAACTAGAGGACACTTGGACGATCTAGGTTAACAAGTGGGCCCTTGGACTATGTAGGTTAACTAGCCGGCACTTGGACGATATAGGTTAACTAGCGGGCACTTTGACGATCTAGGATAACCAGCGGGCATTGGACTATGAAAGTTAACAAGCGAGCCCTTGGACTATGTAGGTTAACTAGCGGGCCCTTGGACTATCTAGGTTACCTAGATAGCACTTGGACTATCTAGGTTCCCTAGCGGGCATTTGGACTATGTAAGTTCCATAGCGGGCACTTGGACTATGTAGGTTCCCTATCGGGTACTTGGACTATGTAGGTTTCTATCGGGCATTTGGACTATGTAGGTTAACTAGCGGGCACTTGGACATCTAGGTTACCTAGTGGGCACTTGGTCTTTGTACAAACCCTAGCGGGCACTTGGACTATCTGGGATACCTAGCGGGCACTTGTACTATCTAGGTTACCTAGCTGGCACTTGGACTGTGTAGGTCAAGTAGTGGGCCCTTGTACTATCTAGGTTAGCTAACGGGCACTTGGACTATCTAGGTTACCTAACGGGCACTTGGATTATGTAGGTGCCCTACTTGGCACTTAGACTATGTAGGTTTCCTTGCGGGCATTTGGACTATGTAGGTTACCTTGTGAGCACTTGGACTTTGTAGGTTCTCTAAAGGGCACTTGGACTATGTAGGTTCACTAGCGGTCACATGGACTATGTAGGCTCCCTAGAAGGCACTTGGACTATGTAGATTACACATCGGGCACTTTGACTATGTAGGTTAACTAGCGGGCACTTGGACTATCCCGGTTACGAAGCGGGCATTTGGACTATGTAGGTTACTAAACGGGCACTTGGACTATCTAGGTTAACGAACGGACACTTGGACTATGTAGTTAACCTAGCGGGAACTTGGACTGTATAGGTTACATAGCGGGCACTTGGACTATCTAGGTTAACGAACGGGCACTTGGACTATCTAGGTTAACTAGCGGTCACTTGGACTATCTAGGTTAACGAACGGGCACTTGGACTATGTATGTTAGTAAACAGGCACTATGACTATCTAGGTTACGTAGCAGGCACTTGGACTATGTAGGTTACCTAGCGGACACTTGGACGATCTAGGTTATTTAGTAGGCACTTGGACTATCTAGGTTAACTAGCGGGCACTTGGACTCTGTAGGTTATCTAGCGGGCACATGGACTATGTAGGTTACCTAGCGGGCACTTGGACGATCTAGGTTAACTAGCGGGCACTTGGACTATCTAGGTTAACTAGCAGGCCCTTGGACTATGTAGGTTTCCTAGCGGGCACTTGGACTATCTAGGTTAACGAACGGGCACTTGGACTATGTAGGTTAGCTAACAGGCACTTTGACTATCTAGGTTACCTAGCAGGCACTTGGACTATGTAGGTTACCTAGCGGACACTTGGACGATCTAGGTTAATTAGCGGGCACTTGGACTATCTAGGTTAACTAGCGGGCACTTGGACGATATAGGTTAACTAGCGGGCACTTGGACGATCTAGGATAACCAGCGGGCATTGGACTATCAAAGTTAACAAGCGAGCCCTTGGACTATGTAGGTTAACTAGCGGGCCCTTGGACTATCTAGGTTACCTATATAGCACTTGGACTATCTAGGTTCCCTAGCGGGCATTTGGACTATGTAAGTTCCATAGCGGGCACTTGGACTATGTAGGTTCCCTATCGGGTACTTGGACTATGTAGGTTTCTATCGGGCATTTGGACTATGTAGGTTAACTAGCGGGCACTTGGACATCTAGGTTACCTAGTGGGCACTTGGTCTTTGTACAAACCCTAGCGGGCACTTGGACTATCTGGGATACCTAGCGGGCACTTGTACTATCTAGGTTACCTAGCTGGCACTTGGACTGTGTAGGTCAAGTAGCGGGCCCTTGTACTATCTAGGTTAACTAACGGGCACTTGGACTATCTAGGTTACCTAACGGGCACTTGGATTATGTAGGTGACCTACTTGGCACTTAATCTATGTAGGGTTCCTTGCGGGCATTTGGACTATGTAGGTTACCTTGCGAGCACTTGGACTTTGTAGGTTCCCTAAAGGGCACTTGGACTATGTAGGTTCACTAGCGGTCACTTGGACTATGTAGGCTCCCTAGAAGGCACTTGGACTATGTAGATTACACATCGGGCACTTTGACTATGTAGGTTAACTAGCGGGCACTTGGACTATCCCGGTTACGAAGCGGGCATTTAGACGATGTAGGTTACTAAACGGGCACTTGGACTATCTAGGTTAACGAACGGACACTTGGACTATGTAGTTAACCTAGCGGGAACTTGGACAGTATAGGGTACATAGCGGGCACTTGGACTATCTAGGTTAACGAACGGGCACTTGGACTATCTAGGTTAACTAGCGGGCACTTGGACTATCTAGGTTAACGAACGGGCACTTGGACTATGTATGTTAGTAAACAGGCACTATGACTATCTAGGTTACCTAGCAGGCACTTGGACTATGTAGGTTACCTAGCGGACACTTGGACGATCTAGGTTATCTAGTAGGCACTTGGAATATCTAGCTTTACTAGCGGGCACTTGGATTATATAGGTTACCTAGCGGGCACTTGGACGATGTAGGTTAACTAGCGGGCACTTGGATTATCTAGGTTAAATAGCGGGCCCTTGGACTATGTAGGTTTCCTAGCGGGCACTTGGACTATCTAGGTTAACGAACGGGCACTTGGACTATGTAGGTTAGCTAAAAGGCACTTTGACTATCTAGGTTACCTAGCAGGCACTTGGACTATGTAGGTTACCTAGCGGACACTTGGACGATCTAGGTTAATTAGCGGGCACTTGGACTATCTAGGTTAACTAGCGGGCCCTTGGGCCATCTAGGTTTACTAGCGAACACTTGGATAATCTAGGTTAACTAGCGGGCACTTGGACTATGTAGGTTACCTAGCGGGCACATGGACTATGTAGGTTACCTAGCGGGCACTTGGACTATCTAGGTTACCTAGCGGGCACTTGGACTATGTAGGTTAACTAGAAGGCACTTGGACTATCAAGGTTACCTAGCGGGCTCTTGGACTATGTAGGTTACCAGCAGGCACTTGGACTATCTAGGTTAACGAACGTGCACTTGGACTATGTAGGTAACCTAGCGGGCACTTGGACTGTCTAGGTTACCTAGCGGGCACTTGGACTATGTAGTTTACCTAGCAGGCACTTGGACTAGGTAGGTTAACTAGCGGGCACTTGGACTATCTAGGTTACCTAGCGGGCCCTTGGACTATGTACGTTCCCTAGCGGGCACTTGGGCTATCTACGTTATCTAGCGGGCACTTGGACTATGTAGGTTAACGAACGGCCACTTGGACAATGTAGGTAACCTAATGGTCACTTGGACTGTCTAGGTTACCTAGCGGGCACTTGTACTATGTTGGTTAACTAGCGGGCTCTTGGTCTATGTAGGTTAACTAGCAGGCCCTTGGACTATGTAAGTTAACTAGAGGGCACTTGGATGATCCTAGTTAACTAGCGGGCACTTGGACTATCTAGGTTAACTAGCGGGCACTTGGACTATCTAGGTTAACTAGCGGGCACTTGGACTATGTAAGTTACCTAGCGAACACTTGGAATATCTAGGTTAACTAGCGGGCACTTGGACTATCTAGGTTAACTAGCGGGCCCTTGGACTATCTAGGTTTACTAGCGCGCACTTGTATTATCTAGGTTAACTAGCAGACACTTGCACTATGTAGGTTACCTAGCGGGCACATGGACTATGTACGTTACCTAGCGGGCACTTGGACTATCTAGGTTACCTAGCCCGCACTTGGACTATGTAGGTTAACTATAAGGCACTTGGACTATCAAGGTAACCTAGCGGGCTCTTGGAGTATGTAGGTTACCAGCGGGCACTTGGACTGTCTAGGTTAACGAACGTGCACCTGGACTATTTAGGTAACCTAGTGGGCACTTGGACTGTCTAGGTTACCTAGCGGTCACTTGGACTATCTAGGTTAATGAACGGACACTTGGACTATGTAGGTAACCTAGCGGGAACTTGGACTGTCTAGGTTACATAGCGGGCACTTGGAGTATCTAGGTTAACGAACCGTCACTTGGACTATGTAGGTTAGCTAACAGGCACTTTAACTATCTAGGTTACCTAGCAGGCACTTGGAATATATAGGTTACCTAGCGGACACTTGGACGATCTAGGTTAACTAGCGCGCACTTGGACTATCTAGGTTAACAAGCGTGCCCTTGGACTATCTAGGTTAACTAGCGTGCACTTGGACTATATTAGTTACCCAGCGGGCACATGGACTATGTAGGTTACCTAGCGGGCACTTGGACTATCTAGGTTACCAGCGGGCACTTGGCCTATCTAGCTTAACGAACGTGCACTTGGACTATGTATGTAACCTAGCGGGCACTTAGACTGTCTAGGTTACCTAGTGGGCTTTGGACTATGTAGGTTAACGAACGGGCACTTGGACTATGTAGGTTAACGAACGGGCACTTGTACTGTGTAGGTTAACTAGTGGACACTTGGACTATCTAGGTTAGCTAACGGGCAATTGGACTATCAAGGTTACCTAACGGGCACTTGGACTATGTAGGTTACCTAGCGGGCACTTGGACTATCTAGGTTACCTAGCAGGCACTTTGACTATCTAGGTTAACTAACGGGCACTTGGACTATGTAGGTTGCCTAGCGAGCACTTGGACTATGTAGGTTCCCTAGCGGGCGCTTGGACTATATAGCTTCCCTAGCGGGTACTTGGTCTGTCTAGGCTAACTAGCGGGCAATTGGACTGTCTAGGTTACCTAGTGGGCACTTGGACTATGTAGTTTAACTAGCAGGCACTTGGACTATGTAGGTTAACTAGCGGGCACTTGGACTATCTAGGTTACCTAGCGGGCACTTGGACTATGTACGTTTCCTAGCGGGCACTTGGGTATCTACGTTACCTAGCGGGCCCTTGGTCTATGTAGGTTAACCAGCAGGCCCTTGGAATATGTAAGTTAACTAGAGGGCACTTGGACGATCCTAGTTAACTAGCGGGCCCTTGGACTATCTAGGTTAACTAGCGGGCACTTGCACTATCTAGGTTAACTAGCGGGCACTTGTACTATGTAGGTTCCCTAGCGGGCATTTGGACTATATTGGTTACCTGGCGGGCACTTGGATTATGTAGGTTACCTAGCGGGCACTTGGACTATGTAGGTTAACTAGCGGGCACTTGGATTATCTAGGTTAACTAACAGGCACTTGGACTATGTATGTTCCAGAGCGGGCAATTGGACCATGTAGGATCCCTACCGGGCATTTGGACTATCTAGGTTCCCTAAAGGGCACTTGGACTATGTAGGTTAACTAGCGGACAATTGGACTATCTAGGTTAACTAGCGGGTACTTGGACTATCTAGGTTAACTAGCGGTCCCTTGCACTAAGTAGATTAACTAGCGGACACTTGCACTATCTAGGTTACCTAGCGGGCACTTGGACTATCTAGGTTAACTAGCAGGCCCTTGGACTATCTAGGTTACCTAGCAGGTACTTGGACTATGTAGGTTAACTAGCGGGCACTTGCACTCTGTAGGTTACCTAGCGGGCACTTCGACTATGTACCTTCCCTAGCGGGCACTTGGACGATCTATGTTAACAAGCGGGCACTTGGACTATGTAGGTTACCTAGCGGACACTTGCACTATGTAGGTTAACTAGAGGACACTTGGACAATCTAGGTTAACATGTGGGCCCTTGGACTATGTAGGTTAACTAGCCGGCACTTGGACGATCTAGGTTAACTAGCGGGCACTTGGACGATCTAGGTTAACCTGCGGCACTTGGACTATCAAAGTTAACAAGCGAGCCCTTGGACTATGTAGGTTAACTTGTGGGCCCTTGGACTATCTAGGTTACCTAGATAGAACTTGGACTATCTAGCGTCCCTAGCGGGCTCTTGGACTATGTAGGTTCCCTATCGGGTACATGGACTATGTAGGTTTCTATCAGGCATTTGGACTATGTAGGTTAACTAGCGGGCAATTGGACATCTAGGTTACCTAGCGGGCACTTGGACTATCTGGGTTACCTAGCGGGCACTTGGACTATGTACGTCCTCTAGTGGGCACTTGGACTATCTAGGTTAACTAACGGGCACTAGGACAATCTAGGTTAACTAGCGGGCACTTGAACTCTCTACGTTATCTAGCGGGTACTTGGACTATCTAGGTTACCTAGCGGGCACTTGGACTATGTACGTCCTCTAGTGGGCACTTGGACTATCTAGGTTAACTAACGGGCACTAGGACAATCTAGGTTAACTAGCGGGCACTTGAACTCTCTACGTTACCTAGCGGGTACTTGGACTATCTAGGTTAGCTAGCGGGCACTTGAACTATGTAGGTTAACTAGTGGGCCCTTAGACTATCTAGGTTAGCTAACGGGCACATGGACTATGTAGGTTAATTAGTGGGTACTTGGATTATGTAGGTTCCCTAGCGGGCATTTGGACTATATAGATTACCTAGCGGCACTTGAACTATCTAGGTTACCTAGCGGGTACTTGGATTATCTAGGTTAACTAGTGGCCCTTGGACTATCTAGGTTTACTAGCGGTCACTTGGACTATCTAGGTTAACTAGCGGGCACTTGGACTATGTGGTTACCTAGCGGACACTTGGACGATCTAGGTTAAATAGCGGGCACTTGGACTATCTAGGTTAACTAGTGGCCCTTGGACTATCTAGGTTAACTAGCGGGCACTTGGACTATGTAGGTTACCTAGCGGACACTTGGACGATTTAGGTTAAATAGCGGGCACTTGGACTATCTAGGTTAACTAGCGGGCCCTTGGGCTATCTAGGCTTACTAGCGAACACTTGGACTATCTAGGTTAACTAGCCGGCACTTGGACTATGTAGGTTACCTAGCGGGCATATGGACTATGTAGGTTACCTAGCAGGCACTTGGACTATCTAGGTTACCTAGCGGGCACTTGCACTATGTAGGTTAACTAGAAGGCACTTGGACTATCAAGGTTACCTAGCGGGCTCTTGGACTATGTAGGTTACCAGCAGGCACTTGGACTATCTAGGTTAACGAACGTACACTTGGACTATGTAGGTAACCTAGCGGGCACTTGGACTGTCTAGGTTACCTAGCGGGCACTTGGACTATCTAGGTTCACGAACGGGCACTTGGACTATGTAGGTTAACTAGCGGACACTTTGACTATCTAGGGTAGCAAACGGGCAATTGGACTATCAAGGTTACCTAATGGGCACTTGGACTATGTAGGTTACCTAGTGGGCACTTGGACTATCTTGGTTACCTAGCAGGCACATTGACTATCTAGGTTAACTAGCAGGCCCTTGGACTATGTAGGTTGCCTAGCGAGCATTTGTACTATGTAGGTTCCTAGCGGGCACTTGGACTATGTAGGTTCCCTAGCGGGTACTTGGACTGTCTAGGTTAACTAGCGGGCAATTGGACTGTCTAGGTTACCTAGTGGGCACTTGGACTATGTAGTTTACCTAGCAGGCACTTGGACTATGTAGGTTAACTAGCGGGCACTTGGACTATCTAGGTTACCTAGCGGGCCCTTGGACGATGTACGTTCCCTAGCGGGCACTTGGGCTATCTACGTTACCTAGCGGGCACTTGGACTATCTAGGTTAACGAACGGGCACTTGGACTATGTAGGTAACCTAATGGTCACTTGGACTGTCTAGGTTACCTAGCGGGCACTTGGACTATGTAGGTTAACTAGCGGGCTCTTGGTCTATGTAGGTTAACTAGCAGGCCCTTCGACAATGTAAGTTAAATAGAGGGCACTTGGATGATCCTAGTTAACTAGCGGGCTCTTGGACTATCTAGGTTAAGTAGTGGGCACTTGGACTATCTAGGTTCACTAGCAGGCACTTTGACTATGTAGGTTACCTAGTGGACACTTGGAATATCTAGGTTAACTAGCAGGCACTTGGACTATCTAGGTTAACTAGCGGGCCCTTGGACTATGTAGGTTAACTAGCGGGCACTTGGATTATGTAGGTTAACTAACAGGCACTTGGACTATGTATGTTCCAGAGCGGGCAATTGGACCATGTAGGATCCCTACCGGGCATTTGGACTATCTAGGTTCCCTAAAGGGCACTTGGACTATGTAGGTTAACTAGCGGACAATTGGACTATCTAGGTTAACTAGCGGGTACTTGGACTATCTAGGTTAACTAGCGGGTACTTGCACTACGTAGGTTACCTAGCGGGCACATGGACTATGTAGGTTACCTAGCGGGCACTTGGACTATCTTGGTTACCTAGCCCGCACATGGACTATGTAGGTTAACTATAAGGCACTTGGACTATCAAGGTTACCTAGCGGGTTCTTGGACTATGTAGGTTACCAGCGGGCACTTGGACTGTCTAGGTTAACGAACGTGCACCTGGACTATGTAGGTAACCTAGTGGGCACTTGGACTGTCTAGGTTACCTAGCAGGCACTTGGACTATCTAGGTTAATGAACGGACACTTGGACTATGTAGGTAACCTAGCAGGAACTTGGACTGTCTAGGTTACATAGCGGGCACTTGGAGTATCTAGGTTAACGAACGGGCACTTGGACTATGTAGGTTAGCTAACAGGCACTTTAACTATCTAGGTTACCTAGCAGGCACTTGGAATATGTAGGTTACCTAGCGGACACTTGTACAATCTAGGTTAACTAGCTCACACTTGGACTATCTAGGTTAACTAGCGTGCCCTTGGACTATCTAGGTTAACTAGCGTGCACTTGGACTATATTAGTTACCCAGCGGGCACTTGGACTATGTAGGTTACCTAGCGGGCACTTGGACTATCTAGGTTACCAGCGGGCACTTGGACTATCTAGCTTAACGAACGTGCACTTGGACTATGTATGTAAACTAGCGGGCAATTGGACTGTCTAGGTTACCTAGCGGGCACTTGGACTATATAGGTTAACGAGTGGGCATTTGGACTATGTAGGTTAACTAGCGGACACTTGGACTATCTAGGTTAGCTAACGGGCAATTGGACTATCAAGGTTACCTAACGGGCACTTGGACTATGTAGGTTACCTAGCGGGCACTTGGACTATCTAGGTTAACTAACGGGCACTTGGACTATGTAGGTTGCCTAGCGAGCACTTGGACTATGTAGGTTCCCTAGCGGGTGCTTGGACTATATAGGTTCCCTAGCGGGTACTTGGACTGTCTAGGTTAACTAGCGGGCAATTGGACTGTCTAGGTTACCTAGTGGGCACTTAGACTATGTAGTTTACCTAGCAGGCAATTGGACTATGTAGGTTAACTAGCGGGCACTTGGACTATCTAGATTACCTAGCGGGCACTTGGACTATATACGTTCCCTAGCGGGCACTTGGGCTATCTACGTTACCTAGCGGGCACTTGGACAATGTTGTTTAACGAACGGGCACTTGGACTATGTAGGTAACCTAGTGGTCACTTGGACTGTCTAGATTACCTAGCGGGCATTTGGACTATGTAGGTCAACTAGCGGGCACTTGGACTATGTAGGTTAACTAGCAGGCCCTTGGACTATCTAGGTTACCTACCATGCACTTGGACTATGTAGGTTAACTAGCGGGCACTTGCCCTCTCTAGGTTACCTAGCGGGTACTTGGACTATGTACCTTCCTTAGCGGGCACTTGGACTATCTATGTTAACTAGCGGGCACGTGGACTATGTAAGTTACCTAGCGGACCCTTGCACTATGTAGGTTACCTATTGGGCACTTGGAATATGTAGGTTAACTAGAGGACACTTGGACGATCTAGGTTAACAAGTGGGCCCTTGGACTATGTAGGTTAACTAGCCGGCACTTGGACGATCTAGGTTAACTAGCGGGCACTTGGACGATCTAGGATAACCAGCGGGCACTTGGACTATCAAAGTTAACAAGCGAGCCCTTGGACTATGTAGGTTAACTAGCGGGCCCTTGGACTATCTAGGTTACCTAGATAGCACTTGGACTAACTAGGTTCCCTAGCGGGCATTTGGACTATATAAGTTCCATAGCGGGCACTTGGACTATGTAGGTTCCCTATCGGGTACTTGGACTATGTAGGTTTCTATCGGGCATTTGGACTATGTAGGTTAACTAGCGGGCACTTGGACATCTAGGTTACCTAGTGGGCACTTGGTCTTTGTACAAACCCTAGCGGGCACTTGGACTATCTTGGATACCTAGCGGGCACTTGTACTATCTAGGTTACCTAGCTGGCACTTGGACTGTGTAGGTCAAGTAGCGGGCCCTTGTACTATCTAGGTTAGCTAACGGGCACTTGGACTATCTAGGTTACCTAACGGGCACTTGGATTATGTAGGTGCCCTACTTGGCACTTAGTCTATGTAGGTTTCCTTGCGGGCATTTGGACTATGTAGGTTACCTTGCGAGCACTTGGACTTTGTAGGTTCCCTAAAGGGCACTTGGACTATGTAGGTTCACTAGCGGTCACTTGGACTATGTAGGCTCCCTAGAAGGCACTTGGACTATGTAGATTACACATCGGGCACTTTGACTATGTAGGTTAACTAGCGGGCACTTGGACTATCCCGGTTACGAAGCGGGCATTTAGACTATGTAGGTTACTAAACGGGCACTTGGACTATCTAGGTTAACGAACGGACACTTGGACTATGTAGTTAACCTAGCGGGAACTTGGACAGTATAGGTTACATAGCGGGCACTTGGACTATCTAGGTTAACGAACGGGCACTTGGACTATCTAGGTTAACTAGCGGGCACTTGGACTATCTAGGTTAACGAACGGGCACTTGGACTATGTATGTTAGTAAACAGGCACTATGACTATCTAGGTTACCTAGCAGGCACTTGGACTATGTAGGTTACCTAGCGGACACTTGGACGATCTAGGTTATCTAGTAGGCACTTGGAATATATAGGTTACCTAGCGGGCACTTGGACGATCTAGGTTAACTAGCGGGCACTTGGACTATCTAGGTTAACTAGCGGGCCCTTGGACTATGTAGGTTTCCTAGCGGGCACTTGGACTATCTAGGTTAACGAACGGGCACTTGGACTATGTAGGTTAGCTAACAGGCACTTTGACTATCTAGGTTACCTAGCAGGCACTTGGACTATGTAGGTTACCTAGCGGACACTTGGACGATCTAGGTTAATTAGCGGGCACTTGGACTATCTAGTTTAACTAGCGGGCCCTTGGGCCATCTAGGTTTACTAGCGAACACTTGGATAATCTAGGTTAACTAGCGGACACTTGCACTATGTAGGTTACCTACCGGGCACATGGACTATGTAGGTTACCTAGCGGGCACTTGGACTATCTAGGTTACCTAGCGGGCACTTGGACTATGTAGGTTAACTAGAAGGCACTTGGACTATCAAGGTTACCTAGCGGGCTATTGGACTATGTAGGTTACCAGCAGGCACTTGGACTATCTAGTTTAACGAACGTGCACTTGGACTATGTAGGTAACCTAGCGGGCACTTGGACTGTCTAGGTTACCTAGCGGGCACTTGGACTATGTAGTTTACCTAGCAGGCACTTGGACTATGTAGGTTAACTAGCGGGCACTTGGACTATCTAGGTTACCTAGCGGGCCCTTGGACTATGTACGTTCCCTAGCGGGCACTTGGGCTATCTACGTTATCTAGCGGGCACTTGGACTATGTAGGTTAACAAACGGCCACTTGGACAATGTAGGTAACCTAATGGTCACTTGGACTGTCTAGGTTACCTAGCGGGCACTTGTACTATGTTGGTTAACTAGCGGGCTCTTGGTCTATGTAGGTTAACTAGCAGGCCCATGGACTATGTAAGTTAACTAGAGGGCACTTGGATGATCCTAGTTAACTAGCGGGCACTTGGACTATCTAGGTTAACTAGCGGGCACTTGGACTATCTAGGTTAACTAGCGGGCACTTGGACTATGTAAGTTACCTAGCGGACACTTGGAATATCTAGGCTAACTAGCGGGCACTTGGACTATCTAGGTTAACTAGCGGGCCCTTGGACTATCTAGGTTTACTAGCGGGCACTTGTATTATCTAGGTTAACTAGCGGACACTTGCACTATGTAGGTTACCTAGCGGGCACATGGACTACGTACGTTACCTAGCGGGCACTTGGACTATCTAGGTTACCTAGCCCGCACTTGGACTATGTAGGTTAACTATAAGGCACTTGGACTATCAAGGTAACCTAGCGGGCTCTTGGAGTATGTAGGTTACCAGCGGGCACTTGGACTGTCTAGGTTAACGAACGTGCACCTGGACTATTTAGGTAACCTAGTGGGCACTTGGACTGTCTAGGTTACCTAGCGGTCACTTGGACTATCTAGGTTAATGAACGGACACTTGGACTATTTAGGTAACCTAGAGGGAACTTGGACTGTCTAGGTTACATAGCTGGCACTTGGAGTATCTAGGTTAACGAACGGGCACTTGGACTATGTAGGTTAGCTAACAGGCACTTTAACTATCTAGGTTACCTAGCAGGCACTTGGAATATGTAGGTTACCTAGCGGACACTTGGACGATCTAGGTTAACTAGCGCGCACTTGGACTATCTAGGTTAACAAGCGTGCCCTTGGACTATCTAGGTTAACTAGCGTGCACTTGGACTATATTAGTTACCCAGCGGGCACATGGACTATGTAGGTTACCTAGCGGGCACATGGACTATCTAGGTTACCTAGCGGGCTCTTGGACTATGTAGGTTAACGAACGGGCACTTGGACTATGTAGGTTAACAAATGGCCACTTGGACAATGTAGGTAACCTAATGGTCACTTGGACTGTCTAGGTTACCTAGCGGGCACTTGTACTATGTTGGTTAACTAGCGGGCTCTTGGTCTATGTAGGTTAACTAGCAGGCCCATGGACTATGTAAGTTAACTAGAGGGCACTTGGATGATCCTAGTTAACTAGCGGGCACTTGGACTATCTAGGTTAACTAGCGGGCACTTGGACTATCTAGGTTAACTAGCGGGCACTTGGACTATGTAAGTTACCTAGCGGACACTTGGAATATCTAGGCTAACTAGCGGGCACTTGGACTATCTAGGTTAACTAGCGGGCCCTTGGACTATCTAGGTTTACTAGCGGGCACTTGTATTATCTAGGTTAACTAGCGGACACTTGCACTATGTAGGTTACCTAGCGGGCACATGGACTACGTACGTTACCTAGCGGGCACTTGGACTATCTAGGTTACCTAGCCCGCACTTGGACTATGTAGGTTAACTATAAGGCACTTGGACTATCAAGGTAACCTAGCGGGCTCTTGGAGTATGTAGGTTACCAGCGGGCACTTGGACTGTCTAGGTTAACGAACGTGCACCTGGACTATTTAGGTAACCTAGTGGGCACTTGGACTGTCTAGGTTACCAAGCGGTCACTTGGACTATCTAGGTTAATGAACGGACACTTGGACTATTTAGGTAACCTAGAGGGAACTTGGACTGTCTAGGTTACATAGCTGGCACTTGGAGTATCTAGGTTAACGAACGGGCACTTGGACTATGTAGGTTAGCTAACAGGCACTTTAACTATCTAGGTTACCTAGCAGGCACTTGGAATATGTAGGTTACCTAGCGGACACTTGGACGATCTAGGTTAACTAGCGCGCACTTGGACTATCTAGGTTAACAAGCGTGCCCTTGGACTATCTAGGTTAACTAGCGTTCACTTGGACTATATTAGTTACCCAGCGGGCACATGGACTATGTAGGTTACCTAGCGGGCACATGGACTATCTAGGTTACCTAGCGGGCTCTTGGACTATGTAGGTTAACGAACGGGCACTTGGACTATGTAGGTTAACAAATGGCCACTTGGACAATGTAGGTAACCTAATGGTCACTTGGACTGTCTAGGTTACCTAGCGGGCACTTGTACTATGTTGGTTAACTAGCGGGCTCTTGGTCTATGTAGGTTAACTAGCAGGCCCATGGACTATGTAAGTTAACTAGAGGGCACTTGGATGATCCTAGTTAACTAGCGGGCACTTGGACTATCTAGGTTAACTAGCGGGCACTTGGACTATCTAGGTTAACTAGCGGGCACTTGGACTATGTAAGTTACCTAGCGGACACTTGGAATATCTAGGCTAACTAGCGGGCACTTGGACTATCTAGGTTAACTAGCGGGCCCTTGGACTATCTAGGTTTACTAGCGGGCACTTGTATTATCTAGGTTAACTAGCGGACACTTGCACTATGTAGGTTACCTAGCGGGCACATGGACTACGTACGTTACCTAGCGGGCACTTGGACTATCTAGGTTACCTAGCCCGCACTTGGACTATGTAGGTTAACTATAAGGCACTTGGACTATCAAGGTAACCTAGCGGGCTCTTGGAGTATGTAGGTTACCAGCGGGCACTTGGACTGTCTAGGTTAACGAACGTGCACCTGGACTATTTAGGTAACCTAGTGGGCACTTGGACTGTCTAGGTTACCAAGCGGTCACTTGGACTATCTAGGTTAATGAACGGACACTTGGACTATTTAGGTAACCTAGAGGGAACTTGGACTGTCTAGGTTACATAGCTGGCACTTGGAGTATCTAGGTTAACGAACGGGCACTTGGACTATGTAGGTTAGCTAACAGGCACTTTAACTATCTAGGTTACCTAGCAGGCACTTGGAATATGTAGGTTACCTAGCGGACACTTGGACGATCTAGGTTAACTAGCGCGCACTTGGACTATCTAGATTAACAAGCGTGCCCTTGGACTATCTAGGTTAACTAGCGTGCACTTGGACTATATTAGTTACCCAGCGGGCACATGGACTATGTAGGTTACCTAGCGGGCACATGGACTATCTAGGTTACCTAGCGTGCTCTTGGACTATGTAGGTTAACGAACGGGCACTTGGACTATGTAGGTTACCTAGCGGGCACTTGGACTATCTAGGTTACCAGCGGGCACTTGGCCTATCAACTTAACGAACGTGCACTTGGACTATGTATGTAACCTAGCGGGCAATTAGACTGTCTAGGTTACCTAGCGGGCTTTGGACTATGTAGGTTAACGAACGGGCACTTGGACTATGTAGGTTAACGAACGGGCACTTGTACTGTGTAGGTTAACTAGCGGACACTTGGACTATCTAGGTTAGCTAACGGGCAATTGGACTATCAAGGTTACCTAACGGGCACTTGGACTATGTAGGTTACCTAGCGGGCACTTGGACTATCTAGGTTACCTAGCAGGCACTTGGACTATCTAGGTTAACTAACGGGCACTTGGACTATGTAGGTTGCCTAGCGAGCACTTGGACTATGTAGGTTCCCTAGCGGGCGCTTGGACTATATAGCTTCCCTAGCGGGTACTTGGTCTGTCTAGGCTAACTAGCAGGCAATTGGACTGTCTAGGTTACCTAGTGGGCACTTGGACTATGTAGTTTACCTAGCAGGCACTTGGACTATGTAGGTTAACTAGCGGGCACTTGGACTATCTAGGTTACCTAGCGGGCACTTGGACTATGTACGTTCCCTAGCGGGCACTTGGGTATCTACGTTACCTAGCGGGCCCTTGGTCTATGTAGGTTAACCAGCAGGCCCTTGGAATATGTAAGTTAACTAGAGGGCACTTGGACGATCCTAGTTAACTAGCGGGCCCTTGGACTATCTAGGTTAACTAGCGGGCACTTGCACTATCTAGGTTAACTAGCGGGCACTTGTACTATGTAGGTTCCCTAGCGGGCATTTGGACTATATTGGTTACCTGGCGGGCACTTGGATTATGTAGGTTACCTAGCGGGCACTTGGACTATGTAGGTTAACTAGCGGGCACTTGGATTATCTAGGTTAACTAACAGGCACTTGGACTATGTATGTTTCAGAGCGGGCAATTGGACCATGTAGGATCCCTAGCGGGCACTTGGACTATCTAGGTTCCCTAAAGGGCACTTGGACTACGTAGGTTAACTAGCGGACAATTGGACGATCTAGGTTAACTAGCGGGTACTTGGACTATCTAGGTTAACTAGCGGTCGCTTGCACTAAGTAGATTAACTAGCGGACAATTGCACTATCTAGGTTACCTAGCGGGCACTTGGATTATCTAGGTTAACTAGCAGGCCCTTGGACTATCTAGGTTACCTAGCAGGTACTTGGACTATGTAGGTTAACTAGCGGGCACTTGCACTCTGTAGGTTACCTAGCGGGCACTTCGACTATGTACCTTCCCTAGCGGGCACTTGGATGATCTATGTTAACAAGCGGGCACTTGGACTATGTAGGTTACCTAGCGGACACTTGCACTATGTAGGTTAACTAGAGGACACTTGGCCAATCTAGGTTAACATGTGGGCCCTTGGACTATGTAGGTTAACTAGCCGGCACTTGGACGATCTAGGTTAACTAGCGGGCACTTGGACGATCTAGGTTAACCTGCGGCACTTGGACTATCAAAGTTAACAAGCGAGCCCTTGGACTATGTAGGCTAACTAGTGGGCCCTTGGACTATCTAGGTTACCTAGGTAGAACTTGGACTATCTAGCGTCCCTAGCGGGCTCTTGGACTATGTAGGTTCCCTATCGGGTAAATGGACTATGTAGGTTTCTATCAGGCATTTGGACTATGTAGGTTAACTAGCGGGCACTTGGACATCTAGGTTACCTAGCGGGCACTTGGACTATCTGGGTTACCTAGCGGGCACTTGGACTATGTACGTCCTCTAGTGGGCACTTGGACTATCTAGGTTAACTAACGGGCACTAGGACAATCTAGGTTAACTAGCGGGCACTTGAACTCTCTACGTTACCTAGCGGGTACTTGGACTATCTAGGTTAACTAGCGGGCAATTGGACTATGTACGTCCTCTAGTGGGCACTTGGACTATCTAGGTTAACTAGCGGGCACTAGGACAATCTAGGTTAACTAGCGGGCACTTGAACTCTCTACGTTACCTAGCGGGTACTTGGACTATCTAGGTTAGCTAGCGGGCACTTGAACTATGTAGGTTAACTAGTGGGCCCTTAGACTATCTAGGTTAGCTAACGGGCACATGGACTATGTAGGTTAATTAGTGGGTACTTGGATTATGTAGGTTCCCTAGCGGGCATTTGGACTATATAGATTACCTAGCGGGCACTTGAACTATCTAAGTTACCTAGCGGGTACTTGGATTATCTAGGTTAACTAGCGGGCATTTGTACTATCTAGGTTACCTAACGGGCACTTGGACTATGTAGGTTCCCTAGCGGGCACTTGGAGTATGTGAGTTCCCTATCGGGCACTTGGACTATGTAGGTTACTAGCGGGCATTTGGACTATGTAGGTTACCTAACGGGCACTTGGCCTATGTAGGTTCTCTATCGGCCACTTGGACAATGTAGGTGACTTCGCGGGCACTTGGACTATATAGGTTAACAAGCGGGCCTGTGGACCATCTAGGTTACCTAGTGGGCACTTGGACTATCTAGGTGACTTAGCGGGCACTTGAACTATGTACATTCCCTAACGGGCACTTGGAGTATGTAGGTTCCCTAGCGGGCACTTGGACTATGTAGGTTCCTCAGCGGGCACTTAGACTATGTAGGTTCCCTATCGGGCACTTGGACTATGTAGCTTAACTAGCGGGGCCTTGGACTATCTAGGTTACCTAGCGGGCACTTGGACTCTGTAGGTTCCATACCGGGCACTTGGACTTTGTAGGTTCTTTATCGGGCACTTGGAGTATATAGGTTTCTATCGGGCACTTGGACTATGTAGGTTAACTAGCGGGCACGTGGACTATCAAGGTTACCTAGCGGGCACTTGGAGTATCTAGGTTAACGAACGGGCACTTGGACTATGTAGGTTAGCTAACAGGCACTTTAACTATCTAGGTTACCTAGCAGGCACTTGGAATATGTAGGTTACCTAGCGGACACTTGGACTATGTAGGTCAACTAGCGGGCCCTTGGACTATCTAGGTTAGCTAACGGGCACTTGGACTGTCTAGGTTACCTAGCGAGCACTTGGATTATCTAGGTTAATGAACGGGCACTTGGACTATGTAGGTTACCTCGCGGGCACTTGGGCTATGTAGTTTAACTAGAAGGCACTTGGACTATCAAGGTTACCTAGCGGGCTCTTGGACTATGTAGGTTACCAGCGGGCACTTGGACTATCTAGGTTAACGAACGTGCACTTGGACTATGTAGGTAAACTAGCGGGCACTTGGACTGTCTAGGTAACCTAGCGGAACCTTGGACTATCTAGGATAACGAACGTGCACTTGGACTATGTAGGTTAACTAGCGGACACTTTGACTATCTAGGTTAGCTAACGGGCAATTGGACTATCAAGGTTACCTAACGGGCACTTGGACTATGTAGGTTACCTAGCAGGCACTTGGACTATCTTGGTTACCTAGCAGGCACTTTGACTATCTAGGTTAACTAACGGGCACTTGGACTATGTGGCTTGCCTAGCGAGCATTTGGGCTATGTAGGTTCCCTAGCGGGCGCTTGGACTATGTAGGTTCCCTAGCGGGTACTTGGACTATCTAGGTTACCTTGCGGGCACTTGGACTATCTAGGTTACCTAGGGGGCCCTTGGACTATATACGTTCCCTAGCGGGCACTTGGGCTATCTACGTTACCTAGCGTGCACTTGGACTATGTAGGTTAACGAACGGCCACTTGGACAATGTAGGTAACCTAATGGTCACTTGGACTGTCTATGTTACCTAGCGGGCACTTGGACTATGTAGGTTAACTAGCGGGCTCTTGGTCTATGTAGGTTAACTAGCAGGCCCTTGGATTATGTAAGTTAACTAGAGGGCACTTGAACGATCCTAGTTAACTAGAGGGCACTTGGACTATCTAGGTTAACTAGAGGGCACTTGGACTATCTAGGTTAACTAGCGGGCACTTGGACTATGTAAGTTACCTAGTGGACACTTGGAATATCTAGGTTAACTAGCGGGCACTTGGACTATCTAGGTTTACTAGCGGGCACTTGTACTATCTAGGTTAACTAGCGGGCACTTGCACTATGTAGGTTACCTAGCGGGCACATGGACTATGTAGGTTACCTAGCGGGCACTTGGAGTATCTAGGTTACCTAGCCCGCACATGGACTATGTAGGTTAACTATAAGGCACTTGGACTATCAAGGTAACCTAGGGGGCTCTTGGACTATGTAGGTTACCAGCGGGCACTTGGACTGTCTAGGTTAACGAACGTGCACCTGGACTATTTAGGTAACCTAGTGGGCACTTGGACTGTCTAGGTTACCTACCGGTCACTTGGACTATCTAGGTTAATGAACGGACACTTGGACTATGTAGGTAACCTAGCGGGAACTTGGACTGTCTAGGTTACATAGCGGGCACTTGGAGTATCTAGGTTAACGAACGGGCACTTGGACTATGTAGGTTAGCTAACAGGCACTTTAACTATCTAGGTTACCTAGCAGGCACTTGGAATATGTAGGTTACCTAGCGGACACTTGAATGATCTAGGTTAACTAGCGCGCACTTGGGCTATCTAGGTTAACTAGCGTGCCCTTGGACTATCTAGGTTAACTAGCGTGCACTTGGACAATATTAGTTACCCAGCGGGCACATGGACTATGTAGGTTACCTAGCGGGCACTTGGACTATCTAGGTTACCTAGCGGGCTCTTGGACTATGTAGGTTAACGAACGGGCACTTGGACTATGTAGGTTACCTAGCGGGCACTTGGACTATCTAGGTTACCAGCGGGCACTTGGACTATCTAGCTTAACGAACGTGCACTTGGACTATGTATGTAACCTAGCGGGCACTTGGACTGTCTAGGTTACCTAGCAGGCACTTGGACTATGTAGGTTAATGAACGGGCACTTGGACTATGTAGGTTAACTAGCGGACACTTGGACTATCTAGGTTAGCTAATGGGCAATTGGACTATCAAGGATACCTAACGGGCACTTGGACTATGTAGGTTACCTAGCGGGCACTTGGACTATCTAGGTTACCTAGCAGGCACTTTGACTATCTAGGTTAACTAACGGGCACTTGGACTATGTAGGTTGCCTAGCGAGCACTTGGAGTATGTAGGTTCCCTAGCGGGCGCTTGGACTATGTAGGTTCCCTAGCTGGTACTTGGACTGTATAGGTTAACTAGCGGGAAATTGGACTGTCTAGGTTACCTAGTGGGCACTTGGACTATGTAGTTTACCTAGCAGGCACTTCGACTATGTAGGTTAACTAGCGGGCACTTGGACTATCTAGGTTTACTAGCGGGCACTTGTATTATCTAGGTTAACTAGCGGGCACTTGCACTATGTAGGTTACATAGCGGGCACATGGACTATGTAGGTTACCTAGCCCACACATGGACTATGTAGGTTAACTATAAGGCACTTGGACTATCAAGGTAACCAAGCGGACTCTTGGACTATGTAGGTTACCAGCGGGCACTTGGACTGTCTAGGTTAACGATCGTGCACCTGGACTATTTAGGTAACCTAGTGGGCACTTGGACTGTCTAGGTTACCTAGCAGTCACTTGGAATATCTAGGTTAATGAACGGACACTTGGACTATGTAGGTAACCTAGCGGGAACTTGGACTGTCTAGGTTACATAGCGGGCACTTGGAGTATCTAGGTTAACGAACGGGCACCTGGACTATGTAGTTTAGCTAACAGGCACTTTAACTATCTAGGTTACCTAGCAGGCACTTGGAATATGTAGGTTACCTAGCGGACACTTGGATTATCTAGGTTAACTAGCGCGCACTTGGACTATCTAGGTTAACTAGCGTGCCCTTGGACTATCTAAGTTAACTAGCGTGCACTTGGACTATATTAGTGACCCAGCGGTCACTTGGACTATGTATATTACCTTGCGGGCACTTGGACTATCTAGGTTACCTAGCGGGCTCTTGGACTATGTAGGTTAACGAACGGGCACATGGACTATGTAGGTTACCTAGCGGGCACTTGGACTATCTAGGTTACCAGCGGGCACTTGGACTATCTAGCTTAACGAACGTGCACTTGGACTATGTATGTAAACAAGCGGGCACTTGGACTGTCTAGGTTACCTAGCTGGCACTTGGATTATGTAGGTTAATGAACGGGCACTTGGACTATGTAGGTTAACTAGCGGACACTTGGACTATCTAGGTTAGCTAACGGGCAATTGGACTATCAAGGTTACCTAAAGGGCACTTGGACTATGTAGGTTACCTAGCGGGCACTTGGACTATCTAGGTTACCTAGCAGGCACTTTGACTCTCTAGGTTAGCTAACGGGCACTTGGACTATGTAGGTTGCCTAGCGAGCACTTGGAGTATGTAGGTTCCCTAGCGGGCGCTTGGACTATGTAGGTTCCCTAGCGGGTACTTGGACTGTCTAGGTTAACTAGCGGGAAATTGGACTGTCTAGGTTACCTAGTGGGCACTTGGACTATGTAGTTTACCTAGCAGGCACTTGGACTATGTAGGTTAACTAGCGGGCACTTGGACTATCTAGGTTACCTAGCGGGCACTTGGACTATGTAAGTTACCTAGCGGACACTTGGAATATCTAGGTAAACTAGCGGGCCCTTGGAATATCTAGGTTTACTAGCGGGCACTGGTATTATCTAGGTTAACTAGGGGGCACTTGCAATATGTAGGTTACCTAGCGGGCACATGGACTATGTACGTTACCTAGCGGGCACTTGGATTATCTAGGTTACCTAGCCCACACTTGGACTATGTAGGTTACCTATAAGGGACTTGGACTATCAAGGTAACCAAGCGGGCTCTTGGACTATGTAGGTTACCAGCGGGCACTTGGACTGTCTAGGTTAACGAACGTGCACCTGGACTATTTAGGTAACCTAGTGGGCACTTGGACTGTCTAGGTTACCTAGCGGTCACTTGGACTATCTAGGTTAATGAACGGACACTTGGACTATGTAGGTAACCTAGCGGGAACTTGGACTGTCTAGGTTACATAGCGGGCACTTGGAGTATCTAGGTTAAAGAACGGGCTCTTGGACTATGTAGGTTAGCTAACAGGCTCTTTAGCTATCTAGGTTACCTAGCAGGCACTTGGAATATGTAGGTTACCTAGCGGACACTTGGACGATCTAGGTTAACTAGCGAGCACTTGGACTATCTAGGTTAACTAGCGTGCCCTTGGACTATCTAGGTTAACTAGCGTGCACTTGGACTATATTAGTGACCCAGCGGGCACAAGGACTATGTAGGTTACCTAGCGGGCACTTGGACTATCTAGGTTACCTAGCGGGCTCTGGGACTATGTAGGTTAACGAACGGGCACTTGGACTATGCAGGTTACCTAGGGGGCACTTGGACTATCTAGGTTACCAGCGGGCACTTGGACTATCTAGCTTAACGAACGTGCACTTGGACTATGTATGTAACCTAGCGGGCACTTCGACTGTCTAGGTTACCTAGCGGGCACTTGGACTATGTAGGTTAACGAACGGGCACTTGGACTATGTAGGTTAACTAGCGGACACTTGGACTATCTAGGTTAGCTAACGGGCAATTGGACTATCAATGTTACCTAACGGGCACTTGGACTATGTAGGTTACCTAGCGGTCACTTGGACTATCTAGGTTACTTAGCAGGCACTTTGACTATCTAGGTTAACTAACGGGCACTTGGACTATGTAGGTTGCCTAGTGAGCACTTGGTCTATGTAGGTTCCCTAGCGGGCGCTTGGACTATGTAGGTTCCCTAGCGGGTACTTGGACTGTCTAGGTTAACTAGCGGGCAATTGGACTGTCTAGGTTACCTAGTGGGCACATGGACTATGTAGTTTACCTAGCAGGCACTTGGACTATGTAGGTTAACTAGCGGGCACTTGGACTATCTAGGTTACCTAGCGGGCACTTGGACTATATACGTGCCCTAGCGGGCACTTGGGCTATCTACGTTGCTTAGCGGGCACTTGGACTATGTATGTTAACGAACGGGCACTTGGACTATGTAGGTAACCCAGTGGTCACTTGGACTGTCTAGGATACCTAGCGGGCACTTGGACTATGTAGGTTAAGTAGCGGGCCCTTGGTCTATGTAGGTTAACTAGAAGGCCCTTGGACTATGTAAGTTAACTAGAGGGCACTTGGACGATCCTAGTTAACTAGCGGGCACTTGGACTATCTAGGTTAACTAGCGGGCACTTGGACTATCTTGGTTAACTAGCGGGCACTCGGACTATTTAGGTTCCCTAGCGGGCATTTGGACTATATTGGTTACCTGGCGGGCACTTGGATTATGTAGGTTATCTAGCGGGCACTTGGACTATGTAGGTTAACTAGCGGGCACTTGGATTATCTAGGTTAACTAACAGGCACTTGGACTATATATGTTCCAGAGCGGGCAATTGGACCATGTAGGTTCCCTAGTGGGCATTTGGACTATCTAGGTTCCCTAAAGTGCACTTGGACTATGTAGGTTAACTAGTGGACAATTAGACGATCTAGGTTACCTAGCGGGCACTTGGACTATCTAGGTTAACTAGCGGTTCCTTGCACTACGTAGGTTAACTAGCGGACACTTGCACTATCTAGGATACGTAGCGGGCACTTGAACTATCAAGGTTAACTTGCAGGCCCTTGGACTATGTAGGTTAACTAGCGGGCACTTGCACTCTCTAGTTTACCTAGCGGGCACTTGGACTATGTACCTTCCCTAGCGGGCACTTGGACTATCTATGTTAACAAGCGGGCACTTGGACTATGTAGGTTACCTAGCGGACACTTGCACTATGTAGGTTAACTAGAGGACACTTGGACGATCTAGGTTAACAAGTGGGCCCTTGGACTATGTATGTTAACTAGACGGCACTTGGACGATCTAGGTTAACAGGTGGGCACTTGGACTATCAAAGTTAACAAGCGAGCCCTTGGACTATGTAGGTTAACTAGTGGGCCCTTGGACTATCTAGGTTACCTAGATAGAACTTGGACTATCTAGCGTCCCTAGCGGGCACTTGGACTATGTAGGTTCCCTATCGGGTACGTGGACTATGTAGGTTTCTATCAGGCATTTGGACTATGTAGGTTAACTAGCGGGCACTTGGACATCTAGGTTACCTAGCGGGCAGTTGGACTATCTGGGTTACCTAGCGGGCACTTGGACTATGTACGTCCTCTAGTGGGCACTTGGACTATCTAGGTTAACTAACGGGCACTAGGACAATCTAGGTTAACTAGCGGGCACTTGGATTATCTAGGTTAGCTAGCGGGCACTTGAACTATGTAGGTTAACTAGTGGGCCCTTAGACTATCTAGGTTAGCTAACGGGCACATGGACTATGTAGGTTAATTAGTGGGTACTTGGATTATGTAGGTTCCCTAGCGGGCATTTGGACTATATAGATTACCTAGCGGGCACTTGAACTATCTAGGTTACCTAGCGGGTACTTGGATTATCTAGGTTAACTAGCGGGCATTTGTACTATCTATGTTACCTAACGGGCACATGGACTATGTAGGTTCCCTAGCGGGCACTTGGAGTATGTGAGTTCCCTATCGGGCACTTCGACTATGTAGGTTACTAGCGGGCATTTGGACTATGTAGGTTACCTAACGGGCACTTGGCCTATGTAGGTTCTCTATCGGCCACTTGGACAATGTAGGTGACTTCGCAGGCACTTGGACTATATAGGTTAACAAGCGGGCCTGTGGACCATCTAGGTTACCTAGCGGGCACTTGGACTATCTAGGTGACTTAGCGGGCACTTGAACTATGTACATTCCCTAACGGGCACTTGGAGTATGTAGGTTCCCTAGCGGGCACTTGGACTGTCTAGGTAACCTAGCGGGCACTTGGACTATCTAGGATAACGAACGGGCACTTGGACTATGTAGGTTAACTAGCGGAAACTTTGACTATCCAGGTTAGCTAACGGGCAATTGGACTATCAAGGTTACCTAACGGGCACTTGGACTATGTAGGTTACCTAGCAGGCCTTGGACTATCTTGGTTACCTAGCAGACACTTTGACTATCTAGGTTAACTAACGGGCACTTGGACTATGTAGCTTGCCTAGCGAGCATTTGTACTATGTAGATTCCCTAGCGGGCGCTTGGACTATGTAGGTTCCCTAGCGGGTACTTTGACTATCTACGTTAACTAGCGGGCACTTGGACTATCTAGGTTACCTAGCGGGCCCTTGGACTATGTACGTTCCCTAGCGGGCACTTGGGCTATCTACGTTACCTAGCGTGCACTTGGACTATGTAGGTTAACGAACGACCACTTGGACAATGTAGGTAACCTAATGGTCACTTGGACTGTCTATGTTACCTAGCGGGCACTTGGACTATGTAGGTTAACTAGCGGGCTCTTGGTCTATGTAGGTTAACTAGCAGGCCCTTGGACTATGTAAGTTAACTAGAGGGCACTTGGACGATCCTAGTTAACTAGAGGGCACTTGGACTATCTAGGTTGACTAGCGGGCACTTGGACTATCTAGGTTAACTAGCGGGCACTTGGACTATGTAAGTTACCTAGTGGACACTTGGAATATCTAGGTTAACTAGCGGACACTTGGACTATCTAGGTTTACTAGCGGGCACTTGTACTATCTAGGTTAACTAGCGGGCACTTGCACTATGTAGGTTACCTAGCGGGCACATGGACTATGTAGGTTACCTAGCGGGCACTTGGAGTATCTAGGTTACCTAGCCCGCACATGGACTATGTAGGTTAACTATAAGGCACTTGGACTATCAAGGTAACCTAGCGGGCTCTTGGACTATGTAGGTTACCAGCGGGCACTTGGACTGTCTAGGTTAACGAACGTGCACCTGGACTATTTAGGTAACCTAGTGGGCACTTGGACTGTCTAGGTTACCTAGCGGTCACTTGGACTATCTAGGTTAATGAACGGACACTTGAACTATGTAGGTAACCTAGCGGGAACTTGGACTGTCTAGGTTACATAGCGGGCACATGGAGTATCTAGGTTAACGAACGGGCACTTGGACTATGTAGGTTAGCTAACAGGCACTTTAACTATCTAGGTTACCTAGCAGGCACTTGGAATATGTAGGTTACCTAGCGGACACTTTGATGATCTAGGTTAAATAGCGCGCACTTGGGCTATCTAGGTTATCTAGCGTGCCCTTGGACTATCTAGGTTAACTAGCGTGCACTTGGACAATATTAGTTACCCAGCGGGCACATGGACTACGTAGGTTACCTAGCGGGCACTTGGACTATCTAGGTTACCTAGCAGGCTCTTGGACT